>NC_136535.1:3365946-3718446 GCF_910591455.1 Pholis gunnellus | reverse complement strand
TTTTCATTCCTCTATACTCTCGTCTCCTCCATCTCGTTTCCGTCCTCATCTTCTCTCGTTCCTCCCCCTCCACTTCCTCTCCGTCACCTCGTATGTGGAGACGCTCAACGGGCCAAAGCTCCTCTCTTAGCTGCAGTGCGGACGACTGAAACAAAGTGCTGAAGATTAAATCAGCTGCTGGAGGAGACGGCTGAATAAAACACTCAACAAAACTGGAGCAAATTACAGCTGGAGATCTTTACTTTATATTAATGTTTCAATATATTAACAGATGCTCATTTATTATTACATTTACTAAACT
This sequence comes from Pholis gunnellus, assembly GCF_910591455.1. Taxonomy (NCBI): domain Eukaryota; kingdom Metazoa; phylum Chordata; class Actinopteri; order Perciformes; family Pholidae; genus Pholis; species Pholis gunnellus. Next base: position 3,718,145 of record NC_136535.1, on the reverse strand, counting down.
GCACTAACGTACTTTGTACTGTTTTATCCAAAAGGCATTTAGCATAAATTTACAAAATAATTGTGATAAATGTTCCTCATTAACCTCACCTTAATTTGACAATTGAAGTTCAGCATGATGTGTACTTATAGATGCTCAATCCCAAGATGTCCTCCTCTCAGCATCATCTCTGCATCATTGCATCAGATGGACAAACGGCTTTCTTGTGAATCATTTTCTATTAATATTCATGATTAATATTTTCAAATGTTTGGGGCTTATATTTAGAACTTGATATTTTCTGATGAACAATGCTTGGTTGATCAACAGGACCTGATGATGTTTGGTGGTTAAAGTTGCAACTTTTGAGACTCTGAAAATTTATAATTTCTAATAAATTTCCTCCCCAAAATAGCGCACTTAAGGGAGTGTTGATTGTACCGTCTGATTAATTATAGACCTTTACAGCATTTGTTTTCAATGGAATAATTGTTAAATGTTAAAAAGCAACTCCGTCAGTTTGCACTTAGCTGATTCATAAACTCAATATCAAGTACAAATGATAGTTATATTTGCCAATTAATAATTTCTTTATTCTATCTTTAAATTATTCATTATTACATTTATTTGTATTCCATCTCACTTATCATTTATTTCCTTTGTACAAGATTAGAGTTTTACTTTCATCATCTCTTTGATTTAAAGACATAAAGACTAACAGCAGCATGAGCTCTGATTGGCCAGACTGGCAGCTGACCACTCAGAGCTCATGCTGCTGCCCTGCAGCTTTTTAAAATATATCAATTTATGAATTAGTTATAATGATGTACTTAAAGTCTATAATTACTCTGGCTCCATAATCAAGGCTCCATTATGCACAATCCTCACTTGTCAAATTCATACACACTTTAGTTGCACAGTGGGAAACCAACCACTATCGGCCAAGTGATTATTGACACGGAGAGTTCATTTTAAAGCACTTCCCTTTTTCCAGGATGACTTGTGATATAAAAGGATTTTCTATGGTTCTCCTCCCTACCATTAGTTGACTGTCATTTGCATTCACTGAACTTTGAGGGCCCCCTGCTGGCAAAATTCGAGTTGAAGTCCTTCACTTTCCTGCCCTTGTGTTTATTAGTATCTCACCATGCACCACAGCACAGCTTTACCATCTGCTTTATTAAACAGACAAAAAAAGGTTTTGGGATTCCATTTGTTTGCGTTTCAAGCACAAGTGCAAAAGGGTTTGTGGGTGTGAAGGGGGTAGTTTTCAAAGCAACGTGTAGGCAGGAAATGGCTTTTAAAGCCTGAAATCTCAGCAGTTGGCTGAGCAGTCACTGAGTCATCATTACTGAAAAACAACTTTATAGACCACTGCAGATACTGCAGGGTGTTTATGTGATTCTGGACAAGGTGGGAGAGGATATCTGCACTCTTTTTTTGAAAGGATGTCTCAGGCGCGTAGGTTCAAAAACAACATGCCAATACTAAAGGAACATGCACAGCTGAGGAAAAGCAAGTTCACTTATAAGTTAGAAAACATTGAACCCCCCCCCCCCCTCCCAAAGTGAATTCCAGTCATGAGACTAACATGTGTTCTGTTAATGCGAAAAGCAACAGAAGTGAAATGTAACCAATTAAGATTTCCCAAACCTGCCCGTTTATAAAATATGATGCACCGTCTATACCCAACAGCATGCATACTGAACGGGCCTGAGGGCTCAGGGTCCCAAAGGGTCATCGTCTCAGTACGCAAAATAGTAGTTAAAATTGGATGTTAATGCTTCAATAATTATATAATAATAAGATATATAATGAAGCTCAAGAGAGCCATTTCCCTACATTAGATCACTTTTACTAATTAAATGTTTATAATCTACCATACTTTTGCTCAAGTAATATTTTGAATGCTGGATCATTTTCTTTTTTGCGATGAATCAGAATACTTCCTCCACTACTGCCATAAAAAAGTCAACATGAGTCCACAAACCTCTAAAATCACACTTCATGCACCTTTACTCACAGTCATCAATCAATCACTCGTTCGATCTGTACCTGTCTCCCCCTCTTGTTTCCTACAGGTGCCCCTGTGGGTTGCATGGTCACATCCTTCTAATGAGCCCCGATGATCAGGTATTCCACCCAGACACACATGCCTAACCCCTGACACCACCTCAGAACCAGATGTGATGTGATACGAACATCCAGCGGGCAGCCAGAAAACAAGAAACAGCCTTCCTGTTGGCAGAAGGAAAGTCTGCTCACCGTTCTGGCTCTGGGCTTTGAACCCTGCTTATGATCGGTGCTTAACTGGAGCTTGAAACCTTGGATCAGAGGAGTCGGGAGTGAACATGGTCTGGAATCTCTTCTTCTTTTTTGAAGGAAGTATCCGATGATCTGACGGGGCTCTGAAGGTTGTCGCGTGGATTTGTTGGCGTCTGCATTTGACAGTTAGAATCCATGGCAACACTTTATGCTGCTCTGGGAATACACTGAACGGATTACTGGATTACGGAAAAACCCTTTTATGAGATTATTTCCAGGATCTTCTCAATTGTGGTTTGTCGATGGTTTGGTGGCACTGCTCCTCTCTTTTCCCCAGCATACAGTCATATGCCAAAGGATTACTACAGTATTATGACAGCATTATAACAAAACCGGGAGAATATACAGACTTCCAAAAGCACACCTCTCTATTATCTCTTGGCAGTCAAAGAGAAAATCCATGTTGGGCCTTGGATTGAAAATACGAGCATATCGTCAAACGTCTTGTCTCAAAGCATCAATAACAACCAACTGTCAAATTAAACGGTGAACTTCTCTGGCACTTTAATTGTATGTATTCACCTTCTCTCTCTCTCTCTCTCTCTCTCTCTTATTTTCATGAACAACTGAATAGTATACTCCAGTATTACCAATCTAACTCTTCTGGCTGCGAATGACTTAGATAATGTTGAAATAATCAGTGTGTTTGCATCCATGGTGGATTGGTTCTCTCAGTGTTGGAGTATTAAAAAAGAAAACCTGACCGGAGCCTTGAGGAACTCCGGCGAGGATTTATTCACAGCCAAACTTAAAGCACTGACGTCCAGGCCTCTACATTTAATGGTGAATCCTGATTTTCAGTTTGACACTGGAAAGCAACTGTACCTGTAAGAAACACTGGTGAACTTCCTATCACTGAAAGCTGGCGCTCGAGTTAAATGTATTAAGCGTTTTTAAAAGATGGCCAGCAGAACTTGCGCTGTCCTGTCCACTCCCTCCCCCTTTGCTCCCCCTTTGCTGTTTGCCAGTGTCTGTGTTTGTATGTGACATACACCTTACAGTCTTCGATGGTTTGATACCCATGATTTACTTTGAATATTATGAAACAAATGACCACAATAAGGAGAACAAAACACAACAACATGCAAAATGGGGATTTTATGCTTTCATAGATACACTTATGTGGATTTATAATGAAATAAAAAGGTATTTTTCTTGGAAAAAGTGTATGTGTTATTCAAATTTCAGCCAAGCTGTGCTTGTCTTCTTCTTTTGACGGAAGCACTTTATTTATTTGGTGAGGGGGATTAAAACCACACATCATGCTGGTTCAGTCTGCTTGAATGGTAGGGAAATGTTTTCTTTTTTTTTACACTTTCATGTTGTTTGATGAAGAAAATGCTTAATGCCTTCTTTTAAGGTGATGAAGATTTAGGCAGCAAAACACACTGTAACGCCATTACACACCAGGGGTGTTACATTTGTGCGTTTAATGTATCTTTTTTTTGTTAAACGGTTTTTGTCAAAGGTTTTTTTACACAGAGAGTGATTACCTAGTGAAAAGGGATCAGAACAAGGTCGATTATTTTGAGCTTTTGCAATCCAAATAAAGGAATCAACCAATGAAGTTGTGTTACGTCCCCGTTCGGTTGGTCCAGGGAAGGATTAGGGACTAACATAAAAACAACCCAAATGATAAACGAAGAGCCCATGTACCGTAAATAATCTTTATTAAGCTCACGTACAGTCAAATATGAGTCTTAACACAAGACTGGGAGAGGATGGGACAGGTGTGGTCGTGCCAAACAATTGAAACAAATATAAGAAAACTTGGCCTAACTAACCTCTGAAATCAAGCAAACTAAATGGCTTCTCTAGCTTATCTAAATGTGCTTGACCAAAACCCAAATACAGGTGAGGCACCGACCAATAAACCTCGTGTATCTAGACACAGAAAACCTACTACATGTGTGCCAATGTACAGGGTACAAGAAAAACAGTGTGACGTGAAGCACAACACGTAACAAGTTGTTTGGAACGGACACATTCAAAACATACACTTTAGTGTTCTTTTTAACATTGACAAAGCATACCAGATCCACTCATTGCATTCTGACCTTTCACAATAAAAGCCCTAAAGATATTCACAGAGTTACTGTTTACCAGAGGGAACTTACTCAAAGCATTTGGCTAAAATGAAACTCCATTTAATATCTTACAGTAGCTTAGGCTATATAACAAATTACATTAGACAGACTGGCAGACTCTGCTCTGGGTAAACCGAATCACCGGTCCTGGACCCGGTGGTCCACTGACTGAGCAAATATATTCCATCCTTTCATTGAAAAAGGTTTGCAACTGTCGCATATTTGCATTGCTGCAGGTTTGAATAGTGTTGATACATAATATTCGTATAGGCATTTCTACTCTGGGCCCTGAATTCTCTAGGGGGGTCTGGGTGGATCCTGCCTGTGGATCCTAACTGCTGGAGGGTGAAACTAAATTACCCAAAATGTTCTGTAGCAGCAGTATTTTCAGATAACCTTTTGAAACCTGCACCGCGAAGTTGCAATCATTACTCACAGAGACTCATTGACAGAAACCACTCTTGTACAGTCATGTCTGTCAAAGATCTTGTTCAAACCTGATTTGGATTGTGACGTCTTGTTGACGGCTCTCCTGCACCGCCGTGTTTCAGTGCACTGGTAACAGTTTCCGTCGTGCTCTAAACAAACTACTGCCTGTGGTTGTCGGTGTTTAAGAAGCTGAGTTGTCTTGTCGTGGTTAGACGGTGATGAATGTTTTCAGATTGCCTGATTTTTTAAATAGATTTTTTGATGATGACAGGCAGCGCTGCACAGCATCATCAGCCCTCAGAACAATCTTGAGATTGTCAGCATGTCGAGAATAAGGAAAGCTCATGTTTGAGTTTGAGACCTCCATTTTTGTTGTTTTTACAAAGCACTTTGGCTTGGTCCCTTGGTGATATCTGACTTTGTGTCCCTCAGAAACAATATGGGCAATACGAAAGCTTTCAATAGTTGAGTCGGCACTTTTACCTGCCATCAAGTGTTGAGCAATGAGGCGGCAGCAGCAAGTGACAAAGAAGATTCCTATCATACAAAACGCATTATGTGTCACTGGGTGTGTCTGAATATGTGCAAGAGTATGAAAAAATCTAAAGCTGCACGAACCAAAGTTATGTCAACATTGGGTCAAATGTCTATGTAGCCATTTTCTCTCCCCAAATCTCATCATCTCTCCAGTAAGATGTTTTAGTCTTCGTCTTGTTGTTTGAATGAGCCCTTCTTCTTCACCTTTAAATGTTTATTATCTTCTGTTTTCTGCCTGCCGCATGATAAAAACGTCATCAACACGCCAACTCGCTGGCTGTACATGACAGTGAGCGGTTCTATTCACACATGTGATAAATCGGACACCACACAGACTTTATATGAGGGAGCTGGCAGAGTAAAATCCATATAATGTCTGGTTCAACCGATTCTGACATTTTCTCAGATACAGCCCGCATACAGTAGTGGCAATGTAAGTTCAGGATTGCAGTGCATGTGGGGACAGGACTGTCAATAAATCAATTATGGCTCAAAGAAATAAACTTGTAACATAACTTCATCTTTGGTCCTGTTGTCATGGCGTGAGGACGTTTGTTTAGTCTGAAGCAGACTTTGATTGCCACCTTGGTAGTCTGCTTTTGTTCTTGTTTACTGCTGTTCCAGTCAGCAGTGTCCTGTCAACAATGTGGGATTTTCTTGTCAGCAGACTTTTCCCAGTAACCAGGAGGTGGCCAAAGCGCAAACAAAATCAATCTAGTTCCACTCCAGTCTAGTCAATGCAAGCTTCATTTATTGTGATACATATCAAAAACCTCATCATTTAACAGCTCAGAAACACGGACAACAAATTAGTAGTTAGTAATTTGTGTTTAATGTTTAGAGGCCATCGACTATTAAGTACAATATTTTAGTCCTAGAATTCTTCATGGATTTCTCTGAAAGAACTGAAGTCTAAAAATATTATGACAATTATTGTAGGCAAAAGACACGGACCAAAGACAGTAGAAGCATCAAAAATATTCCTCATGGTTTCCTTGAAAAGAATGATCTCATCAGTATCTTTCATAATTGATAGCCACCACTATTCACTGTCACCTTAAAATCGACCCTTTGTTCACTGTGACATTACGTGCTAATCATGACAGTGCATGCTAACACTTTACCCGAGCTGTCGTCACCTGTTTTAATCTTTACTCTAATAGAGGATAAGGAACACAGTTGTTTCTTTGCCAAACTCTCCAGATTATGTGATGCTGTAACAGTTCACTCAGCAGATTATATACAACAAAACGTCACATTTTCCTCACTTAATCATTTTCATGACCAATTACATATAGTGACTTGAGCAATCTGTACTGAACATCCATATTCCCAGTTACCATTGCAGTTTCACTGATATTACGTTTTGGACAGGGGTAAAGGAATAATAGGGGTATTGTGTACATCTCCTGTATGAAAGCACTTATACTGTAAATGTATAACTGTGCAGTTGCTGTCTATCTCCCCTCAGAATCCCTAAAGGCTTTGTTTGTTTTCAAATTAAAGACCTAACAGGAAACGGTCCTGTGAGACACTGGGAGTCTTTTAATGTGAAATATCAGTGCAGCAATTAAAAAAGAAAATAAGAATGTAATCATAAAAGCACAGTTGTACATTGATATTACATGATATTTCCCCCTATTCAATATTTTGTAATAATATTATTATTTCATTAATTAATATGTTATGTCCTTGCCATTACTCTACTACCGAGTCTGCTGACTGTTCTCACCTGGCAGAGACAACAAGAGCGTTATTAAATAGTGAATTCAGAAGAATTCTGCTCTGGTTCCAACGTTGTTACAGCAGTTCCAACATTATAACTTAAATCCTTTTAATTTAGGGTTAAGAAACCCACATGACTCTATCAAAGATCAAACTTTTAAACAAAATAACAAATATCACATATTACAAATATCAAACACAAGTTATTACATTAACTTTGTTCAAAGCTTAAAATCCTTTCAAGGGTGCGTTTGCACAATCCCACGTGAAGTATTTCATGTGTTGTAAAGCCACGTTTAAAGTCGTCTTCAATGTACTCACAATACATTTATATGTTAAATGTAGAGTAACCAGCCAGAGAGCTGCTTCTATGACTGTGTTTAAGTATCTCATAACTTCGACTTTCTATCTCAATTTCGACTATGGGGATATTTTTACTATCAAGTCTAACTTAATTTATTTATTTTTGTTGCTGGTGGATTCGCGGGCCACATAAAATGACGTGGCGGGATAGTAAATCGAACTTATGAGATAGTAAGTCGAAATTTCCAGATAACAGGATCTTTATTTTTTCCTCACAGTGGCGGAAATGGGCTTCCATAGATGCTTGCCACTCGGCTGCTCTCTGTTTCCGTTTTTTTTGGGGGGTGGGTTTATTGCTCTAACGCTATCATCAGTGAAAAACAGCATTTCTGCCATAAACTGTTCTGCTGATGTTTTAAATTAAAAGCTAGAGAGAGGTGAGAAGGATCTAATGTGAAACCTCAGTGTTGAGTTTGATGCATAATAGCTGAAAAAGATGTACATTTTGATTTTCCCTGCAGTATGAAACAAATACCGAACTGTGATCCCAAAGTACACTGAACCCTTGAATGTTTGGATATTACATCTCTGTAATCACTTCTGATTTGCACAGTACCTTGCAGTAGCAAAATAGGGCAGTAGTGAAACATCACAATCAGTGACAACCAGTCTGATGAACAGATGTGTTGCAGAGGCTGAAACACAAACTCAATGATGACATCAGTTCATACAGGAGCTGAAGTTGCTTCATTCCAATTATTTTCAGCTTTCAAACCTTGTATTTTTATAGACAGTGTGCAGCAGTCTTGTTCTATATTGTCGACCATAAGTATTCTACCAAACTGTGGATCTACAGGTGTGCAAAGGTTTGCGCTGTCATTACAACTTGTCTTTGCAACACTGTATGACAGGTATTTCCGATTGAGAGGAAACATATCCACATATCAAAAGTCCTCCTTGTGTTTCGCATTGAATTCTGATGAGCAGTGTTTGCAGCATGATGATCATCACACCCCGTCCATACGTCTATATAACTCAGCAAAGATCTGAAAACAAATGAAACCACTGGTTTTCATCAACTCTTCACCGTCAATGTACGTCCACTCAACCTGAACTCATGGGAATTAAATAGCACAACATTTGAGGGAATTCTGCGTGTCATGATAACGCATTAAGGCTTTTTTGTGTTTTTTGTGTCATTTTACCATATAAAAAATGAAGCAAAACAGTCATTTTTACAGTGAAATGGCTGCAGTTCGGTTAAGGCATGCAACAAAACCACTTTGTTAGGTTACGGGAAAAAATACAATAAGTAAAGACGTAAACAACTTAACATAAGTATAGAAAACATGCCACAAAAAATAATTTATAAATATGTAAATTTAAAGGCTTTTAATATCACTGTCCATCTAAGGTATGAGTAGATCTGACTACAATTGAATTTATGTATACCATCAAATTAATATTTTGCTTTAATGTATCTTATATGATAGAATAGAAGATACTTTATTCATCCCTTTGGAAATGATGACATGTGTAATTTTAGCCTTATTCTTTCAGCTTCAATAGACAAAAAAAATGAGTTAATATAGCAACCAGCAGCAAGGCCATGCATTCAATCTGCTGAAGACCAAGAAATATGGATTGAACTAGAATATTTCATCAGATAAAAACATGAGTTTTGGATTACATCTATCTTTTTGTTCGCTCTGGAGCTATAGGGAAAACTTGATTGGAAAGCAATCCTATACGCAACCACCACTGTAATGTAATTCAACAAATATTGTTAATATTAGTGTAGTCTAAGCTTTATAAAATGTAAATGTCAACGTTATGAATTTAGCTCTGGACAATTTAGTGCAGCCCTACTAAAAAGATATGAAAGTCTACTTACTATTACAGCATTTTGATTTGCTCCCAAGTCCATTTCACAATGAAAGAATAAGAATACAATAGTGTCATACAAGGCATAATAATACATCTAAGCAACATATTAATATATAATACACAAGTCTAATCTCAATCAGGCAGTGATATTATAAGCATGTAAATTGACGCAGTCACACCGTTGGCGGTTCAAACTGTGTTGCTTTTAGCCTGCATTATGACTTTAACTTATTCGTGTTTGTGTAATATTTCATTGCCTCAATACGAGTTGAACTCATATCGCAAACATAACCGGCTCCGGAGCAGGCTAGGTGAGCAGCAGACGTTACCGTGGTAATCTACCCCGGTAAGAAGCAACCCACTCTCATAGAACCGAAAACCCAGGGTTAACCCAGAGGTTACCTCACTGACCCCAAATCCTGCTTGGTAGCACAGGCCACTGGTCCATCAGTTATTGTGTCTTTCTGAAATCTCGTGAGGGGTGATGGTTAGGATTCCTGCAATAGTTGTTGCCATCTGAGCAGGTAACCTCCAGTCTCTCAAGGGAACATTCAGGCCATATTAATGTCCATTCCCTGATTGTGGACTGACCAGAGGAGGGTATGACTTTCCATGCATTTTGGTGACACAAATCATCTCTTCTTTCAATTGGAAGAGCAGAGCCACAGTCCAGCTGTCTACACACTACTGCTGCAGACATCAGGTTCCACCAATTGTTGTTCACTGGTCTCCAGTCTCCCTTGTGTTTCATCTCAAGTCTACCTACACAGTGGTTGGATCCGCCAACCAATCTGACTTCATCAGGCTCTGTACAGACACAAGAGTAATTATTGAATAAGAAGGAAAGTAACTGGCATTAGAATAGAGGTTAAGCAAAATCAAACTGCAGCTCTTCTTTTACCTGAGCAGGTGAGGCCAACAGCTTTCCCAGGGGAGCAGGTGTCTCTAGCTGAACCTGAGCTGCCACAGTCCAGGAGAGAGGACTGAAGGAGCCCCACAGCCAAGCTCCCTACAGACCACCTCTGCATCCTGCTGGTCAAAGTCATCTTCACACACTGAGGACCACGACTGGTCAGACTGGTCGGACTTCACCTCCAGTCTGCCTAAACACAGACTAGTTCCAATCACCAACCTGACAGAATCTTAAGAAAGACAGCAACAAAGATACTGTGGACATGTTACCTAGTTTTGTACATTGTTTTGGACAAAAACATTTGTGAACATTTGTACAATATTGGCTGGTGTTTGTCACCTGAGCAAGTTGAAAATGGAAAAGTCAAATGTTATCAATAGACACTCCCTAACTGCAGACTTGGGCTGAAGACAAGTTGATCTAATCGACCACAAGGATGTGTAAATGCTTCTCCTTTTCTTCGCTGTTGAAACAGCAGAGCCGCAGTCCAGTTGTCCACACATTACGTCTTCCGTCTTTAGATTCCACTTATACATTTGGTCGAGCACTTTTCTCCGCTCTCCCAGTTGTTTCATCTCCAATTCAGCGACTGGATCCTCCCACCAAACTGAGACTGCTGGGCTCTGAGCAGACAGAAGTGATTGGTAAAAGTAGAACCTTTTAAAGCCAATGTCATCAAAAATATGAGTGTGCATGTTGGCCACAGAAGTAGCGTTTTGTCAAAGCCATCCAGATGAAGAGATGAAGCAAAATGTAAACATTGAATTGTTTTTTTGGTTGTAAAATTGATGATTTTCACCAAAATGCGTCTGTGGTTGCTCGTTGGAATTTACGTTAATGGTTGGTAATAATAGATGATAATAATAAATAAACACAAATGAGTGTGTATTTAAATTTGATTGAAGGCTTTTACAAGGACCCCTACATCTCGTTTGTGTTTTCAACAGCTGTCGTCACTGCGAGCAACCACGGAAACATTCGGCTGAGAGTCACCAGTTAACATTGTCCCTCGTCAAACCAATACAATGGCAGCATCTATGGCTGAAAGTTATTAAACGTGTTGAAAAATTCTTGTGTTTGTATTGCCCATTTTAAATCTCAATAAACTCAAACCTTTCAGGCTCTGGAACTCTTTGCCTCCACAGAGCGCCTCCTGGAGGACTGAAGGAGCCCCACAACCAAGCTCCCTACAGACCACCTCTGCATCCTGCTGGTCAAAGTCATCTTCACACACTGAGGACCACGACTGGTCAGACGTCACCTCCAGTCTGCCTGAACACAGATTTGTTCCATTCACCAACCTGACAGAGTCTGATGAAGGGGGGGGGGGGGGGAAGAGAGTGAGAGCGCGAGAGTGAGAGCGCGAGAGCGAGAGCGAGAGATGCACCGGAAAAAAAATGCAGACAGAGAATTTGCCGATTCAACTCGGTGGGTCAGGGGCGGCCACTCCATTTGGGAGGTCCTCTCATCGGACCTCTCCACGGTGCTGGCTGGCTGGCCCTTGTCAGGTGCATTTCCTGCGTGGCCAGGCGCCACAACCGTCTCTAGGTTGGCTTGGAAAGGCCGGGTATGCAGCTTTAAAGCACCCCTCGCCCAGACCTGGCCAATTTCCAGGGCTGCAAACTAAGTGCTCACGGCACCCTGTCTCCCTACAGGGAGGGACGGGGGAGTGACTGTCTACCTGAGTGGACCGTCCTCAGTGCGTGTCTACTGCAATGTTGGCGACCCACCCGACCCATCTTGAAATACGAACCCCGTCTTATTTGCAGTGCTTTGTGGGTACATATCTGTACAAACTGTTTATAATTAGATTGTTTACTAGAGCACAAAGTTCTTCATAGATCTAGCCTTTAAAAAGACAGCTTGAGTTAAAGATTGACTTAATGATTCGACTCGTCGACTTTCCTGGGGCAGACCTACAAAAAATACACATGTTACAATTCAATGAAGTGTTATGATCAGATTGGTAAATGTAATACCAATCTGATCATAAATATAACCAAACTATTATCAGTGTAAAGATAGAGTGTCTGAGCAGAGTATCTGAGCAGAGAATGAAGTCACTCTACCTGTGTGTTGATGTGTATTTTTTGGTGCATGTACATGCATGCGAGTGTGCCCCAACGGTTAGCTCACGGCCGCCACTTTGCACTGCCTTCATATGATAGTCAGGACAGCGAAATTAGCACCGACCTCCGGTTCCCAAACAGATGAACACTGTGCTCTGTCAGCACTTTCTTTCACTGTTAGCTGTGAGCCACCGGCATGTTGAGGGGCTTTCAGAGGCTGTATCTTGCACCTTACAACCTCAGTTGTATGAGGACAGTCGAACGGACATAAACTCATGTTAGATCTTTTATACTCCATGCTGTTTCTCCTCTTGGCAAACCAACATTCTTAGAGATTCTCAAAGTTCTTCATTTTCTCTGCTGCAGTGCAGGATGGCTTGACCACCTGCCTGGATGAAAGAAATTAGCCAACTTCCAATTTGGTTCTATTGGTGTCTTCTGTGGTTGGTTTGGGTCAGTGGTTGAGTGTCGTTCGGCCCATTGGGCTGCCCAAAGGTCGTGCTTAACACTAACCTTAACGATGAAGACAACACAAAGACATTTGACCAACTGGGAGGTAATCAGAGAATGAGGGAAGCAGGTTGGCTTTGTCACAGCCAGGCCGTGCCTCCTGTTTTCCCCTGTGTTTCCGTCTTCTCCTGTGTCTCAAACTGTGTCCCAATCCAGCGGCCGCATCGTTCGGAGGCTGCATTTGTAGACGGATTGCATCTCAGCTGCTGCGACAAGGCTGTCCCATTTCGAAGACTCCTTCAAATGCAGCCGACGAATGCAGCCTTCTTTTCCCAGATTGGGAAAACAACTGATGGATCCTTCGCGGCCCAACTTATCCCAAGATTCATTGTGTGCCGATGATCTCGTCTGCCTGCATCCAACCGTAGTTAGCCTTGGAAAGTAACTTTTAATGCCTTCACTTTCCAACTTCAGAGGTTGACTAATATCTTACAGAGTTTGTGATGATTTTACAGATCATTTATACTTCATATTATGTACATAAACGGACCAACAGGAGCTCAGGTAGACAGGTTGTGAACCTGAAATATCACTTTAAGTCCAGTAACGTTACAGACGGTGATATTAACTACACGGATAAGCTGAACTTGGGTATTTTGCTTCTTTTGTTTTGTGGTGTGAAAAAAAAACTAACTCTACATTTTGTTTTGTTATAGGGAGCCAGGAGCAGACGGCTCAGTTCATCAAGCTGAGGGGGGAGAACGATGGCAAAACATTCAGCAACCGTAGCTTAGAATTAAGCCATAACGCTAGCTAGTCCATTTGTAATATCTCCATTTGACCATCTTTTACTTACGGTTCCAGTTAAATTAGCTCTCATCCTATACAAAGCCTTTACTAATAAGACAATCAGTAGATAGGACAATACCCTTTTGAATTGTTTTTGTTATTGTCAGTGTTGCAAGTTGTGACTGTCATCTTTGATTTCTATGTGAATTTGTGTATATCCTGCTCAGTCAAATGTGTCAATCTTCTAAGTTTGCATCCTTGTGTTTACATTATTGACAACTGTTTCTCTTTTCATAATTTTCCCAATGTGATTAGGACAATTTTGGAGAGAAAAAAAAAGCGGACAACTTATAGAAAAAATATACAGTATGTGCATATGTGTTACTGCAAGTTAATAAACACGTTTGTAATTATATCCACTCAGTAATTGTGAATTCTGAGTTTATCCCTGTTATTGCTTACCCGGTCTCTCTGGGCCTCCAGGATCATCCTCTCCGGTTCCCCAGCCCGCCTGTCTCGCCAGCTCATTCCCCAACCTGCCCTGCCTTGCTCGGCTCAGTCATCCACCATCGCCCTCTTAGCCTCGGTCTCCGCTGCTCTATCTCAACCTCTTCACCCATTATCCCTGCAATAAACCTTTCACTTTATTTTACTCTCCTTGTCTTTGTCTGCAATTGGGTCAAAACCTACAGAACGTCAAAGGCTTCTTGTCATTTTATTTTGTATTTATTTGTAATGCCATGTTGTGTTTTTGTGTAGGCAACTCAGATGACTACTGTGGTGCTACAGGGACAATGCTGCTCCAGCTATGGTTTCACACATAAAAGCCCTGTTTAGCGTCAGGATGGCATCACTGACAGCAAGCAGATACATAGACAGCACAACCATCCACAAGCAGCTCACTGATTTTTAGTCACTTTCAAATGTTTCCACTAAGTAGCTCATGCATGTAACATGTTAATGGAGGGAACTACATTTTGACACACAAAATGACAAACTTCAAATGAATTTGTACAGCTGTGTGCCACTGGGGAAAAGGTGATTTTATGTCCAATGCATTGCACCTCAGAGCCGGAAAGGTGAGCAGTAGATTTGTTTAGACACGCTATGGCTTGAAAGCACCACAAGAGGGCGCTATCGAGTTGATTTTGGGCTTTGCTCGAAAAAGCCACCTCAATCATTGTCATTCCTCAGTTCAGAGGTGGGCAGAGAAAGAAAATTTCTACAGCAGCTGCAGCCTGTGTTGCATCAGCTGCTGTAACCACTTTTAACAGGTAAGAGAGGAAAAAAACAAGGATTTTATTTACCTAGATTATAGATTCTAGGCGAACTGAGTGAAAATGAACTAAGCTGAATTGAGCTAAACTGAGCTAACTAAGTGAACAGAACAGACTTCATTCTATATTTGTCTTTAGTAAAGAAAATAAATCCACCCAAAACTCTGTTCAGACTTAAATTGAAGCTGAAATGATTTTTTATCTATCTTGTCTACATACTATTTAATGAGGTTTGGTAAAATAATGTTTACACTTGTCTTTACAAATCTTGAGGCTTTTATTAAGAGCTGGTGATGTGAATTATTGTTCTGATGAAAATAATCTGTTGGTGAAGTCATTGACACAAAAAACAGCAAATACGCCTATTATTTGTAACCATATTGTGTTCCCATACATTTCAAATGGTGATGAAGTTATTAATAATCATCAAAACTTCCTAAACTGATTCAGAGTTACATATTTTATGTAGATCACCACTTTGTGTTTAAAAGTAATCAGTTTGTCACTTTGCATGAAGAGGTTCTCGATATGAAACTGTTGTGATAACTGAAACAAAAGAAATAAAATATTGTAATAAAAACCCAAATATGCAGAATGTATCCTCTGTGGACATTGGATATGTGTAGCTAATTCCATAGCAATCCACCTGATAGTTGTTGAGAGCCACAATGCATGGCTTAAGATACATGTGTTATCAAGAAGATGAAAAGATTTGAAGGTGTCACTGTCAAGGACAGCTGTTCTATTCCAATTGTATATACTATATCTTTCACTTGTTTTATCACTAATATAGTTCAATCTATCTATTACAGCAGTTTAGCATCCTTTTGAACCATTTCTGACCTCTCAGAGGCCTGCTTTTTTCGTTGCTCCCTGTGTGTATTGGCAGTTTTCGAAGCCTATGATTGGTCGATTTGCACATGTGATACATCTTAGAATGCGGAAATGCGTGTAGAATGCAGTGGGCCGGTCAGTCAGTTGATTGACAGACTTTTTAGCCACAAAAACTCTAAAAGAGTTGCGCAACAGAACGAGCGTCGAAATGATTCGCTGAAAAGTAAAAGGAGGACTATCTATGCATAAATGCATGGATTATCTCTATTTTACTCTCAAACGAAAGAGAGGGACCAGGCGCATATGTATTGAAAGGATTTACAGAGTTTTTCGCCCAGAAAATCAGCTCAAGGTACGATGAGTTTCAAATCTTTGCTCTCTGGTTTGGTTGTGCTTGCGTGTGTTCCACGGTGTAACGTTTGAATGGTTTGAAGGAGAAAAATATGGAAGATATCTGTGGATTCAGGGTGGAATTCTCATGCTTGCTAAGCTATCGTTCGGCCATTTTTTTGTGATATCTACAGTCGGAGTGCATAGCTCGCCAAAACAATATGTGGTATTGTGCTAGAACTTGGTAGTTTATATATTACTTTGTGTATAATTGTGTTTTGAGTGAGTAAAATGACTTTTTGTATTTTTTCTCAGAATCGTCATTAAGTAGGTGTATAGCATGTGGGTAAAATTCATCATATTTCGGAAAAGTGATTTATATGATGCGCTTCATAAAACACTCTCGCGACGCAGGATTATAAGGTTAAAGACAAAGTCCTCCTTTCTTTGTTAATAAAGAGTTTAATCCCACGGTTGTTCAGTACATCCATGCGTTTTAGTTCCAGTAAGAAGTCCTTCTTGATTCATGGACGCCAGTGAAGACAGTCGAGCCTCCCCAGTTGTATTTTTTGAATACGTTTTAATGCGTTTGAGGGCTTAAAATGTCCACTCGGCAGAGGCAACAGATATTGGCATTGTCACCGCCCAACATGTCGCGCAAGCCCATTGACCAATCACGTATGGCTAGGCCAGCTAGGACGCTCTGGCACATCAAAGAATGCTCCCAACATGTCAAACTAAAGATCTGATTGGTTAAAGACCATGACAATCAACAATATCGTCCCCATTCACTTAAACTGCAAAGGGATTCATTTGTAATTCTGCAGGCCTCGGGCCTATCTTCTTACCTAGAGACACAGAGGTGAAATCGGATTGGATAAATGCTCTACTTAAAACAAGCTGCACTGGAAGAAAAGCAACAGAGGAAGATAGTAGCTGTGCAATGACACACACACACACACACACTGAAAAGTTAACTAGCCACATTACGACACCAGGAACCTGAGCCGTACACAAACTTGCATTTCTCCAATAGGGTTAAGTAGAACCTGCTCACCCATTTTATACTCTCGCAGAGACGTGGACTTATGTGAAAGGTTAAGTGTAATGGCCTTCTTCACAGACAGGTTGTTGGGAGGCAGATCTATAGGACAAGAGAAACTGTCAGGCAGAAGCTCTGGAAATCTCAACTGTTCAAATAGTCACCAATATTCTTACCTCTCATTCTCCTCTGTAGCCCATTATCTCTGCTTTCAGTTGAGCCACCAACAGGCAAACAAGAGCCTATGGACACAGTAGTTGCTGTTCATCAATTTCTTTTGCAGTTTCATGGCACATAAGACAAGCTTGTCACTGTTAAATGGCATTTCCAAAATTAACATACCTATATGTTGCTCTACCCAACTACCAATGTCTTGAATACAAGCTTCAAACAGAACAAATATAAATACCTTTGGTAAGCCAGACGGTGAGCACACAAATAAACAAGGCCCAAAAAGCTCCCATCACTTCAGTCACCAACAGAAAATGTTGCCTGTGCCACATGGCAGGTTAAATAACCCCATTGTGCAGGTGTCACAGCTGTTGCTAATCAGCTCTAATTGGCTCTCTCTTCAGAGAGTCAGTACTAGTTGAGATTCAGACCTTTCCTTTGAAATATTCATCTTTTGTATGCTTCCTTTAGGCAATATTATCAGAAAACTCCATAAGCTTTCATTGTTATGCAGATGATACCCAATTATATCTATCGATCAAACCAGACAAAACCAACCAGTTTGCTAAACTTCAAGCAGCCTTAAGGACATAAAAACCTGGATGACCTGCAACTTCCTGTTGTTAAACTCAGACAAAACTGAAGTTATTCTTTTCGGCCCAGAACACCGCTGAAATCAATTAACTAATGATATAGTTTCTCTAGATGGCATTGCTCTGGCATCCAGCACCACCATCAAGAATCTCAGAGTTATCTTTGATCAGGATATGTCTTTTACCTCTCATATAAAACAAATTTCAAGGACTGCCTTTTTTCACCTATGTAACATTTGAAAAATCAGGCATATCCTGTCTCAACGCGATGCAAAAAGATTTGTTCATGCATTTGTTACTTCTAGACTGCAGTTCTTTATTATCAGGCTGCTCTAATAAGTCTCTTAAATCTCTCCCAATTGATTCAGAATGCTGCAGCACGTGTACTAAGAAAAACTAATAAAATATATCATATTGCTCTTGTATTAGCTTCTCTACAAAGGCTCCCTGTAAAATCAAGAACCAAATTTAAAATCCTTCTCCTTACCTACAAAGCCCTAATTGACCAGGCACCGTCATATCTTAAAGAGCGTATAGTATACTATTACCCCACTAGAGAGCTGCACTCCCTGAATACAGGGTTACTTGTTCAGTCTCAAAAAGTAGTATAGGAGCCAGGGCCTTCAGTTATCAAGCTCCTCTTCTGTGGAACCAGCTTCCAGTTTTCCAGGCACATAGACACACTCACCACATTTAAGAGTAGGCTTAAGACTTTCCACTTTGATGACGCCTAAAGTTAGGGCTGGCTCAGGCTTGCCTTGGACCAGTCCCTAGATATGCTGCTGTAGGCTTAGACTGCCGGGGCACTTCATAGGATACACTGACCTCCTCTCTTCTCTTCTCTCTCTCTCCTTCTGTATGAATTCATGTCCCATTAATGCACATTACTAACTTTGCTATACCATGTCGAAATAAGTCATAGTATAGTATGTCGAAAAAAGTTAATTAAAAATCATAGTTTAGGATGTCAAAAAAGCCATAAAAACATCATTGTATAGCATGTCGAAAAAAAGCATGACAAAAGTAATAGTATATCATGTTGAAAAAAGTAATAAAAAAGTCATAGTATAGCATTTCAAAATATAGTATAGTAAATAAAAAAACAGAACAAAACGATCATGAAAAGTAATATAGAATGTTGACAAAAGTCATAAAAAAGTTAGTGTAGTAGGTTGTAAAAACCTGAATAGCTTTATGTAGCAGGTAGAGCCTCCATTTCTTTTCGACATTGGCAACAAGTTCCTTAATAGATACTTTATTAATCCCACAAGGAGAAATTGTTTTGGCTACAGCAGCATTTATATATACACACGTAAGCAATACAAATGAGTAAAAAATATTACTTATAAAAATGCACATACAATAAAATATTAAACTAAATAATAGTGCAAAGATTTAACCAGACAACAGTGTAACAGTTGTGAGATTGGCCAGAGGTGATTTATTGTAAAGTCTTATTGCAGTGGGCAGGAATGATCTCCCGTATCTGTCCTTGTGATAGCAGAACTGGATGAGTCTGTTCCTGCAGTAGCTGGTGAAGAGGTTGGTCCGGGTTATCCAATATGGACAATAGAAGCAGGGGATTTCTACCGGCCCACTCCACAAAATCATCCACTACTGCCCTGTACTCCTCCTCCCGTCCATCCCTTATACAGAGCCCGAGAGCCTCTCAAGCACCTTTATCACATGAGCTGCGAGGGCCAGATGGAGTCGTCTTTTTAGGAACAGGAACCAGGTAGCTGCTAATTTTAACTCAGGAGAATCAACATATTGATCAATTTCCAAATATTCTAGAGTATAAAGTTTGGCGTCACCATTATCAAAATTTGTGTTTTGTTCTACCTTGGGCTGGGGGTACCTGAAAAACAAATCATTTTGTGCCTGTACCAGATAGCTGCGCTTTACTTCCCATGTCACTTTCGCTGCATTTAAGTAAATACAAGACATTTCAACATAAAGCTGGAATGCTGAATCAATATAGTAGAAGTAGATACTCACAATAGATCAAGCCAAGACAATACACATGCAGCACCAATGCTGCTGGATATTTTTGAACCAATTTGATATTTTGTAAGTTAGCCTTCTAAAATACAATCTGAATGTATCCTATGGTTCGGTCGGGTCAGGATGTGGCTGAATGGTGCACTTTGTCTACCCCACTCTTCTTCCGATCCCCAGAAAAATGAGGAAACCAAAATATCATTAAAAGTTTTATTCAAAGCAGATCTAAAAGTGAGTACAATCAGAAAGAAGATAAAATGCAAAATAAACTCTTCTGAACCCTATACCCGAGTGTTTCAATGGACGTGGCCGTTGGCCAGGGAGACGTTGCCCTTCGAGCCCTTGGCGGCGTCGGACAGGGAGCCATTGATCTTCGAGCCCTTGGCGGCGTCGGACAGGGAGCCATTGATCTTCGAGCCCTTGGCGCCGTCGAACAGGGAGCCGTTGCCCTTCGAGCCCTTGGCGCCGTCGGACAGGGAGCCATTGATCTTCGAGCCCTTGGCGCCGTCGGACAGGGAGCCGTTGCCCTTCGAGCCCTTGGCGCCGTCGGACAGGGAGCCGTTGCCCTTCGAGCCCTTGGCGCCGTCGGACAGGGAGCCGTTGCCCTTCGATCCCTTGGCGCCGTCGGCCAGGGAGCCGTTGCCCTTCGATCCCTTGGCGCCGTCGGACAGGGAGCCGTTGCCCTTCGAGCCCTTGGCGCCGTCGGACAGGGAGCCGTTGCCCTTCGAGCCCTTGGCGCCGTCGGACAGGGAGCCGTTGCCCTTCGAGCCCTTGGCGCCGTCGGACAGGGAGCCGTTGCCCTTCGAGCCCTTGGCGCCGTCGGACAGGGAGCCGTTGCCCTTCGAGCCCTTGGCGCCGTCGGACAGGGAGCCGTTGCCCTTCGAGCCCTTGGCGCCGTCGGACAGGGAGCCGTTGCCCTTCGAGCCCTTGGCGCCGTCGGACAGGGAGCCGTTGCCCTTCGAGCCCTTGGCGCCGTCGGACAGGGAGCCGTTGCCCTTCGAGCCCTTGGCGCCGTCGGACAGGGAGCCGTTGCCCTTCGAGCCCTTGGCGCCGTCGGACAGGGAGCCGTTGCCCTTCGAGCCCTTGGCGCCGTCGGACAGGGAGCCGTTGCCCTTCGAGCCCTTGGCGCCGTCGGACAGGGAGCCGTTGCCCTTCGAGCCCTTGGCGCCGTCGGACAGGGAGCCGTTGCCCTTCGAGCCCTTGGCGCCGTCGGACAGGGAGCCGTTGCCCTTCGAGCCCTTGGCGCCGTCGGACAGTGAGCCGTTGCCCTTCGAGCCCTTGGCGCCGTCGGACAGGGAGCCGTTGCCCTTCGAGCCCTTGGCGCCGTCGGACAGGGAGCCGTTGCCCTTCGAGCCCTTGGCGCCGTCGGACAGGGAGCCGTTGCCCTTCGAGCCCTTGGCGCCGTCGGACAGGGAGCCGTTGCCCTTCGAGCCCTTGGCGCCGTCGGACAGGGAGCCGTTGCCCTTCGAGCCCTTGGCGCCGTCGGACAGGGAGCCGTTGCCCTTCGAGCCCTTGGCGCCGTCGGACAGTGAGCCGTTGCCCTTGGAGCCCTTGGCTCCGTCGGCCAGGGAGCCGTTGGCGCAGTCGCTTTCAACAACAACTTTCAGATGGAAAGTTGATGCCTCAACGTTCACTCCCTTGGTTTCCAGTGCCACTGCAATAAAGGCATTCTATTAATAAACTAAAATAAAAATTGATTGATATTCAACTTCTTTAGACTTACAGTGCTGTGAGAATTCTGTGTTCATAGACTTAAAGCAAACACTTGCTCTCAATATTTGAGCTTTAAAGAGCTAATATATATATATATATATATATATATATATATATATATATATATATATATATATATATATATATATATATATATATATATATATATATATATATATATATATATATATATATATATATATATATATATATATATATATATATATATATATATATACATTTTACTAAAACACAACAGTAAATATAAACTATTACACTGTCCGATGACAAATACACAACAACTGTATACCTGCAATCTTATGGTCAATGTTGCCTAGACATTTTGTTGGAATCCAAAGAAAGTATGACTGAAAAGTTAACTAGCCACATTACGACACCAGGAACCTGAGCTGTAAACAAACTTGCATTTCTCCAATAGGGTTAAGTAGAACCTGCTCACCCATTTTATACTCTCGCAGAGACGTGGACTTATGTGAAAGGTTAAGTGTAATGGCCTTCTTCACAGACAGGTTGTTGGGAGGCAGATCTATAGGACAAGAGAAACTGTCAGGCAGAAGCTCTGGAAATCTCAACTGTTCAAATAGTCACCAATATTCTTACCTCTCATTCTCCTCTGTAGCCCATTATCTCTGCTTTCAGTTGAGCCACCAACAGGCAAACAAGAGCCTATGGACACAGTAGTTGCTGTTCATCAATTTCTTTTGCAGTTTCATGGCACATAAGACAAACTTGTCACTGTTAAATGGCATTTCCAAAATTAACATACCTATATGTTGCTCTACCCAACTACCAATGTCTTGAATACAAGCTTCAAACAGAACAAATATAAATACCTTTGGTAAGCCAGACGGTCAGCACACAAATAAACAAGGCCCAAAAAGCTCCCATCACTTCAGTCACCAACAGAAAATGTTGCCTGTGCCACATGGCAGGT
The DNA here is from genome assembly GCF_910591455.1 of Pholis gunnellus. Lineage (NCBI taxonomy): Eukaryota > Metazoa > Chordata > Actinopteri > Perciformes > Pholidae > Pholis > Pholis gunnellus. The sequence goes on along the minus strand of NC_136535.1, from coordinate 3,695,736 downwards.
TAAATAACCCCATTGTGCAGGTGTCACAGCTGTTGCTAATCAGCTCTAATTGGCTCTCTCTTCAGAGAGTCAGTACTAGTTGAGATTCAGACCTTTCCTTTGAAATATTCATCTTTTGTATGCTTCCTTTAGGCAATATTATCAGAAAACTCCATAAGCTTTCATTGTTATGCAGATGATACCCAATTATATCTATCGATCAAACCAGACAAAACCAACCAGTTTGCTAAACTTCAAGCAGCCTTAAGGACATAAAAACCTGGATGACCTGCAACTTCCTGTTGTTAAACTCAGACAAAACTGAAGTTATTCTTTTCGGCCCAGAACACCGCTGAAATCAATTAACTAATGATATAGTTTCTCTAGATGGCATTGCTCTGGCATCCAGCACCACCATCAAGAATCTCAGAGTTATCTTTGATCAGGATATGTCTTTTACCTCTCATATAAAACAAATTTCAAGGACTGCCTTTTTTCACCTATGTAACATTTGAAAAATCAGGCATATCCTGTCTCAACGCGATGCAAAAAGATTTGTTCATGCATTTGTTACTTCTAGACTGCAGTTCTTTATTATCAGGCTGCTCTAATAAGTCTCTTAAATCTCTCCCAATTGATTCAGAATGCTGCAGCACGTGTACTAAGAAAAACTAATAAAATATATCATATTGCTCTTGTATTAGCTTCTCTACAAAGGCTCCCTGTAAAATCAAGAACCAAATTTAAAATCCTTCTCCTTACCTACAAAGCCCTAATTGACCAGGCACCGTCATATCTTAAAGAGCGTATAGTATACTATTACCCCACTAGAGAGCTGCACTCCCTGAATACAGGGTTACTTGTTCAGTCTCAAAAAGTAGTATAGGAGCCAGGGCCTTCAGTTATCAAGCTCCTCTTCTGTGGAACCAGCTTCCAGTTTTCCAGGCACATAGACACACTCACCACATTTAAGAGTAGGCTTAAGACTTTCCACTTTGATGACGCCTAAAGTTAGGGCTGGCTCAGGCTTGCCTTGGACCAGTCCCTAGATATGCTGCTGTAGGCTTAGACTGCCGGGGCACTTCATAGGATACACTGACCTCCTCTCTTCTCTTCTCTCTCTCTCCTTCTGTATGAATTCATGTCCCATTAATGCACATTACTAACTTTGCTATACCATGTCGAAATAAGTCATAGTATAGTATGTCGAAAAAAGTTAATTAAAAATCATAGTTTAGGATGTCAAAAAAGCCATAAAAACATCATTGTATAGCATGTCGAAAAAAAGCATGACAAAAGTAATAGTATATCATGTTGAAAAAAGTAATAAAAAAGTCATAGTATAGCATTTCAAAATATAGTATAGTAAATAAAAAAACAGAACAAAACAATCATGAAAAGTAATATAGAATGTTGACAAAAGTCATAAAAAAAGTTAGTGTAGTAGGTTGAAAAAAGCTAAAGTATATCATGTTGGAAAAATCATAAAATTGGCACAGTATAGTATGTCCCAAAAAGGCATTAGTATTTCTAAAAAAAGCCATTAAAACCATAAAATAGTAAAAAAAATAAAATAAAGGTAAGCTATAGTACGTTGAAAAATATATAATTCTGCACTACTAGGAAGCCATGTTTGATTTGTCTGTGCATTGAGGAGAGAAGAGGGGAGGCTGCAAGGAGAGGTTGTAAAAACCTGAATAGCTTTATGTAGCAGGTAGAGCCTCCATTTCTTTTCGACATTGGCAACAAGTTCCTTAATAGATACTTTATTAATCCCACAAGGAGAAATTGTTTTGGCTACAGCAGCATTTATATATACACACGTAAGCAATACAAATAGAGTAAAAAATATTACATATAAAAATACACATACAATAAAATATTAAACTAAATAATAGTGCAAAGATTTAACCAGACAACAGTGTAACAGTTGTGAGATTGGCCAGAGGTGATTTATTGTAAAGTCTTATTGCAGTGGGCAGGAATGATCTCCTGTATCTGTCCTTGTGATAGCAGAACTGGATGAGTCTGTTCCTGCAGTAGCTGGTGAAGAGGTTGGTCCGGGTTATCCAATATGGACAATAGAAGCAGGGGATTTCTACCGGCCCACTCCACAAAATCATCCACTACTGCCCTGTACTCCTCCTCCCGTCCATCCCTTATACAGAGCCCGAGAGCCTCTCAAGCACCTTTATCACATGAGCTGCGAGGGCCAGATAAAGTCGTCTTTTTAGGAACAGGAACCAGGTAGCTGCTAATTTTAACTCAGGAGAAGAATCAACATATTGATCAATTTTCAAATATTCTAGAGTATAAAGTTTGGCGTCACCATTATCAAAATTTGTGTTTTGTTCTACCTTGGGCTGGGGGTACCTGAAAAACAAATCATTTTGTGCCTGTACCAGATAGCTGCGCTTTACTTCCCATGTCACTTTCGCTGCATTTAAGTAAATACAAGACATTTCAACATAAAGCTGGAATGCTGAATCAATATAGTAGAAGTGGATACTCACAATAGATCAAGCCAAGACAATACACATGCAGCACCAATGCTGCTGGATATTTTTGAACCAATTTGATATTTTGCAAGTTAGCCTTCTAAAATACAATCTGAATGTATCCTATGGTTCGGTCGGGTCAGGATGTGGCTGAATGGTGCACTTTGTCTACCCCACTCTTCTTCCAATCCCCAGAAAAATGAGGAAACCAAAATATCATTAAAAAGTTTTATTCAAAGCAGATCTAAAAGTAAGTACAATCAGAAAGAAGATAAGATGCAAAATAAACTCTTCTGAACCCTATACCCGAGTGTTTCAATGGACGTGGCCGTCGGCCAGGGAGACGTTGCCCTTCGAGCCCTTGGCGGCGTCGGACAGGGAGCCGTTGCCCTTCGAGCCCTTGGCGCCGTCGGACAGGGGGCCGTTGCCCTTCGAGCCCTTGGCGCCGTCGGAGGGGAAGCCGTTGCCCTTCGAGCCCTTGGCGCCGTCGGAGAGGGAGCCGTTGCCCTTCGAGCCCTTGGCGCCGTCGGAGAGGGAGCCGTTGCCCTTCGAGCCCTTGGCGCCGTCGGACAGGGAGCCGTTGCCCTTCGAGCCCTTGGCGCCGTCGGACAGGGAGCCGTTGCCCTTCGAGCCCTTGGCGCCGTCGGACAGTGAGCCGTTGCCCTTCGAGCCCTTGGCGCCGTCGGACAGGGAACCGTTGCCCTTCGAGCCCTTGGCGCCGTCGGAGAGGGAGCCATTGCCCTTCGCGCCGTCGGACAGTGAGCCGTTGCCCTTCGAGCCCTTCGCGCCGTCGGACAGTGAGCCGTTGCCCTTCGAGCCCTTGGCGCCGTCGGACAGGTAGCCGTTGCCCTTCGAGCCCTTGGCGCCGTCGGACAGGGAGCCGTTGCTCTTCGAGCCCTTGGCGCCGTCGGACAGGGAGCCGTTGCCCTTCGAGCCCTTGGCGCCGTCGGACAGGGAGCCGTTGCCCTTCGAGCCCTTGGCGCCGTCGGAGAGGGAGCCGTTGCCCTTCGAGCCCTTGGCGCCGTCGGAGAGGGAGCCGTTGCCCTTCGAGCCCTTGGCGCCGTCGGACAGGGAGCCGTTGCCCTTCGAGCCCTTGGCGCCGTCGGAGAGGGAGCCGTTGCCCTTCGAGCCCTTGGCGCCGTCGGACAGGGAGCCGTTGCCCTTCGAGCCCTTGGCGCCGTCGGACAGGGAGCCGTTGCCCTTCGAGCCCTTGGCGCCGTCGGACAGGGAGCCGTTGCCCTTCGAGCCCTTGGCGCCGTCGGACAGGGAGATGTTGCCCTTCGAGCCCTTGGCGCCGTCGGACAGGGAGATGTTGCCCTTCGAGCCCTTGGCGCCGTCGGACAGGGAGCCGTTGATCTTCGAGCCCTTGGCTCCGTCGGACAGGGAGCCGTTGATCTTCGAGCCCTTGGCGCCGTCGGACAGGGAGCCGTTGCCCTTCGAGCCCTTGGCGCCGTCGGACAGGGAGATGTTGCCCTTCGTGCCCTTGGCGCCGTCGGACAGGGAGATGTTGCCCTTCGAGCCCTTGGCGCCGTCGGACAGGGAGCCGTTGATCTTCGAGCCCTTGGCTCCGTCGGACAGGGAGCCGTTGATCTTCGAGCCCTTGGCGCCGTCGGACAGGGAGCCGTTGCCCTTCGAGCCCTTGGCGCCGTCGGACAGGGAGCCGTTGCCTTTCGAGCCCTTGGCGCCGTCGGACAGGGAGCCGTTGCCCTTCGAGCCCTTGGCGCCGTCGGCCAGGGAGCAGTTGCCCTTCGAGCCCTTGGCGCCGTCGGCCAGGGAGCAGTTGCCCTTCGAGCCCTTGGCGCCGTCGGCCAGGGAGCCGTTGCCCTTGGAGCCCTTGGCTCCGTCGGCGCAGTCGCTTTCAACAACAACTTTCAGATGGAAAGTTGATGCCTCAACGTTCACTCCCTTGGTTTCCAGTGCCACTGCAATAAAGGCATTCTATTAATAAACTAAAATAAAAATTGATTGATATTCAACTTCTTTAGACTTACAGTGCTGTGAGAATTCTGTGTTCATAGACTTAAAGCAAACACTTGCTCTCAATATTTGAGCTTTAAAGAGCTAATAAATAAATAAAAATATATATATATATATATATATATATATATATATATATATATATATATATATATATATATATATATATATATATACACACATTTTACTAAAACACAACAGTAAATATAAACTATTACACTGTCCGATGACAAATACACAACAACTGTATACCTGCAATCTTATGGTCAATGTTGCTTAGACATTTTGTTGGAATCCAAAGAAAGTATGACTGAAAAGTTAACTAGCCACATTACGACACCAGGAACCTGAGCTGTAAACAAACTTGCATTTCTCCAATAGGGTTAAGTAGAACCTGCTCACCCATTTTATACTCTCGCAGAGACGTGGACTTATGTGAAAGGTTAAGTGTAATGGCCTTCTTCACAGACAGGTTGTTGGGAGGCAGATCTATAGGACAAGAGAAACTGTCAGGCAGAAGCTCTGGAAATCTCAACTGTTCAAATAGTCACCAATATTCTTACCTCTCATTCTCCTCTGTAGCCCATTATCTCTGCTTTCAGTTGAGCCACCAACAGGCAAACAAGAGCCTATGGACACAGTAGTTGCTGTTCATCAATTTCTTTTGCAGTTTCATGGCACATAAGACAAACTTGTCACTGTTAAATGGCATTTCCAAAATTAACATACCTATATGTTGCTCTACCCAACTACCAATGTCTTGAATACAAGCTTCAAACAGAACAAATATAAATACCTTTGGTAAGCCAGACGGTCAGCACACAAATAAACAAGGCCCAAAAAGCTCCCATCACTTCAGTCACCAACAGAAAATGTTGCCTGTGCCACATGGCAGGTTAAATAACCCCATTGTGCAGGTGTCACAGCTGTTGCTAATCAGCTCTAATTGGCTCTCTCTTCAGAGAGTCAGTACTAGTTGAGATTCAGACCTTTCCTTTGAAATATTCATCTTTTGTATGCTTCCTTTAGGCAATATTATCAGAAAACTCCATAAGCTTTCATTGTTATGCAGATGATACCCAATTATATCTATCGATCAAACCAGACAAAACCAACCAGTTTGCTAAACTTCAAGCAGCCTTAAGGACATAAAAACCTGGATGACCTGCAACTTCCTGTTGTTAAACTCAGACAAAACTGAAGTTATTCTTTTCGGCCCAGAACACCGCTGAAATCAATTATCTAATGATATAGTTTCTCTAGATGGCATTGCTCTGGCATCCAGCACCACCATCAAGAATCTCAGAGTTATCTTTGATCAGGATATGTCTTTTACCTCTCATATAAAACAAATTTCAAGGACTGCCTTTTTTCACCTATGTAACATTTGAAAAATCAGGCATATCCTGTCTCAACGCGATGCAAAAAGATTTGTTCATGCATTTGTTACTTCTAGACTGCAGTTCTTTATTATCAGGCTGCTCTAATAAGTCTCTTAAATCTCTCCCAATTGATTCAGAATGCTGCAGCACGTGTACTAAGAAAAACTAATAAAATATATCATATTGCTCTTGTATTAGCTTCTCTACAAAGGCTCCCTGTAAAATCAAGAACCAAATTTAAAATCCTTCTCCTTACCTACAAAGCCCTAATTGACCAGGCACCGTCATATCTTAAAGAGCGTATAGTATACTATTACCCCACTAGAGAGCTGCACTCCCTGAATACAGGGTTACTTGTTCAGTCTCAAAAAGTAGTATAGGAGCCAGGGCCTTCAGTTATCAAGCTCCTCTTCTGTGGAACCAGCTTCCAGTTTTCCAGGCACATAGACACACTCACCACATTTAAGAGTAGGCTTAAGACTTTCCACTTTGATGACGCCTAAAGTTAGGGCTGGCTCAGGCTTGCCTTGGACCAGTCCCTAGATATGCTGCTGTAGGCTTAGACTGCCGGGGCACTTCATAGGATACACTGACCTCCTCTCTTCTCTTCTCTCTCTCTCCTTCTGTATGAATTCATGTCCCATTAATGCACATTACTAACTTTGCTATACCATGTCGAAATAAGTCATAGTATAGTATGTCGAAAAAAGTTAATTAAAAATCATAGTTTAGGATGTCAAAAAAGCCATAAAAACATCATTGTATAGCATGTCGGAAAAAACCATGACAAAAGTAATAGTATATCATGTTGAAAAAAGTAATAAAAAAGTCATAGTATAGCATTTCAAAATATAGTATAGTAAATAAAAAAACAGAACGATCATGAAAAGTAATATAGAATGTTGACAAAAGTCATAAAAAAAGTTAGTGTAGTAGGTTGAAAAAAGCTAAAGTATATCATGTTGGAAAAATCATAAAATTGGCACAGTATAGTATGTCCCAAAAAGGCATTAGTATTTCTAAAAAAAGCCATTAAAACCATAAAATAGTAAAAAAAAAATAAAGGTAAGCTATAGTACGTTGAAAAATATATAATTCTGCACTACTAGGAAGCCATGTTTGATTTGTCTGTGCATTGAGGAGAGAAGAGGGGAGGCTGCAAGGAGAGGTTGTAAAAACCTGAATAGCTTTATGTAGCAGGTAGAGCCTCCATTTCTTTTCGACATTGGCAACAAGTTCCTTAATAGATACTTTATTAATCCCACAAGGAGAAATTGTTTTGGCTACAGCAGCATTTATATATACACACGTAAGCAATACAAATAGAGTAAAAAATATTACATATAAAAATACACATACAATAAAATATTAAACTAAATAATAGTGCAAAGATTTAACCAGACAACAGTGTAACAGTTGTGAGATTGGCCAGAGGTGATTTATTGTAAAGTCTTATTGCAGTGGGCAGGAATGATCTCCTGTATCTGTCCTTGTGATAGCAGAACTGGATGAGTCTGTTCCTGCAGTAGCTGGTGAAGAGGTTGGTCCGGGTTATCCAATATGGACAATAGAAGCAGGGGATTTCTACCGGCCCACTCCACAAAATCATCCACTACTGCCCTGTACTCCTCCTCCCGTCCATCCCTTATACAGAGCCCGAGAGCCTCTCAAGCACCTTTATCACATGAGCTGCGAGGGCCATATGGAGTCGTCTTTTTAGGAACAGGAACCAGGTAGCTGCTAATTTTAACTCAGGAGAATCAACATATTGATCAATTTTCAAATATTCTACAGTATAAAGTTTGGCGTCACCATTATCAAAATTTGTGTTTTGTTCTACCTTGGGCTGGGGGTACCTGAAAAACAAATCATTTTGTGCCTGTACCAGATAGCTGCGCTTTACTTCCCATGTCACTTTCGCTGCATTTAAGTAAATACAAGACATTTCAACATAAAGCTGGAATGCTGAATCAATATAGTAGAAGTGGATACTCACAATAGATCAAGCCAAGACAATACACATGCAGCACCAATGCTGCTGGATATTTTTGAACCAATTTGATATTTTGTAAGTTAGCCTTCTAAAATACAATCTGAATGTATCCTATGGTTCGGTCGGGTCAGGATGTGGCTGAATGGTGCACTTTGTCTACCCCACTCTTCTTCCGATCCCCAGAAAAATGAGGAAACCAAAATATCATTAAAAAGTTTTATTCAAAGCAGATCTAAAAGTAAGTACAATCAGAAAGAAGATGCAAAATAAACTCTTCTGAACCCTATACCCGAGTGTTTCAATGGACGTGGCCGTCGGCCAGGGAGACGTTGCCCTTCGAGCCCTTGGCGGCGTCGGACAGGGAGCCGTCGGCCAGGGAGCCGATGATCTTCGAACCCTTGGCGCCGTCGGCCAGGGAGCCGTTGCCCTTCGATCCCTTGGCGCCGTCGGACAGGGAGCCGTTGCCCTTCGAGCCCTTGGCGCCGTCGGAGAGGGAGCCGTTGCCCTTCGAGCCCTTGGCGCCGTCGGACAGGGAGCCGTTGCCCTTCGAGCCCTTGGCGCCGTCGGAGAGGGAGCCGTTGCCTTTCGAGCCCTTGGCGCCGTCGGACAGGGAGCCGTTGCCCTTCGAGCCCTTGGCGCCGTCGGACAGGGAGCCGTTGCCCTTCGAGCCCTTGGCGCCGTCGGACAGCGAGCCGTTGCCCTTCGAGCCCTTGGCGCCGTCGGACAGGGAGCCGTTGCCCTTCGAGCCCTTGGCGCCGTTGGACAGTGAGCCGTTGCCCTTCGAGCCCTTGGCGCCGTCGGACAGGGAGCCGTTGCCTTTCGAGCCCTTGGCGCCGTCGGACAGGGAGCCATTGCCCTTCGAGCCCTTGGCGCCGTCGGACAGGGAGATGTTGCCCTTCGAGCCCTTGGCGCCGTCGGACAGGGAGCCGTTGCCCTTCGAGCCCTTGGCGCCGTCGGACAGGGAGCCGTTGCCCTTCGAGCCCTTGGCGCCGTCGGACAGTGAGCCGTTGCCCTTCGAGCCGTCGGACAGGGAGCCGTTGCCCTTCGAGCCGTCGGACAGTGAGCCGTTGCCCTTCGAGCCCTTGGCGCCGTCGGACAGGGAGATGTTGCCCTTCGAGCCCTTGGCGCCGTCGGACAGGGAGATGTTGCCCTTCGAGCCCTTGGCGCCGTCGGACAGGGAGCCGTTGGCGCAGTCGCTTTCAACAACAACTTTCAGATGGAAAGTTGATGCCTCAACGTTCACTCCCTTGGTTTCCAGTGCCACTGCAATAAAGGCATTCTATTAATAAACTAAAATAAAAATTGATTGATATTCAACTTCTTTAGACTTACAGTGCTGTGAGAATTCTGTGTTCATAGACTTAAAGCAAACACTTGCTCTCAATATTTGAGCTTTAAAGAGCTAATATATATATATATATATACATTTTACTAAAACACAACAGTAAATATAAACTATTACACTGTCCGATGACAAATACACAACAACTGTATACCTGCAATCTTATGGTCAATGTTGCCTAGACATTTTGTTGGAATCCAAAGAAAGTATGACTGAAAAGTTAACTAGCCACATTACGACACCAGGAACCTGAGCTGTAAACAAACTTGCATTTCTCCAATAGGGTTAAGTAGAACCTGCTCACCCATTTTATACTCTCGCAGAGACGTGGACTTATGTGAAAGGTTAAGTGTAATGGCCTTCTTCACAGACAGGTTGTTGGGAGGCAGATCTATAGGACAAGAGAAACTGTCAGGCAGAAGCTCTGGAAATCTCAACTGTTCAAATAGTCACCAATATTCTTACCTCTCATTCTCCTCTGTAGCCCATTATCTCTGCTTTCAGTTGAGCCACCAACAGGCAAACAAGAGCCTATGGACACAGTAGTTGCTGTTCATCAATTTCTTTTGCAGTTTCATGGCACATAAGACAAACTTGTCACTGTTAAATGGCATTTCCAAAATTAACATACCTATAAGTTGCTCTACCCAACTACCAATGTCTTGAATACAAGCTTCAAACAGAACAAATATAAATACCTTTGGTAAGCCAGACGGTCAGCACACAAATAAACAAGGCCCAAAAAGCTCCCATCACTTCAGTCACCAACAGAAAATGTTGCCTGTGCCACATGGCAGGTTAAATAACCCCATTGTGCAGGTGTCACAGCTGTTGCTAATCAACTCTAATTGGCTCTCTCTTCAGAGAGTAAGTACTAGTTGAGATTCAGACCTTTCCTTTGAAATATTCATCTTTTGTATGCTTCCTTTAGGCAATATTATCAGAAAACTCCATAAGCTTTCATTGTTATGCAGATGATACCCAATTATATCTATCGATCAAACCAGACAAAACCAACCAGTTTGCTAAACTTCAAGCAGCCTTAAGGACATAAAAACCTGGATGACCTGCAACTTCCTGTTGTTAAACTCAGACAAAACTGAAGTTATTCTTTTCGGCCCAGAACACCGCTGAAATCAATTATCTAATGATATAGTTTCTCTAGATGGAATTGCTCTGGCATCCAGCACCACCATCAAGAATCTCAGAGTAATCTTTGATCAGGATATGTCTTTTACCTCTCATATAAAACAAATTTCAAGGACTGCCTTTTTTCACCTATGTAACATTTGAAAAATCAGGCATATCCTGTCTCAACGCGATGCAAAAAGATTTGTTCATGCATTTGTTACTTCTAGACTGCAGTTCTTTATTATCAGGCTGCTCTAATAAGTCTCTTAAATCTCTCCCAATTGATTCAGAATGCTGCAGCACGTGTACTAAGAAAAACTAATAAAATATATCATATTGCTCTTGTATTAGCTTCTCTACAAAGGCTCCCTGTAAAATCAAGAACCAAATTTAAAATCCTTCTCCTTACCTACAAAGCCCTAATTGACCAGGCACCGTCATATCTTAAAGAGCGTATAGTATACTATTACCCCACTAGAGAGCTGCACTCCCTGAATACAGGGTTACTTGTTCAGTCTCAAAAAGTAGTATAGGAGCCAGGGCCTTCAGTTATCAAGCTCCTCTTCTGTGGAACCAGCTTCCAGTTTTCCAGGCACATAGACACACTCACCACATTTAAGAGTAGGCTTAAGACTTTCCACTTTGATGACGCCTAAAGTTAGGGCTGGCTCAGGCTTGCCTTGGACCAGTCCCTAGATATGCTGCTGTAGGCTTAGACTGCCGGGGCACTTCATAGGATACACTGACCTCCTCTCTTCTCTTCTCTCTCTCTCCTTCTGTATGAATTCATGTCCCATTAATGCACATTACTAACTTTGCTATACCATGTCGAAATAAGTCATAGTATAGTATGTCGAAAAAAGTTAATTAAAAATCATAGTTTAGGATTTCAAAAAAGCCATAAAAACATCATTGTATAGCATGTCGAAAAAAAGCATGACAAAAGTAATAGTATATCATGTTGAAAAAAGTAATAAAAAAGTCATAGTATAGCATTTCAAAATATAGTATAGTAAATAAAAAAACAGAACGATCATGAAAAGTAATATAGAATGTTGACAAAAGTCATAAAAAAAGTTAGTGTAGTAGGTTGAAAAAAGCTAAAGTATATCATGTTGGAAAAATCATAAAATTGGCACAGTATAGTATGTCCCAAAAAGGCATTAGTATTTCTAAAAAAAGCCATTAAAACCATAAAATAGTAAAAAAAAAAATAAAGGTAAGCTATAGTACGTTGAAAAATATATAATTCTGCACTACTAGGAAGCCATGTTTGATTTGTCTGTGCATTGAGGAGAGAAGAGGGGAGGCTGCAAGGAGAGGTTGTAAAAACCTGAATAGCTTTATGTAGCAGGTAGAGCCTCCATTTCTTTTCGACATTGGCAACAAGTTCCTTAATAGATACTTTATTAATCCCACAAGGAGAAATTGTTTTGGCTACAGCAGCATTTATATATACACACGTAAGCAATACAAATAGAGTAAAAAATATTACATATAAAAATACACATACAATAAAATATTAAACTAAATAATAGTGCAAAGATTTAACCAGACAACAGTGTAACAGTTGTGAGATTGGCCAGAGGTGATTTATTGTAAAGTCTTATTGCAGTGGGCAGGAATGATCTCCTGTATCTGTCCTTGTGATAGCAGAACTGGATGAGTCTGTTCCTGCAGTAGCTGGTGAAGAGGTTGGTCCGGGTTATCCAATATGGACAATAGAAGCAGGGGATTTCTACCGGCCCACTCCACAAAATCATCCACTACTGCCCTGTACTCCTCCTCCCGTCCATCCCTTATACAGAGCCCGAGAGCCTCTCAAGCACCTTTATCACATGAGCTGCGAGGGCCAGATGGAGTCGTCTTTTTAGGAACAGGAACCAGGTAGCTGCTAATTTTAACTCAGGAGAAGAATCAACATATTGATCAATTTTCAAATATTCTAGAGTATAAAGTTTGGCGTCACCATTATCAAAATTTGTGTTTTGTTCTACCTTGGGCTGGGGGTACCTGAAAAACAAATCATTTTGTGCCTGTACCAGATAGCTGCGCTTTACTTCCCATGTCACTTTCGCTGCATTTAAGTAAATACAAGACATTTCAACATAAAGCTGGAATGCTGAATCAATATAGTAGAAGTGGATACTCACAATAGATCAAGCCAAGACACTACACATGCAGCACCAATGCTGCTGGATATTTTTGAACCAATTTGATATTTTGTAAGTTAGCCTTCTAAAATACAATCTGAATGTATCCTATGGTTCGGTCGGGTCAGGATGTGGCTGACTGGTGCACTTTGTCTACCCCACTCTTCTTCCGATCCCCAGAAAAATGAGGAAACCAAAATATCATTAAAAAGTTTTATTCAAAGCAGATCTAAAAGTAAGTACAATCAGAAAGAAGATGCAAAATAAACTCTTCTGAACCCTATACCCGAGTGTTTCAATGGACGTGGCCGTCGGCCAGGGAGACGTTGCCCTTCGAGCCCTTGGCGGCGTCGGACAGGGAGCCGTCGGCCAGGGAGCCGATGATCTTCGAACCCTTGGCGCCGTCGGCCAGGGAGCCGTTGCCCTTCGAGCCCTTGGCGCCGTCGGACAGGGAGCCGTTGCCCTTCGAGCCCTTGGCGCCGTCGGAGAGGGAGCCGTTGCCCTTCGAGCCCTTGGCGCCGTCGGAGAGGGAGCCGTTGCCCTTCGAGCCCTTGGCGCCGTCGGACAGGGAGCCGTTGCCCTTCGAGCCCTTGGCGCCGTCGGAGAGGGAGCCGTTGCCTTTCGAGCCCTTGGCGCCGTCGGACAGGGAGCCGTTGCCCTTCGAGCCCTTGGCGCCGTCGGACAGGGAGATGTTGCCCTTCGAGCCCTTGGCGCCGTCGGACAGGGAGCCGTTGCCCTTCGAGCCCTTGGCGCCGTCGGACAGGGAGCCGTTGCCCTTCGAGCCCTTGGCGCCGTCGGACAGGGAGCCGTTGCCCTTCGAGCCCTTGGCGCCGTCGGACAGGGAGCCGTTGCCCTTCGAGCCCTTGGCGCCGTCGGACAGGGAGCCGTTGCCCTTCGAGCCCTTGGCGCCGTCGGACAGGGAGCCGTTGCCCTTCGAGCCCTTGGCGCCGTCGGACAGGGAGCCGTTGCCCTTCGAGCCCTTGGCGCCGTCGGACAGGGAGCCGTTGCCCTTCGAGCCCTTGGCGCCGTCGGACAGGGAGCCGTTGCCTTTCGAGCCCTTGGCGCCGTCGGACAGGGAGCCGTTGCCCTTCGAGCCCTTGGCGCCGTCGGACAGGGAGCCGTTGCCCTTCGAGCCCTTGGCGCCGTCGGACAGGGAGCCGTTGCCCTTCGAGCCCTTGGCGCCGTCGGACAGTGAGCCGTTGCCCTTCGAGCCCTTGGCGCCGTCGGACAGGGAGCCGTTGCCCTTCGAGCCCTTGGCGCCGTCGGACAGTGAGCCGTTGCCCTTCGAGCCCTTGGCGCCGTCGGACAGGGAGATGTTGCTCTTCGAGCCCTTGGCGCCGTCGGACAGGGAGCCGTTGCCCTTCGAGCCCTTGGCGCCGTCGGACAGGGAGCCGTTGGCGCAGTCGCTTTCAACAACAACTTTCAGATGGAAAGTTGATGCCTCAACGTTCACTCCCTTGGTTTCCAGTGCCACTGCAATAAAGGCATTCTATTAATAAACTAAAATAAAAATTGATTGATATTCAACTTCTTTAGACTTACAGTGCTGTGAGAATTCTGTGTTCATAGACTTAAAGCAAACACTTGCTCTCAATATTTGAGCTTTAAAGAGCTAATATATATATATATATATATACACATTTTACTAAAACACAACAGTAAATATAAACTATTACACTGTCCGATGACAAATACACAACAACTGTATACCTGCAATCTTATGGTCAATGTTGCCTAGACATTTTGTTGGAATCCAAAGAAAGTATGACTGAAAAGTTAACTAGCCACATTACGACACCAGGAACCTGAGCTGTAAACAAACTTGCATTTCTCCAATAGGGTTAAGTAGAACCTGCTCACCCATTTTATACTCTCGCAGAGACGTGGACTTATGTGAAAGGTTAAGTGTAATGGCCTTCTTCACAGACAGGTTGTTGGGAGGCAGATCTATAGGACAAGAGAAACTGTCAGGCAGAAGCTCTGGAAATCTCAACTGTTCAAATAGTCACCAATATTCTTACCTCTCATTCTCCTCTGTAGCCCATTATCTCTGCTTTCAGTTGAGCCACCAACAGGCAAACAAGAGCCTATGGACACAGTAGTTGCTGTTCATCAATTTCTTTTGCAGTTTCATGGCACATAAGACAAACTTGTCACTGTTAAATGGCATTTCCAAAATTAACATACCTATATGTTGCTCTACCCAACTACCAATGTCTTGAATACAAGCTTCAAACAGAACAAATATAAATACCTTTGGTAAGCCAGACGGTCAGCACACAAATAAACAAGGCCCAAAAAGCTCCCATCACTTCAGTCACCAACAGAAAATGTTGCCTGTGCCACATGGCAGGTTAAATAACCCCATTGTGCAGGTGTCACAGCTGTTGCTAATCAGCTCTAATTGGCTCTCTCTTCAGAGAGTCAGTACTAGTTGAGATTCAGACCTTTCCTTTGAAATATTCATCTTTTGTATGCTTCCTTTAGGCAATATTATCAGAAAACTCCATAAGCTTTCATTGTTATGCAGATGATACCCAATTATATCTATCGATCAAACCAGACAAAACCAACCAGTTTGCTAAACTTCAAGCAGCCTTAAGGACATAAAAACCTGGATGACCTGCAACTTCCTGTTGTTAAACTCAGACAAAACTGAAGTTATTCTTTTCGGCCCAGAACACCGCTGAAATCAATTATCTAATGATATAGTTTCTCTAGATGGCATTGCTCTGGCATCCAGCACCACCATCAAGAATCTCAGAGTTATCTTTGATCAGGATATGTCTTTTACCTCTCATATAAAACAAATTTCAAGGACTGCCTTTTTTCACCTATGTAACATTTGAAAAATCAGGCATATCCTGTCTCAACGCGATGCAAAAAGATTTGTTCATGCATTTGTTACTTCTAGACTGCAGTTCTTTATTATCAGGCTGCTCTAATAAGTCTCTTGAATCTCTCCCAATTGATTCAGAATGCTGCAGCACGTGTACTAAGAAAAACTAATAAAATATATCATATTGCTCTTGTATTAGCTTCTCTACAAAGGCTCCCTGTAAAATCAAGAACCAAATTTAAAATCCTTCTCCTTACCTACAAAGCCCTAATTGACCAGGCACCGTCATATCTTAAAGAGCGTATAGTATACTATTACCCCACTAGAGAGCTGCACTCCCTGAATACAGGGTTACTTGTTCAGTCTCAAAAAGTAGTATAGGAGCCAGGGCCTTCAGTTATCAAGCTCCTCTTCTGTGGAACCAGCTTCCAGTTTTCCAGGCACATAGACACACTCACCACATTTAAGAGTAGGCTTAAGACTTTCCACTTTGATGATGCCTAAAGTTAGGGCTGGCTCAGGCTTGCCTTGGACCAGTCCCTAGATATGCTGCTGTAGGCTTAGACTGCCGGGGCACTTCATAGGATACACTGACCTCCTCTCTTCTCTTCTCTCTCTCTCCTTCTGTATGAATTCATGTCCCATTAATGCACATTACTAACTTTGCTATACCATGTCGAAATAAGTCATAGTATAGTATGTCAAAAAAAGTTAATTAAAAATCATAGTTTAGGATTTCAAAAAAGCTATAAAAACATCATTGTATAGCATGTCGAAAAAAAGCATGACAAAAGTAATAGTATATCATGTTGAAAAAAGTAATAAAAAAGTCATAGTATAGCATTTCAAAATATAGTATAGTAAATAAAAAAACAGAACAGAGGTGATTTATTGTAAAGTCTTATTGCAGTGGGCAGGAATGATCTCCTGTATCTGTCCTTGTGATAGCAGAACTGGATGAGTCTGTTCCTGCAGTAGCTGGTGAAGAGGTTGGTCCGGGTTATCCAATATGGACAATAGAAGCAGGGGATTTCTACCGGCCCACTCCACAAAATCATCCACTACTGCCCTGTACTCCTCCTCCCGTCCATCCCTTATACAGAGCCCGAGAGCCTCTCAAGCACCTTTATCACATGAGCTGCGAGGGCCAGATGGAGTCGTCTTTTTAGGAACAGGAACCAGGTAGCTGCTAATTTTAACTCAGGAGAAGAATCAACATATTGATCAATTTTCAAATATTCTAGAGTATAAAGTTTGGCGTCACCATTATCAAAATTTGTGTTTTGTTCTACCTTGGGCTGGGGGTACCTGAAAAACAAATCATTTTGTGCCTGTACCAGATAGCTGCGCTTTACTTCCCATGTCACTTTCGCTGCATTTAAGTAAATACAAGACATTTCAACATAAAGCTGGAATGCTGAATCAATATAGTAGAAGTGGATACTCACAATAGATCAAGCCAAGACAATACACATGCAGCACCAATGCTGCTGGATATTTTTGAACCAATTTGATATTTTGTAAGTTAGCCTTCTAAAATACAATCTGAATGTATCCTATGGTTCGGTCGGGTCAGGATGTGGCTGACTGGTGCACTTTGTCTACCCCACTCTTCTTCCGATCCCCAGAAAAATGAGGAAACCAAAATATCATTAAAAAGTTTTATTCAAAGCAGATCTAAAAGTAAGTACAATCAGAAAGAAGATGCAAAATAAACTCTTCTGAACCCTATACCCGAGTGTTTCAATGGACGTGGCCGTCGGCCAGGGAGACGTTGCCCTTCGAGCCCTTGGCGGCGTCGGACAGGGAGCCGTCGGCCAGGGAGCCGATGATCTTCGAACCCTTGGCGCCGTCGGCCAGGGAGCCGTTGCCCTTCGATCCCTTGGCGCCGTCGGACAGGGAGCCGTTGCCCTTCGAGCCCTTGGCGCCGTCGGAGAGGGAGCCATTGCCCTTCGAGCCCTTGGCGCCGTCGGAGAGGGAGCCGTTGCCCTTCGAGCCCTTGGCGCCGTCGGAGAGGGAGCCGTTGCCCTTCGAGCCCTTGGCGCCGTCGGAGAGGGAGCCGTTGCCTTTCGAGCCCTTGGCGCCGTCGGACAGGGAGCCGTTGCCCTTCGAGCCCTTGGCGCCGTCGGACAGGGAGATGTTGCCCTTCGAGCCCTTGGCGCCGTCGGACAGGGAGCCGTTGCCCTTCGAGCCCTTGGCGCCGTCGGACAGGGAGCCGTTGCCCTTCGAGCCCTTGGCGCCGTCGGACAGGGAGCCGTTGCCCTTCGAGCCCTTGGCGCCGTCGGACAGGGAGCCGTTGCCCTTCGAGCCCTTGGCGCCGTCGGACAGGGAGCCGTTGCCCTTCGAGCCCTTGGCGCCGTCGGACAGGGAGCCGTTGCCCTTCGAGCCCTTGGCGCCGTCGGACAGGGAGCCGTTGCCCTTCGAGCCCTTGGCGCCGTCGGACAGGGAGCCGTTGCCCTTCGAGCCCTTGGCGCCGTCGGAGAGGGAGCCGTTGCCCTTCGAGCCCTTGGCGCCGTCGGACAGGGAGCCGTTGCCTTTCGAGCCCTTGGCGCCGTCGGACAGGGAGCCGTTGCCCTTCGAGCCCTTGGCGCCGTCGGACAGGGAGCCGTTGCCCTTCGAGCCCTTGGCGCCGTCGGACAGGGAGCCGTTGCCTTTCGAGCCCTTGGCGCCGTCGGACAGGGAGCCGTTGCCCTTCGAGCCCTTGGCGCCGTCGGACAGGGAGATGTTGCCCTTCGAGCCCTTGGCGCCGTCGGACAGGGAGCCGTTGCCCTTCGAGCCCTTGGCGCCGTCGGAGAGGGAGCCGTTGCCCTTCGAGCCCTTGGCGCCGTCGGACAGTGAGCCGTTGCCCTTCGAGCCCTTGGCGCCGTCGGACAGGGAGCCGTTGCCCTTCGAGCCCTTGGCGCCGTCGGACAGTGAGCCGTTGCCCTTCGAGCCCTTGGCGCCGTCGGACAGGGAGATGTTGCCCTTCGAGCCCTTGGCGCCGTCGGACAGGGAGATGTTGCCATTCGAGCCCTTGGCGCCGTCGGACAGGGAGCCGTTGGCGCAGTCGCTTTCAACAACAACTTTCAGATGGAAAGTTGATGCCTCAACGTTCACTCCCTTGGTTTCCAGTGCCACTGCAATAAAGGCATTCTATTAATAAACTAAAATAAAAATTGATTGATATTCAACTTCTTTAGACTTACAGTGCTGTGAGAATTCTGTGTTCATAGACTTAAAGCAAACACTTGCTCTCAATATTTGAGCTTTAAAGAGCTAATATATATATATATATACATTTTACTAAAACACAACAGTAAATATAAACTATTACACTGTCCGATGACAAATACACAACAACTGTATACCTGCAATCTTATGGTCAATGTTGCCTAGACATTTTGTTGGAATCCAAAGAAAGTATGACTGAAAAGTTAACTAGCCACATTACGACACCAGGAACCTGAGCTGTAAACAAACTTGCATTTCTCCAATAGGGTTAAGTAGAACCTGCTCACCCATTTTATACTCTCGCAGAGACGTGGACTTATGTGAAAGGTTAAGTGTAATGGCCTTCTTCACAGACAGGTTGTTGGGAGGCAGATCTATAGGACAAGAGAAACTGTCAGGCAGAAGCTCTGGAAATCTCAACTGTTCAAATAGTCACCAATATTCTTACCTCTCATTCTCCTCTGTAGCCCATTATCTCTGCTTTCAGTTGAGCCACCAACAGGCAAACAAGAGCCTATGGACACAGTAGTTGCTGTTCATCAATTTCTTTTGCAGTTTCATGGCACATAAGACAAACTTGTCACTGTTAAATGGCATTTCCAAAATTAACATACCTATATGTTGCTCTACCCAACTACCAATGTCTTGAATACAAGCTTCAAACAGAACAAATATAAATACCTTTGGTAAGCCAGACGGTCAGCACACAAATAAACAAGGCCCAAAAAGCTCCCATCACTTCAGTCACCAACAGAAAATGTTGCCTGTGCCACATGGCAGGTTAAATAACCCCATTGTGCAGGTGTCACAGCTGTTGCTAATCAGCTCTAATTGGCTCTCTCTTCAGAGAGTCAGTACTAGTTGAGATTCAGACCTTTCCTTTGAAATATTCATCTTTTGTATGCTTCCTTTAGGCAATATTATCAGAAAACTCCATAAGCTTTCATTGTTAGGCAGATGATACCCAATTATATCTATCGATCAAACCAGACAAAACCAACCAGTTTGCTAAACTTCAAGCAGCCTTAAGGACATAAAAACCTGGATGACCTGCAACTTCCTGTTGTTAAACTCAGACAAAACTGAAGTTATTCTTTTCGGCCCAGAACACCGCTGAAATCAATTATCTAATGATATAGTTTCTCTAGATGGCATTGCTCTGGCATCCAGCACCACCATCAAGAATCTCAGAGTTATCTTTGATCAGGATATGTCTTTTACCTCTCATATAAAACACATTTCAAGGACTGCCTTTTTTCACCTATGTAACATTTGAAAAATCAGGCATATCCTGTCTCAACGCGATGCAAAAAGATTTGTTCATGCATTTGTTACTTCTAGACTGCAGTTCTTTATTATCAGGCTGCTCTAATAAGTCTCTTAAATCTCTCCCAATTGATTCAGAATGCTGCAGCACGTGTACTAAGAAAAACTAATAAAATATATCATATTGCTCTTGTATTAGCTTCTCTACAAAGGCTCCCTGTAAAATCAAGAACCAAATTTAAAATCCTTCTCCTTACCTACAAAGCCCTAATTGACCAGGCACCGTCATATCTTAAAGAGCGTATAGTATACTATTACCCCACTAGAGAGCTGCACTCCCTGAATACAGGGTTACTTGTTCAGTCTCAAAAAGTAGTATAGGAGCCAGGGCCTTCAGTTATCAAGCTCCTCTTCTGTGGAACCAGCTTCCAGTTTTCCAGGCACATAGACACACTCACCACATTTAAGAGTAGGCTTAAGACTTTCCACTTTGATGACGCCTAAAGTTAGGGCTGGCTCAGGCTTGCCTTGGACCAGTCCCTAGATATGCTGCTGTAGGCTTAGACTGCCGGGGCACTTCATAGGATACACTGACCTCCTCTCTTCTCTTCTCTCTCTCTCCTTCTGTATGAATTCATGTCCCATTAATGCACATTACTAACTTTGCTATACCATGTCGAAATAAGTCATAGTATAGTATGTCGAAAAAAGTTAATTAAAAATCATAGTTTAGGATGTCAAAAAAGCCATAAAAACATCATTGTATAGCATGTCGAAAAAAAGCATGACAAAAGTAATAGTATATCATGTTGAATCAACATATTGATCAATTTTCAAATATTCTAGAGTATAAAGTTTGGCGTCACCATTATCAAAATTTGTGTTTTGTTCTACCTTGGGCTGGGGGTACCTGAAAAACAAATCATTTTGTGCCTGTACCAGATAGCTGCGCTTTACTTCCCATGTCACTTTCGCTGCATTTAAGTAAATACAAGACATTTCAACATAAAGCTGGAATGCTGAATCAATATAGTAGAAGTGGATACTCACAATAGATCAAGCCAAGACAATACACATGCAGCACCAATGCTGCTGGATATTTTTGAACCAATTTGATATTTTGTAAGTTAGCCTTCTAAAATACAATCTGAATGTATCCTATGGTTCGGTCAGGTCAGGATGTGGCTGAATGGTGCACTTTGTCTACCCCACTCTTCTTCCGATCCCCAGAAAAATGAGGAAACCAAAATATCATTAAAAAGTTTTATTCAAAGCAGATCTAAAAGTAAGTACAATCAGAAAGAAGATGCAAAATAAACTCTTCTGAACCCTATACCCGAGTGTTTCAATGGACGTGGCCGTCGGCCAGGGAGACGTTGCCCTTCGAGCCCTTGGCGGCGTCGGACAGGGAGCCGTCGGCCAGGGAGCCGTTGCCCTTCGAGCCCTTGGCGCCGTCGGAGAGGGAGCCGTTGCCCTTCGAGCCCTTGGCGCCGTCGGAGAGGGAGCCGTTGCCCTTCGAGCCCTTGGCGCCGTCGGAGAGGGAGCCGTTGCCCTTCGAGCCCTTGGCGCCGTCGGAGAGGGAGCCGTTGCCTTTCGAGCCCTTGGCGCCGTCGGACAGGGAGCCGTTGCCCTTCGAGCCCTTGGCGCCGTCGGACAGGGAGATGTTGCCCTTCGAGCCCTTGGCGCCGTCGGACAGTGAGCCGTTGCCCTTCGAGCCCTTGGCGCCGTCGGACAGGGAGCCGTTGCCCTTCGAGCCCTTGGCGCCGTCGGACAGGGAGCCGTTGCCCTTCGAGCCCTTGGCGCCGTCGGACAGGGAGCCGTTGCCCTTCGAGCCCTTGGCGCCGTCGGACAGGGAGCCGTTGCCCTTCGAGCCCTTGGCGCCGTCGGACAGGGAGCCGTTGCCCTTCGAGCCCTTGGCGCCGTCGGACAGGGAGCCGTTGCCCTTCGAGCCCTTGGCGCCGTCGGACAGGGAGCCGTTGCCCTTCGAGCCCTTGGCGCCGTCGGACAGGGAGCCGTTGCCCTTCGAGCCCTTGGCGCCGTCGGACAGGGAGCCGTTGCCCTTCGAGCCCTTGGCGCCGTCGGACAGGGAGCCGTTGCCCTTCGAGCCCTTGGCGCCGTCGGACAGGGAGCCGTTGCCCTTCGAGCCCTTGGCGCCGTCGGACAGGGAGCCGTTGCCCTTCGAGCCCTTGGCGCCGTCGGACAGGGAGCCGTTGCCCTTCGAGCCCTTGGCGCCGTCGGACAGGGAGCCGATGCCTTTCGAGCCCTTGGCGCCGTCGGACAGGGAGCCGTTGCCCTTCGAGCCCTTGGCGCCGTCGGACAGGGAGATGTTGCCCTTCGAGCCCTTGGCGCCGTCGGACAGGGAGCCGTTGCCCTTCGAGCCCTTGGCGCCGTCGGACAGGGAGCCGTTGCCCTTCGAGCCCTTGGCGCCGTCGGACAGTGAGCCGTTGCCCTTCGAGCCCTTGGCGCCGTCGGACAGGGAGCCGTTGCCCTTCGAGCCCTTGGCGCCGTCGGACAGTGAGCCGTTGCCCTTCGAGCCCTTGGCGCCGTCGGACAGGGAGATGTTGCCCTTCGAGCCGTCGGACAGGGAGATGTTGCCCTTCGAGCCCTTGGCGCCGTCGGACAGGGAGCCGTTGGCGCAGTCGCTTTCAACAACAACTTTCAGATGGAAAGTTGATGCCTCAACGTTCACTCCCTTGGTTTCCAGTGCCACTGCAATAAAGGCATTCTATTAATAAACTAAAATAAAAATTGATTGATATTCAACTTCTTTAGACTTACAGTGCTGTGAGAATTCTGTGTTCATAGACTTAAAGCAAACACTTGCTCTCAATATTTGAGCTTTAAAGAGCTAATATATATATATATACATTTTACTAAAACACAACAGTAAATATAAACTATTACACTGTCCGATGACAAATACACAACAACTGTATACCTGCAATCTTATGGTCAATGTTGCCTAGACATTTTGTTGGAATCCAAAGAAAGTATGACTGAAAAGTTAACTAGCCACATTACGACACCAGGAACCTGAGCTGTAAACAAACTTGCATTTCTCCAATAGGGTTAAGTAGAACCTGCTCACCCATTTTATTCTCTCGCAGAGACGTGGACTTATGTGAAAGGTTAAGTGTAATGGCCTTCTTCACAGACAGGTTGTTGGGAGGCAGATCTATAGGACAAGAGAAACTGTCAGGCAGAAGCTCTGGAAATCTCAACTGTTCAAATAGTCACCAATATTCTTACCTCTCATTCTCCTCTGTAGCCCATTATCTCTGCTTTCAGTTGAGCCACCAACAGGCAAACAAGAGCCTATGGACACAGTAGTTGCTGTTCATCAATTTCTTTTGCAGTTTCATGGCACATAAGACAAACTTGTCACTGTTAAATGGCATTTCCAAAATTAACATACCTATATGTTGCTCTACCCAACTACCAATGTCTTGAATACAAGCTTCAAACAGAACAAATATAAATACCTTTGGTAAGCCAGACGGTCAGCACACAAATAAACAAGGCCCAAAAAGCTCCCATCACTTCAGTCACCAACAGAAAATGTTGCCTGTGCCACATGGCAGGTTAAATAACCCCATTGTGCAGGTGTCACAGCTGTTGCTAATCAGCTCTAATTGGCTCTCTCTTCAGAGAGTCAGTACTAGTTGAGATTCAGACCTTTCCTTTGAAATATTCATCTTTTGTATGCTTCCTTTAGGCAATATTATCAGAAAACTCCATAAGCTTTCATTGTTAGGCAGATGATACCCAATTATATCTATCGATCAAACCAGACAAAACCAACCAGTTTGCTAAACTTCAAGCAGCCTTAAGGACATAAAAACCTGGATGACCTGCAACTTCCTGTTGTTAAACTCAGACAAAACTGAAGTTATTCTTTTCGGCCCAGAACACCGCTGAAATCAATTATCTAATGATATAGTTTCTCTAGATGGCATTGCTCTGGCATCCAGCACCACCATCAAGAATCTCAGAGTTATCTTTGATCAGGATATGTCTTTTACCTCTCATATAAAACACATTTCAAGGACTGCCTTTTTTCACCTATGTAACATTTGAAAAATCAGGCATATCCTGTCTCAACGCGATGCAAAAAGATTTGTTCATGCATTTGTTACTTCTAGACTGCAGTTCTTTATTATCAGGCTGCTCTAATAAGTCTCTTAAATCTCTCCCAATTGATTCAGAATGCTGCAGCACGTGTACTAAGAAAAACTAATAAAATATATCATATTGCTCTTGTATTAGCTTCTCTACAAAGGCTCCCTGTAAAATCAAGAACCAAATTTAAAATCCTTCTCCTTACCTACAAAGCCCTAATTGACCAGGCACCGTCATATCTTAAAGAGCGTATAGTATACTATTACCCCACTAGAGAGCTGCACTCCCTGAATACAGGGTTACTTGTTCAGTCTCAAAAAGTAGTATAGGAGCCAGGGCCTTCAGTTATCAAGCTCCTCTTCTGTGGAACCAGCTTCCAGTTTTCCAGGCACATAGACACACTCACCACATTTAAGAGTAGGCTTAAGACTTTCCACTTTGATGACGCCTAAAGTTAGGGCTGGCTCAGGCTTGCCTTGGACCAGTCCCTAGATATGCTGCTGTAGGCTTAGACTGCCGGGGCACTTCATAGGATACACTGACCTCCTCTCTTCTCTTCTCTCTCTCTCCTTCTGTATGAATTCATGTCCCATTAATGCACATTACTAACTTTGCTATACCATGTCGAAATAAGTCATAGTATAGTATGTCGAAAAAAGTTAATTAAAAATCATAGTTTAGGATTTCAAAAAAGCCATAAAAACATCATTGTATAGCATGTCGAAAAAAAGCATGACAAAAGTAATAGTATATCATGTTGAAAAAAGTAATAAAAAAGTCATAGTGTAGCATTTCAAAATATAGTATAGTAAATAAAAAAAACAGAACGATCATGAAAAGTAATATAGAATGTTGACAAAAGTCATAAAAAAAGTTAGTGTAGTAGGTTGAAAAAAGCTAAAGTATATCATGTTGGAAAAATCATAAAATTGGCACAGTATAGTATGTCCCAAAAAGGCATTAGTATTTCTAAAAAAAGCCATTAAAACCATAAAATAGTAAAAAAAAAAATAAAGGTAAGCTATAGTACGTTGAAAAATATATAATTCTGCACTACTAGGAAGCCATGTTTGATTTGTCTGTGCATTGAGGAGAGAAGAGGGGAGGCTGCAAGGAGAGGTTGTAAAAACCTGAATAGCTTTATGTAGCAGGTAGAGCCTCCATTTCTTTTCGACATTGGCAACAAGTTCCTTAATAGATACTTTATTAATCCCACAAGGAGAAATTGTTTTGGCTACAGCAGCATTTATATATACACACGTAAGCAATACAAATAGAGTAAAAAATATTACATATAAAAATACACATACAATAAAATATTAAACTAAATAATAGTGCAAAGATTTAACCAGACAACAGTGTAACAGTTGTGAGATTGGCCAGAGGTGATTTATTGTAAAGTCTTATTGCAGTGGGCAGGAATGATCTCCTGTATCTGTCCTTGTGATAGCAGAACTGGATGAGTCTGTTCCTGCAGTAGCTGGTGAAGAGGTTGGTCCGGGTTATCCAATATGGACAATAGAAGCAGGGGATTTCTACCGGCCCACTCCACAAAATCATCCACTACTGCCCTGTACTCCTCCTCCCGTCCATCCCTTATACAGAGCCCGAGAGCCTCTCAAGCACCTTTATCACATGAGCTGCGAGGGCCAGATGGAGTCGTCTTTTTAGGAACAGGAACCAGGTAGCTGCTAATTTTAACTCAGGAGAAGAATCAACATATTGATCAATTTTCAAATATTCTAGAGTATAAAGTTTGGCGTCACCATTATCAAAATTTGTGTTTTGTTCTACCTTGGGCTGGGGGTACCTGAAAAACAAATCATTTTGTGCCTGTACCAGATAGCTGCGCTTTACTTCCCATGTCACTTTCGCTGCATTTAAGTAAATACAAGACATTTCAACATAAAGCTGGAATGCTGAATCAATATAGTAGAAGTGGATACTCACAATAGATCAAGCCAAGACAATACACATGCAGCACCAATGCTGCTGGATATTTTTGAACCAATTTGATATTTTGTAAGTTAGCCTTCTAAAATACAATCTGAATGTATCCTATGGTTCGGTCAGGTCAGGATGTGGCTGACTGGTGCACTTTGTCTACCCCACTCTTCTTCCGATCCCCAGAAAAATGAGGAAACCAAAATATCATTAAAAAGTTTTATTCAAAGCAGATCTAAAAGTAAGTACAATCAGAAAGAAGATGCAAAATAAACTCTTCTGAACCCTATACCCGAGTGTTTCAATGGACGTGGCCGTCGGCCAGGGAGACGTTGCCCTTCGAGCCCTTGGCGGCGTCGGACAGGGAGCCGTCGGCCAGGGAGCCGATGATCTTCGAACCCTTGGCGCCGTCGGCCAGGGAGCCGTTGCCCTTCGATCCCTTGGCGCCATCGGACAGGGAGCCGTTGCCCTTCGAGCCCTTGGCGCCGTCGGAGAGGGAGCCGTTGCCCTTCGAGCCCTTGGCGCCGTCGGAGAGGGAGCCGTTGCCCTTCGAGCCCTTGGCGCCGTCGGACAGGGAGCCGTTGCCCTTCGAGCCCTTGGCGCCGTCGGAGAGGGAGCCGTTGCCTTTCGAGCCCTTGGCGCCGTCGGACAGGGAGCCGTTGCCCTTCGAGCCCTTGGCGCCGTCGGACAGGGAGATGTTGCCCTTCGAGCCCTTGGCGCCGTCGGACAGGGAGCCGTTGCCCTTCGAGCCCTTGGCGCCGTCGGACAGTGAGCCGTTGCCCTTCGAGCCCTTGGCGCCGTCGGACAGGGAGCCGTTGCCCTTCGAGCCCTTGGCGCCGTCGGACAGGGAGCCGTTGCCCTTCGAGCCCTTGGCGCCGTCGGACAGGGAGCCGTTGCCCTTCGAGCCCTTGGCGCCGTCGGACAGGGAGCCGTTGCCCTTCGAGCCCTTGGCGCCGTCGGACAGGGAGCCGTTGCCCTTCGAGCCCTTGGCGCCGTCGGACAGGGAGCCGTTGCCCTTCGAGCCCTTGGCGCCGTCGGACAGGGAGCCGTTGCCCTTCGAGCCCTTGGCGCCGTCGGACAGGGAGCCGTTGCCTTTCGAGCCCTTGGCGCCGTCGGACAGGGAGCCGTTGCCCTTCGAGCCCTTGGCGCCGTCGGACAGGGAGCCGTTGCCCTTCGAGCCCTTGGCGCCGTCGGACAGGGAGCCGTTGCCCTTCGAGCCCTTGGCGCCGTCGGACAGTGAGCCGTTGCCCTTCGAGCCCTTGGCGCCGTCGGACAGGGAGCCGTTGCCCTTCAAGCCCTTGGCGCCGTCGGACAGTGAGCCGTTGCCCTTCGAGCCCTTGGCGCCGTCGGACAGGGAGATGTTGCTCTTCGAGCCCTTGGCGCCGTCGGACAGGGAGATGTTGCCCTTCGAGCCCTTGGCGCCGTCGGACAGGGAGCCGTTGGCGCAGTCGCTTTCAACAACAACTTTCAGATGGAAAGTTGATGCCTCAACGTTCACTCCCTTGGTTTCCAGTGCCACTGCAATAAAGGCATTCTATTAATAAACTAAAATAAAAATTGATTGATATTCAACTTCTTTAGACTTACAGTGCTGTGAGAATTCTGTGTTCATAGACTTAAAGCAAACACTTGCTCTCAATATTTGAGCTTTAAAGAGCTAATATATATATATATACATTTTACTAAAACACAACAGTAAATATAAACTATTACACTGTCCGATGACAAATACACAACAACTGTATACCTGCAATCTTATGGTCAATGTTGCCTAGACATTTTGTTGGAATCCAAAGAAAGTATGACTGAAAAGTTAACTAGCCACATTACGACACCAGGAACCTGAGCTGTAAACAAACTTGCATTTCTCCAATAGGGTTAAGTAGAACCTGCTCACCCATTTTATACTCTCGCAGAGACGTGGACTTATGTGAAAGGTTAAGTGTAATGGCCTTCTTCACAGACAGGTTGTTGGGAGGCAGATCTATAGGACAAGAGAAACTGTCAGGCAGAAGCTCTGGAAATCTCAACTGTTCAAATAGTCACCAATATTCTTACCTCTCATTCTCCTCTGTAGCCCATTATCTCTGCTTTCAGTTGAGCCACCAACAGGCAAACAAGAGCCTATGGACACAGTAGTTGCTGTTCATCAATTTCTTTTGCAGTTTCATGGCACATAAGACAAACTTGTCACTGTTAAATGGCATTTCCAAAATTAACATACCTATATGTTGCTCTACCCAACTACCAATGTCTTGAATACAAGCTTCAAACAGAACAAATATAAATACCTTTGGTAAGCCAGACGGTCAGCACACAAATAAACAAGGCCCAAAAAGCTCCCATCACTTCAGTCACCAACAGAAAATGTTGCCTGTGCCACATGGCAGGTTAAATAACCCCATTGTGCAGGTGTCACAGCTGTTGCTAATCAGCTCTAATTGGCTCTCTCTTCAGAGAGTCAGTACTAGTTGAGATTCAGACCTTTCCTTTGAAATATTCATCTTTTGTATGCTTCCTTTAGGCAATATTATCAGAAAACTCCATAAGCTTTCATTGTTATGCAGATGATACCCAATTATATCTATCGATCAAACCAGACAAAACCAACCAGTTTGCTAAACTTCAAGCAGCCTTAAGGACATAAAAACCTGGATGACCTGCAACTTCCTGTTGTTAAACTCAGACAAAACTGAAGTTATTCTTTTCGGCCCAGAACACCGCTGAAATCAATTATCTAATGATATAGTTTCTCTAGATGGCATTGCTCTGGCATCCAGCACCACCATCAAGAATCTCAGAGTTATCTTTGATCAGGATATGTCTTTTACCTCTCATATAAAACAAATTTCAAGGACTGCCTTTTTTCACCTATGTAACATTTGAAAAATCAGGCATATCCTGTCTCAACGCGATGCAAAACGATTTGTTCATGCATTTGTTACTTCTAGACTGCAGTTCTTTATTATCAGGCTGCTCTAATAAGTCTCTTAAATCTCTCCCAATTGATTCAGAATGCTGCAGCACGTGTACTAAGAAAAACTAATAAAATATATCATATTGCTCTTGTATTAGCTTCTCTACAAAGGCTCCCTGTAAAATCAAGAACCAAATTTAAAATCCTTCTCCTTACCTACAAAGCCCTAATTGACCAGGCACCGTCATATCTTAAAGAGCGTATAGTATACTATTACCCCACTAGAGAGCTGCACTCCCTGAATACAGGGTTACTTGTTCAGTCTCAAAAAGTAGTATAGGAGCCAGGGCCTTCAGTTATCAAGCTCCTCTTCTGTGGAACCAGCTTCCAGTTTTCCAGGCACATAGACACACTCACCACATTTAAGAGTAGGCTTAAGACTTTCCACTTTGATGACGCCTAAAGTTAGGGCTGGCTCAGGCTTGCCTTGGACCAGTCCCTAGATATGCTGCTGTAGGCTTAGACTGCCGGGGCACTTCATAGGATACACTGACCTCCTCTCTTCTCTTCTCTCTCTCTCCTTCTGTATGAATTCATGTCCCATTAATGCACATTACTAACTTTGCTATACCATGTCGAAATAAGTCATAGTATAGTATGTCGAAAAAAGTTAATTAAAAATCATAGTTTAGGATGTCAAAAAAGCCATAAAAACATCATTGTATAGCATGTCGAAAAAAAGCATGACAAAAGTAATAGTATATCATGTTGAAAAAAGTAATAAAAAAGTCATAGTATAGCATTTCAAAATATAGTATAGTAAATAAAAAAACAGAACAAAACAATCATGAAAAGTAATATAGAATGTTGACAAAAGTCATAAAAAAAGTTAGTGTAGTAGGTTGAAAAAAGCTAAAGTATATCATGTTGGAAAAATCATAAAATTGGCACAGTATAGTATGTCCCAAAAAGGCATTAGTATTTCTAAAAAAAGCCATTAAAACCATAAAATAGTAAAAAAAAAAAAATAAAGGTAAGCTATAGTACGTTGAAAAACATATAATTCTGCACTACTAGGAAGCCATGTTTGATTTGTCTGTGCATTGAGGAGAGAAGAGGGGAGGCTGCAAGGAGAGGTTGTAAAAACCTGAATAGCTTTATGTAGCAGGTAGAGCCTCCATTTCTTTTCGACATTGGCAACAAGTTCCTTAATAGATACTTTATTAATCCCACAAGGAGAAATTGTTTTGGCTACAGCAGCATTTATATATACACACATAAGCAATACAAATAGAGTAAAAAATATTACATATAAAAATACACATACAATAAAATATTAAACTAAATAATAGTGCAAAGATTTAACCAGACAACAGTGTAACAGTTGTGAGATTGGCCAGAGGTGATTTATTGTAAAGTCTTATTGCAGTGGGCAGGAATGATCTCCTGTATCTGTCCTTGTGATAGCAGAACTGGATGAGTCTGTTCCTGCAGTAGCTGGTGAAGAGGTTGGTCCGGGTTATCCAATATGGACAATAGAAGCAGGGGATTTCTACCGGCCCACTCCACAAAATCATCCACTACTGCCCTGTACTCCTCCTCCCGTCCATCCCTTATACAGAGCCCGAGAGCCTCTCAAGCACCTTTATCACATGAGCTGCGAGGGCCAGATGGAGTCGTCTTTTTAGGAACAGGAACCAGGTAGCTGCTAATTTTAACTCAGGAGAAGAATCAACATATTGATCAATTTTCAAATATTCTAGAGTATAAAGTTTGGCGTCACCATTATCAAAATTTGTGTTTTGTTCTACCTTGGGCTGGGGGTACCTGAAAAACAAATCATTTTGTGCCTGTACCAGATAGCTGCGCTTTACTTCCCATGTCACTTTCGCTGCATTTAAGTAAATACAAGACATTTCAACATAAAGCTGGAATGCTGAATCAATATAGTAGAAGTGGATACTCACAATAGATCAAGCCAAGACAATACACATGCAGCACCAATGCTGCTGGATATTTTTGAACCAATTTGATATTTTGTAAGTTAGCCTTCTAAAATACAATCTGAATGTATCCTATGGTTCGGTCGGGTCAGGATATGGCTGAATGGTGCACTTTGTCTACCCCACTCTTCTTCCGATCCCCAGAAAAATGAGGAAACCAAAATATCATTAAAAAGTTTTATTCAAAGCAGATCTAAAAGTAAGTACAATCAGAAAGAAGATGCAAAATAAACTCTTCTGAACCCTATACCCGAGTGTTTCAATGGACGTGGCCGTCGGCCAGGGAGACGTTGCCCTTCGAGCCCTTGGCGGCGTCGGACAGGGAGCCGTCGGCCAGGGAGCCGATGATCTTCGAACCCTTGGCGCCGTCGGCCAGGGAGCCGTTGCCCTTCGATCCCTTGGCGCCGTCGGACAGGGAGCCGTTGCCCTTCGAGCCCTTGGCGCCGTCGGACAGGGAGCCGTTGCCCTTCGAGCCCTTGGCGCCGTCGGACAGGGAGCCGTTGCCCTTCGAGCCCTTGGCGCCGTCGGACAGGGAGCCGTTGCCCTTCGAGCCCTTGGCGCCGTCGGAGAGGGAGCCGTTGCCTTTCGAGCCCTTGGCGCCGTCGGACAGGGAGCCGTTGCCCTTCGAGCCCTTGGCGCCGTCGGACAGGGAGCCGTTGCCCTTCGAGCCCTTGGCGCCGTCGGCCAGGGAGCCGTTGCCCTTCGAGCCCTTGGCGCCGTCGGACAGGGAGCCGTTGCCCTTCGAGCCCTTGGCGCCGTCGGACAGGGAGATGTTGCCCTTCGAGCCCTTGGCGCCGTCGGACAGGGAGCCGTTGCCCTTCGAGCCCTTGGCGCCGTCGGACAGGGAGCCGTTGCCCTTCGAGCCCTTGGCGCCGTCGGACAGTGAGCCGTTGCCCTTCGAGCCCTTGGCGCCGTCGGACAGGGAGCCGTTGCCCTTCGAGCCCTTGGCGCCGTCGGACAGTGAGCCGTTGCCCTTCGAGCCCTTGGCGCCGTCGGACAGGGAGATGTTGCCCTTCGAGCCCTTGGCGCCGTCGGACAGGGAGATGTTGCCCTTCGAGCCCTTGGCGCCGTCGGACAGGGAGCCGTTGGCGCAGTCGCTTTCAACAACAACTTTCAGATGGAAAGTTGATGCCTCAACGTTCACTCCCTTGGTTTCCAGTGCCACTGCAATAAAGGCATTCTATTAATAAACTAAAATAAAAATTGATTGATATTCAACTTCTTTAGACTTACAGTGCTGTGAGAATTCTGTGTTCATAGACATAAAGCAAACACTTGCTCTCAATATTTGAGCTTTAAAGAGATAATATATATATATATATATATATATATATATATATATATATATATATATATATATATATATATATACATTTTACTAAAACACAACAGTAAATATAAACTATTACACTGTCCGATGACAAATACACAACAACTGTATACCTGCAATCTTATGGTCAATGTTGCCTAGACATTTTGTTGGAATCCAAAGAAAGTATGACTGAAAAGTTAACTAGCCACATTACGACACCAGGAACCTGAGCTGTAAACAAACTTGCATTTCTCCAATAGGGTTAAGTAGAACCTGCTCACCCATTTTATACTCTCGCAGAGACGTGGACTTATGTGAAAGGTTAAGTGTAATGGCCTTCTTCACAGACAGGTTGTTGGGAGGCAGATCTATAGGACAAGAGAAACTGTCAGGCAGAAGCTCTGGAAATCTCAACTGTTCAAATAGTCACCAATATTCTTACCTCTCATTCTCCTCTGTAGCCCATTATCTCTGCTTTCAGTTGAGCCACCAACAGGCAAACAAGAGCCTATGGACACAGTAGTTGCTGTTCATCAATTTCTTTTGCAGTTTCATGGCACATAAGACAAACTTGTCACTGTTAAATGGCATTTCCAAAATTAACATACCTATATGTTGCTCTACCCAACTACCAATGTCTTGAATACAAGCTTCAAACAGAACAAATATAAATACCTTTGGTAAGCCAGACGGTCAGCACACAAATAAACAAGGCCCAAAAAGCTCCCATCACTTCAGTCACCAACAGAAAATGTTGCCTGTGCCACATGGCAGGTTAAATAACCCCATTGTGCAGGTGTCACAGCTGTTGCTAATCAGCTCTAATTGGCTCTCTCTTCAGAGAGTCAGTACTAGTTGAGATTCAGACCTTTCCTTTGAAATATTCATCTTTTGTATGCTTCCTTTAGGCAATATTATCAGAAAACTCCATAAGCTTTCATTGTTATGCAGATGATACCCAATTATATCTATCGATCAAACCAGACAAAACCAACCAGTTTGCTAAACTTCAAGCAGCCTTAAGGACATAAAAACCTGGATGACCTGCAACTTCCTGTTGTTAAACTCAGACAAAACTGAAGTTATTCTTTTCGGCCCAGAACACCGCTGAAATCAATTATCTAATGATATAGTTTCTCTAGATGGCATTGCTCTGGCATCCAGCACCACCATCAAGAATCTCAGAGTTATCTTTGATCAGGATATGTCTTTTACCTCTCATATAAAACAAATTTCAAGGACTGCCTTTTTTCACCTATGTAACATTTGAAAAATCAGGCATATCCTGTCTCAACGCGATGCAAAAAGATTTGTTCATGCATTTGTTACTTCTAGACTGCAGTTCTTTATTATCAGGCTGCTCTAATAAGTCTCTTGAATCTCTCCCAATTGATTCAGAATGCTGCAGCACGTGTACTAAGAAAAACTAATAAAATATATCATATTGCTCTTGTATTAGCTTCTCTACAAAGGCTCCCTGTAAAATCAAGAACCAAATTTAAAATCCTTCTCCTTACCTACAAAGCCCTAATTGACCAGGCACCGTCATATCTTAAAGAGCGTATAGTATACTATTACCCCACTAGAGAGCTGCACTCCCTGAATACAGGGTTACTTGTTCAGTCTCAAAAAGTAGTATAGGAGCCAGGGCCTTCAGTTATCAAGCTCCTCTTCTGTGGAACCAGCTTCCAGTTTTCCAGGCACATAGACACACTCACCACATTTAAGAGTAGGCTTAAGACTTTCCACTTTGATGATGCCTAAAGTTAGGGCTGGCTCAGGCTTGCCTTGGACCAGTCCCTAGATATGCTGCTGTAGGCTTAGACTGCCGGGGCACTTCATAGGATACACTGACCTCCTCTCTTCTCTTCTCTCTCTCTCCTTCTGTATGAATTCATGTCCCATTAATGCACATTACTAACTTTGCTATACCATGTCGAAATAAGTCATAGTATAGTATGTCAAAAAAAGTTAATTAAAAATCATAGTTTAGGATTTCAAAAAAGCCATAAAAACATCATTGTATAGCATGTCGAAAAAAAGCATGACAAAAGTAATAGTATATCATGTTGAAAAAAGTAATAAAAAAGTCATAGTATAGCATTTCAAAATATAGTATAGTAAATAAAAAAACAGAACAGAGGTGATTTATTGTAAAGTCTTATTGCAGTGGGCAGGAATGATCTCCTGTATCTGTCCTTGTGATAGCAGAACTGGATGAGTCTGTTCCTGCAGTAGCTGGTGAAGAGGTTGGTCCGGGTTATCCAATATGGACAATAGAAGCAGGGGATTTCTACCGGCCCACTCCACAAAATCATCCACTACTGCCCTGTACTCCTCCTCCCGTCCATCCCTTATACAGAGCCCGAGAGCCTCTCAAGCACCTTTATCACATGAGCTGCGAGGGCCAGATGGAGTCGTCTTTTTAGGAACAGGAACCAGGTAGCTGCTAATTTTAACTCAGGAGAAGAATCAACATATTGATCAATTTTCAAATATTCTAGAGTATAAAGTTTGGCGTCACCATTATCAAAATTTGTGTTTTGTTCTACCTTGGGCTGGGGGTACCTGAAAAACAAATCATTTTGTGCCTGTACCAGATAGCTGCGCTTTACTTCCCATGTCACTTTCGCTGCATTTAAGTAAATACAAGACATTTCAACATAAAGCTGGAATGCTGAATCAATATAGTAGAAGTGGATACTCACAATAGATCAAGCCAAGACACTACACATGCAGCACCAATGCTGCTGGATATTTTTGAACCAATTTGATATTTTGTAAGTTAGCCTTCTAAAATACAATCTGAATGTATCCTATGGTTCGGTCGGGTCAGGATGTGGCTGACTGGTGCACTTTGTCTACCCCACTCTTCTTCCGATCCCCAGAAAAATGAGGAAACCAAAATATCATTAAAAAGTTTTATTCAAAGCAGATCTAAAAGTAAGTACAATCAGAAAGAAGATGCAAAATAAACTCTTCTGAACCCTATACCCGAGTGTTTCAATGGACGTGGCCGTCGGCCAGGGAGACGTTGCCCTTCGAGCCCTTGGCGGCGTCGGACAGGGAGCCGTCGGCCAGGGAGCCGATGATCTTCGAACCCTTGGCGCCGTCGGCCAGGGAGCCGTTGCCCTTCGATCCCTTGGCGCCGTCGGACAGGGAGCCGTTGCCCTTCGAGCCCTTGGCGCCGTCGGAGAGGGAGCCGTTGCCCTTCGAGCCCTTGGCGCCGTCGGAGAGGGAGCCGTTGCCCTTCGAGCCCTTGGCGCCGTCGGAGAGGGAGCCGTTGCCCTTCGAGCCCTTGGCGCCGTCGGAGAGGGAGCCGTTGCCTTTCGAGCCCTTGGCGCCGTCGGACAGGGAGCCGTTGCCCTTCGAGCCCTTGGCGCCGTCGGACAGGGAGATGTTGCCCTTCGAGCCCTTGGCGCCGTCGGGCAGGGAGCCGTTGCCCTTCGAGCCCTTGGCGCCGTCGGACAGGGAGCCGTTGCCCTTCGAGCCCTTGGCGCCGTCGGACAGGGAGCCGTTGCCCTTCGAGCCCTTGGCGCCGTCGGACAGGGAGCCGTTGCCCTTCGAGCCCTTGGCGCCGTCGGACAGGGAGCCGTTGCCCTTCGAGCCCTTGGCGCCGTCGGACAGGGAGCCGTTGCCCTTCGAGCCCTTGGCGCCGTCGGACAGGGAGCCGTTGCCCTTCGAGCCCTTGGCGCCGTCGGACAGGGAGCCGTTGCCCTTCGAGCCCTTGGCGCCGTCGGACAGGGAGCCGTTGCCCTTCGAGCCCTTGGCGCCGTCGGAGAGGGAGCCGTTGCCCTTCGAGCCCTTGGCGCCGTCGGACAGGGAGCCGTTGCCTTTCGAGCCCTTGGCGCCGTCGGACAGGGAGCCGTTGCCCTTCGAGCCCTTGGCGCCGTCGGACAGGGAGCCGTTGCCCTTCGAGCCCTTGGCGCCGTCGGACAGGGAGCCGTTGCCTTTCGAGCCCTTGGCGCCGTCGGACAGGGAGCCGTTGCCCTTCGAGCCCTTGGCGCCGTCGGACAGGGAGATGTTGCCCTTCGAGCCCTTGGCGCCGT
Source organism: Pholis gunnellus (assembly GCF_910591455.1). Lineage (NCBI taxonomy): Eukaryota > Metazoa > Chordata > Actinopteri > Perciformes > Pholidae > Pholis > Pholis gunnellus. The sequence goes on along the minus strand of NC_136535.1, from coordinate 3,659,622 downwards.
CGGACAGGGAGCCGTTGCCCTTCGAGCCCTTGGCGCCGTCGGACAGGGAGCCGTTGCCCTTCGAGCCCTTGGCGCCGTCGGACAGTGAGCCGTTGCCCTTCGAGCCCTTGGCGCCGTCGGACAGGGAGCCGTTGCCCTTCGAGCCCTTGGCGCCGTCGGACAGTGAGCCGTTGCCCTTCGAGCCCTTGGCGCCGTCGGACAGGGAGATGTTGCCCTTCGAGCCCTTGGCGCCGTCGGACAGGGAGATGTTGCCCTTCGAGCCCTTGGCGCCGTCGGACAGGGAGCCGTTGGCGCAGTCGCTTTCAACAACAACTTTCAGATGGAAAGTTGATGCCTCAACGTTCACTCCCTTGGTTTCCAGTGCCACTGCAATAAAGGCATTCTATTAATAAACTAAAATAAAAATTGATTGATATTCAACTTCTTTAGACTTACAGTGCTGTGAGAATTCTGTGTTCATAGACTTAAAGCAAACACTTGCTCTCAATATTTGAGCTTTAAAGAGCTAATATATATATATATACATTTTACTAAAACACAACAGTAAATATAAACTATTACACTGTCCGATGACAAATACACAACAACTGTATACCTGCAATCTTATGGTCAATGTTGCCTAGACATTTTGTTGGAATCCAAAGAAAGTATGACTGAAAAGTTAACTAGCCACATTACGACACCAGGAACCTGAGCTGTAAACAAACTTGCATTTCTCCAATAGGGTTAAGTAGAACCTGCTCACCCATTTTATACTCTCGCAGAGACGTGGACTTATGTGAAAGGTTAAGTGTAATGGCCTTCTTCACAGACAGGTTGTTGGGAGGCAGATCTATAGGACAAGAGAAACTGTCAGGCAGAAGCTCTGGAAATCTCAACTGTTCAAATAGTCACCAATATTCTTACCTCTCATTCTCCTCTGTAGCCCATTATCTCTGCTTTCAGTTGAGCCACCAACAGGCAAACAAGAGCCTATGGACACAGTAGTTGCTGTTCATCAATTTCTTTTGCAGTTTCATGGCACATAAGACAAACTTGTCACTGTTAAATGGCATTTCCAAAATTAACATACCTATATGTTGCTCTACCCAACTACCAATGTCTTGAATACAAGCTTCAAACAGAACAAATATAAATACCTTTGGTAAGCCAGACGGTCAGCACACAAATAAACAAGGCCCAAAAAGCTCCCATCACTTCAGTCACCAACAGAAAATGTTGCCTGTGCCACATGGCAGGTTAAATAACCCCATTGTGCAGGTGTCACAGCTGTTGCTAATCAGCTCTAATTGGCTCTCTCTTCAGAGAGTCAGTACTAGTTGAGATTCAGACCTTTCCTTTGAAATATTCATCTTTTGTATGCTTCCTTTAGGCAATATTATCAGAAAACTCCATAAGCTTTCATTGTTATGCAGATGATACCCAATTATATCTATCGATCAAACCAGACAAAACCAACCAGTTTGCTAAACTTCAAGCAGCCTTAAGGACATAAAAACCTGGATGACCTGCAACTTCCTGTTGTTAAACTCAGACAAAACTGAAGTTATTCTTTTCGGCCCAGAACACCGCTGAAATCAATTAACTAATGATATAGTTTCTCTAGATGGCATTGCTCTGGCATCCAGCACCACCATCAAGAATCTCAGAGTTATCTTTGATCAGGATATGTCTTTTACCTCTCATATAAAACAAATTTCAAGGACTGCCTTTTTTCACCTATGTAACATTTGAAAAATCAGGCATATCCTGTCTCAACGCGATGCAAAACGATTTGTTCATGCATTTGTTACTTCTAGACTGCAGTTCTTTATTATCAGGCTGCTCTAATAAGTCTCTTAAATCTCTCCCAATTGATTCAGAATGCTGCAGCACGTGTACTAAGAAAAACTAATAAAATATATCATATTGCTCTTGTATTAGCTTCTCTACAAAGGCTCCCTGTAAAATCAAGAACCAAATTTAAAATCCTTCTCCTTACCTACAAAGCCCTAATTGACCAGGCACCGTCATATCTTAAAGAGCGTATAGTATACTATTACCCCACTAGAGAGCTGCACTCCCTGAATACAGGGTTACTTGTTCAGTCTCAAAAAGTAGTATAGGAGCCAGGGCCTTCAGTTATCAAGCTCCTCTTCTGTGGAACCAGCTTCCAGTTTTCCAGGCACATAGACACACTCACCACATTTAAGAGTAGGCTTAAGACTTTCCACTTTGATGACGCCTAAAGTTAGGGGCTTTATGTAGCAGGTAGAGCCTCCATTTCTTTTCGACATTGGCAACAAGTTCCTTAATAGATACTTTATTAATCCCACAAGGATAAATTGTTTTGGCTACAGCAGCATTTATATATACACACGTAAGCAATACAAATAGAGTAAAAAATATTACATATAAAAATACACATACAATAAAATATTAAACTAAATAATAGTGCAAAGATTTAACCAGACAACAGTGTAACAGTTGTGAGATTGGCCAGAGGTGATTTATTGTAAAGTCTTATTGCAGTGGGCAGGAATGATCTCCTGTATCTGTCCTTGTGATAGCAGAACTGGATGAGTCTGTTCCTGCAGTAGCTGGTGAAGAGGTTGGTCCGGGTTATCCAATATGGACAATAGAAGCAGGGGATTTCTACCGGCCCACTCCACAAAATCATCCACTACTGCCCTGTACTCCTCCTCCCGTCCATCCCTTATACAGAGCCCGAGAGCCTCTCAAGCACCTTTATCACATGAGCTGCGAGGGCCAGATGGAGTCGTCTTTTTAGGAACAGGAACCAGGTAGCTGCTAATTTTAACTCAGGAGAAGAATCAACATATTGATCAATTTTCAAATATTCTAGAGTATAAAGTTTGGCGTCACCATTATCAAAATTTGTGTTTTGTTCTACCTTGGGCTGGGGGTACCTGAAAAACAAATCATTTTGTGCCTGTACCAGATAGCTGCGCTTTACTTCCCATGTCACTTTCGCTGCATTTAAGTAAATACAAGACATTTCAACATAAAGCTGGAATGCTGAATCAATATAGTAGAAGTGGATACTCACAATAGATCAAGCCAAGACAATACACATGCAGCACCAATGCTGCTGGATATTTTTGAACCAATTTGATATTTTGTAAGTTAGCCTTCTAAAATACAATCTGAATGTAGCCTATGGTTCGGTCGGGTCAGGATGTGGCTGAATGGTGCACTTTGTCTACCCCACTCTTCTTCCGATCCCCAGAAAAATGAGGAAACCAAAATATCATTAAAAAGTTTTATTCAAAGCAGATCTAAAAGTAAGTACAATCAGAAAGAAGATGCAAAATAAACTCTTCTGAACCCTATACCCGAGTGTTTCAATGGACGTGGCCGTCGGCCAGGGAGACGTTGCCCTACGAGCCCTTGGCGGCGTCGGACAGGGAGCCGTCGGCCAGGGAGCCGATGATCTTCGAACCCTTGGCGCCGTCGGCCAGGGAGCCGTTGCCCTTCGATCCCTTGGCGCCGTCGGACAGGGAGCCGTTGCCCTTCGAGCCCTTGGCGCCGTCGGACAGGGAGCCGTTGCCCTTCGAGCCCTTGGCGCCGTCGGACAGGGAGCCGTTGCCCTTCGAGCCCTTGGCGCCGTCGGACAGGGAGCCGTTGCCCTTCGAGCCCTTGGCGCCGTCGGACAGGGAGCCGTTGCCCTTCGAGCCCTTGGCGCCGTCGGACAGGGAGCCGTTGCCCTTCGAGCCCTTGGCGCCGTCGGACATGGAGCAGTTGCCCTTCGAGCCCTTGGCGCCGTCGGACAGGGAGATGTTGCCCTTCGAGCCCTTGGCGCCGTCGGACAGGGAGCCGTTGCCCTTCGAGCCCTTGGCGCCGTCGGACAGGGAGCCGTTGCCCTTCGAGCCCTTGGCGCCGTCGGACAGTGAGCCGTTGCCCTTCGAGCCCTTGGCGCCGTCGGACAGGGAGCCGTTGCCCTTCGAGCCCTTGGCGCCGTCGGACAGTGAGCCGTTGCCCTTCGAGCCCTTGGCGCCGTCGGACAGGGAGATGTTGCCCTTCGAGCCCTTGGCGCCGTCGGACAGGGAGATGTTGCCCTTCGAGCCCTTGGCGCCGTCGGACAGGGAGCCGTTGGCGCAGTCGCTTTCAACAACAACTTTCAGATGGAAAGTTGATGCCTCAACGTTCACTCCCTTGGTTTCCAGTGCCACTGCAATAAAGGCATTCTATTAATAAACTAAAATAAAAATTGATTGATATTCAACTTCTTTAGACTTACAGTGCTGTGAGAATTCTGTGTTCATAGACTTAAAGCAAACACTTGCTCTCAATATTTGAGCTTTAAAGAGCTAATATATATATATATATATATATATATATATATATATATATATATATATATATATATATATATATATATATATATATATATATATATATATATATATATATATATATATATATATATATATATATATATATATATATATATATATATATATATATATATATATATATATATATATATATATATATATATATTTTACTAAAACACAACAGTAAATATAAACTATTACACTGTCCGATGACAAATACACAACAACTGTATACCTGCAATCTTATGGTCAATGTTGCCTAGACATTTTGTTGGAATCCAAAGAAAGTATGACTGAAAAGTTAACTAGCCACATTACGACACCAGGAACCTGAGCTGTAAACAAACTTGCATTTCTCCAATAGGGTTAAGTAGAACCTGCTCACCCATTTTATACTCTCGCAGAGACGTGGACTTATGTGAAAGGTTAAGTGTAATGGCCTTCTTCACAGACAGGTTGTTGGGAGGCAGATCTATAGGACAAGAGAAACTGTCAGGCAGAAGCTCTGGAAATCTCAACTGTTCAAATAGTCACCAATATTCTTACCTCTCATTCTCCTCTGTAGCCCATTATCTCTGCTTTCAGTTGAGCCACCAACAGGCAAACAAGAGCCTATGGACACAGTAGTTGCTGTTCATCAATTTCTTTTGCAGTTTCATGGCACATAAGACAAACTTGTCACTGTTAAATGGCATTTCCAAAATTAACATACCTATATGTTGCTCTACCCAACTACCAATGTCTTGAATACAAGCTTCAAACAGAACAAATATAAATACCTTTGGTAAGCCAGACGGTCAGCACACAAATAAACAAGGCCCAAAAAGCTCCCATCACTTCAGTCACCAACAGAAAATGTTGCCTGTGCCACATGGCAGGTTAAATAACCCCATTGTGCAGGTGTCACAGCTGTTGCTAATCAGCTCTAATTGGCTCTCTCTTCAGAGAGTCAGTACTAGTTGAGATTCAGACCTTTCCTTTGAAATATTCATCTTTTGTATGCTTCCTTTAGGCAATATTATCAGAAAACTCCATAAGCTTTCATTGTTATGCAGATGATACCCAATTATATCTATCGATCAAACCAGACAAAACCAACCAGTTTGCTAAACTTCAAGCAGCCTTAAGGACATAAAAACCTGGATGACCTGCAACTTCCTGTTGTTAAACTCAGACAAAACTGAAGTTATTCTTTTCGGCCCAGAACACCGCTGAAATCAATTATCTAATGATATAGTTTCTCTAGATGGCATTGCTCTGGCATCCAGCACCACCATCAAGAATCTCAGAGTTATCTTTGATCAGGATATGTCTTTTACCTCTCATATAAAACAAATTTCAAGGACTGCCTTTTTTCACCTATGTAACATTTGAAAAATCAGGCATATCCTGTCTCAACGCGATGCAAAAAGATTTGTTCATGCATTTGTTACTTCTAGACTGCAGTTCTTTATTATCAGGCTGCTCTAATAAGTCTCTTAAATCTCTCCCAATTGATTCAGAATGCTGCAGCACGTGTACTAAGAAAAACTAATAAAATATATCATATTGCTCTTGTATTAGCTTCTCTACAAAGGCTCCCTGTAAAATCAAGAACCAAATTTAAAATCCTTCTCCTTACCTACAAAGCCCTAATTGACCAGGCACCGTCATATCTTAAAGAGCGTATAGTATACTATTACCCCACTAGAGAGCTGCACTCCCTGAATACAGGGTTACTTGTTCAGTCTCAAAAAGTAGTATAGGAGCCAGGGCCTTCAGTTATCAAGCTCCTCTTCTGTGGAACCAGCTTCCAGTTTTCCAGGCACATAGACACACTCACCACATTTAAGAGTAGGCTTAAGACTTTCCACTTTGATGACGCCTAAAGTTAGGGGCTTTATGTAGCAGGTAGAGCCTCCATTTCTTTTCGACATTGGCAACAAGTTCCTTAATAGATACTTTATTAATCCCACAAGGATAAATTGTTTTGGCTACAGCAGCATTTATATATACACACGTAAGCAATACAAATAGAGTAAAAAATATTACATATAAAAATACACATACAATAAAATATTAAACTAAATAATAGTGCAAAGATTTAACCAGACAACAGTGTAACAGTTGTGAGATTGGCCAGAGGTGATTTATTGTAAAGTCTTATTGCAGTGGGCAGGAATGATCTCCTGTATCTGTCCTTGTGATAGCAGAACTGGATGAGTCTGTTCCTGCAGTAGCTGGTGAAGAGGTTGGTCCGGGTTATCCAATATGGACAATAGAAGCAGGGGATTTCTACCGGCCCACTCCACAAAATCATCCACTACTGCCCTGTACTCCTCCTCCCGTCCATCCCTTATACAGAGCCCGAGAGCCTCTCAAGCACCTTTATCACATGAGCTGCGAGGGCCAGATGGAGTCGTCTTTTTAGGAACAGGAACCAGGTAGCTGCTAATTTTAACTCAGGAGAAGAATCAACATATTGATCAATTTTCAAATATTCTAGAGTATAAAGTTTGGCGTCACCATTATCAAAATTTGTGTTTTGTTCTACCTTGGGCTGGGGGTACCTGAAAAACAAATCATTTTGTGCCTGTACCAGATAGCTGCGCTTTACTTCCCATGTCACTTTCGCTGCATTTAAGTAAATACAAGACATTTCAACATAAAGCTGGAATGCTGAATCAATATAGTAGAAGTGGATACTCACAATAGATCAAGCCAAGACAATACACATGCAGCACCAATGCTGCTGGATATTTTTGAACCAATTTGATATTTTGTAAGTTAGCCTTCTAAAATACAATCTGAATGTATCCTATGGTTCGGTCGGGTCAGGATGTGGCTGACTGGTGCACTTTGTCTACCCCACTCTTCTTCCGATCCCCAGAAAAATGAGGAAACCAAAATATCATTAAAAAGTTTTATTCAAAGCAGATCTAAAAGTAAGTACAATCAGAAAGAAGATGCAAAATAAACTCTTCTGAACCCTATACCCGAGTGTTTCAATGGACGTGGCCGTCGGCCAGGGAGACGTTGCCCTTCGAGCCCTTGGCGGCGTCGGACAGGGAGCCGTCGGCCAGGGAGCCGTTGCCCTTCGATCCCTTGGCGCCGTCGGACAGGGAGCCGTTGCCCTTCGAGCCCTTGGCGCCGTCGGAGAGGGAGCCGTTGCCCTTCGAGCCCTTGGCGCCGTCGGAGAGGGAGCCGTTGCCCTTCGAGCCCTTGGCGCCGTCGGACAGGGAGCCGTTGCCCTTCGAGCCCTTGGCGCCGTCGGAGAGGGAGCCGTTGCCTTTCGAGCCCTTGGCGCCGTCGGACAGGGAGCCGTTGCCCTTCGAGCCCTTGGCGCCGTCGGACAGGGAGCCGTTGCCCTTCGAGCCCTTGGCGCCGTCGGACAGGGAGCCGTTGCCCTTCGAGCCCTTGGCGCCGTCGGACAGGGAGCCGTTGCCCTTCGAGCCCTTGGCGCCGTCGGACAGTGAGCCGTTGCCCTTCGAGCCCTTGGCGCCGTCGGACAGGGAGCCGTTGCCCTTCGAGCCCTTGGCGCCGGCGGACAGGGGGCCGTTGCCCTTCGAGCCCTTGGCGCCGTCGGACAGGGAGCCGTTGCCCTTCGAGCCCTTGGCGCCGTCGGACAGGGAGCCGTTGCCCTTCGAGCCCTTGGCGCCGTCGGACAGGGAGCCGTTGCCCTTCGAGCCCTTGGCGCCGTCGGACAGGGAGCCGTTGCCCTTCGAGCCCTTGGCGCCGTCGGACAGGGAGCCGTTGCCCTTCGAGCCCTTGGCGCCGTCGGACAGGGAGCCGTTGCCTTTCGAGCCCTTGGCGCCGTCGGACAGGGAGCCGTTGCCCTTCGAGCCCTTGGCGCCGTCGGACAGGGAGCCGTTGCCCTTCGAGCCCTTGGCGCCGTCGGACAGGGAGCCGTTGCCCTTCGAGCCCTTGGCGCCGTCGGACAGTGAGCCGTTGCCCTTCGAGCCCTTGGCGCCGTCGGACAGGGAGCCGTTGCCCTTCGAGCCCTTGGCGCCGTCGGACAGTGAGCCGTTGCCCTTCGAGCCCTTGGCGCCGTCGGACAGGGAGATGTTGCCCTTCGAGCCCTTGGCGCCGTCGGACAGGGAGATGTTGCCCTTCGAGCCCTTGGCGCCGTCGGACAGGGAGCCGTTGGCGCAGTCGCTTTCAACAACAACTTTCAGATGGAAAGTTGATGCCTCAACGTTCACTCCCTTGGTTTCCAGTGCCACTGCAATAAAGGCATTCTATTAATAAACTAAAATAAAAATTGATTGATATTCAACTTCTTTAGACTTACAGTGCTGTGAGAATTCTGTGTTCATAGACTTAAAGCAAACACTTGCTCTCAATATTTGAGCTTTAAAGAGCTAATATATATATATATATATATATACATTTTACTAAAACACAACAGTAAATATAAACTATTACACTGTCCGATGACAAATACACAACAACTGTATACCTGCAATCTTATGGTCAATGTTGCCTAGACATTTTGTTGGAATCCAAAGAAAGTATGACTGAAAAGTTAACTAGCCACATTACGACACCAGGAACCTGAGCTGTAAACAAACTTGCATTTCTCCAATAGGGTTAAGTAGAACCTGCTCACCCATTTTATACTCTCGCAGAGACGTGGACTTATGTGAAAGGTTAAGTGTAATGGCCTTCTTCACAGACAGGTTGTTGGGAGGCAGATCTATAGGACAAGAGAAACTGTCAGGCAGAAGCTCTGGAAATCTCAACTGTTCAAATAGTCACCAATATTCTTACCTCTCATTCTCCTCTGTAGCCCATTATCTCTGCTTTCAGTTGAGCCACCAACAGGCAAACAAGAGCCTATGGACACAGTAGTTGCTGTTCATCAATTTCTTTTGCAGTTTCATGGCACATAAGACAAACTTGTCACTGTTAAATGGCATTTCCAAAATTAACATACCTATATGTTGCTCTACCCAACTACCAATGTCTTGAATACAAGCTTCAAACAGAACAAATATAAATACCTTTGGTAAGCCAGACGGTCAGCACACAAATAAACAAGGCCCAAAAAGCTCCCATCACTTCAGTCACCAACAGAAAATGTTGCCTGTGCCACATGGCAGGTTAAATAACCCCATTGTGCAGGTGTCACAGCTGTTGCTAATCAGCTCTAATTGGCTCTCTCTTCAGAGAGTCAGTACTAGTTGAGATTCAGACCTTTCCTTTGAAATATTCATCTTTTGTATGCTTCCTTTAGGCAATATTATCAGAAAACTCCATAAGCTTTCATTGTTATGCAGATGATACCCAATTATATCTATCGATCAAACCAGACAAAACCAACCAGTTTGCTAAACTTCAAGCAGCCTTAAGGACATAAAAACCTGGATGACCTGCAACTTCCTGTTGTTAAACTCAGACAAAACTGAAGTTATTCTTTTCGGCCCAGAACACCGCTGAAATCAATTAACTAATGATATAGTTTCTCTAGATGGCATTGCTCTGGCATCCAGCACCACCATCAAGAATCTCAGAGTTATCTTTGATCAGGATATGTCTTTTACCTCTCATATAAAACAAATTTCAAGGACTGCCTTTTTTCACCTATGTAACATTTGAAAAATCAGGCATATCCTGTCTCAACGCGATGCAAAACGATTTGTTCATGCATTTGTTACTTCTAGACTGCAGTTCTTTATTATCAGGCTGCTCTAATAAGTCTCTTAAATCTCTCCCAATTGATTCAGAATGCTGCAGCACGTGTACTAAGAAAAACTAATAAAATATATCATATTGCTCTTGTATTAGCTTCTCTACAAAGGCTCCCTGTAAAATCAAGAACCAAATTTAAAATCCTTCTCCTTACCTACAAAGCCCTAATTGACCAGGCACCGTCATATCTTAAAGAGCGTATAGTATACTATTACCCCACTAGAGAGCTGCACTCCCTGAATACAGGGTTACTTGTTCAGTCTCAAAAAGTAGTATAGGAGCCAGGGCCTTCAGTTATCAAGCTCCTCTTCTGTGGAACCAGCTTCCAGTTTTCCAGGCACATAGACACACTCACCACATTTAAGAGTAGGCTTAAGACTTTCCACTTTGATGACGCCTAAAGTTAGGGGCTTTATGTAGCAGGTAGAGCCTCCATTTCTTTTCGACATTGGCAACAAGTTCCTTAATAGATACTTTATTAATCCCACAAGGATAAATTGTTTTGGCTACAGCAGCATTTATATATACACACGTAAGCAATACAAATAGAGGAAAAAATATTACATATAAAAATACACATACAATAAAATATTAAACTAAATAATAGTGCAAAGATTTAACCAGACAACAGTGTAACAGTTGTGAGATTGGCCAGAGGTGATTTATTGTAAAGTCTTATTGCAGTGGGCAGGAATGATCTCCTGTATCTGTCCTTGTGATAGCAGAACTGGATGAGTCTGTTCCTGCAGTAGCTGGTGAAGAGGTTGGTCCGGGTTATCCAATATGGACAATAGAAGCAGGGGATTTCTACCGGCCCACTCCACAAAATCATCCACTACTGCCCTGTACTCCTCCTCCCGTCCATCCCTTATACAGAGCCCGAGAGCCTCTCAAGCACCTTTATCACATGAGCTGCGAGGGCCAGATGGAGTCGTCTTTTTAGGAACAGGAACCAGGTAGCTGCTAATTTTAACTCAGGAGAAGAATCAACATATTGATCAATTTTCAAATATTCTAGAGTATAAAGTTTGGCGTCACCATTATCAAAATTTGTGTTTTGTTCTACCTTGGGCTGGGGGTACCTGAAAAACAAATCATTTTGTGCCTGTACCAGATAGCTGCGCTTTACTTCCCATGTCACTTTCGCTGCATTTAAGTAAATACAAGACATTTCAACATAAAGCTGGAATGCTGAATCAATATAGTAGAAGTGGATACTCACAATAGATCAAGCCAAGACAATACACATGCAGCACCAATGCTGCTGGATATTTTTGAACCAATTTGATATTTTGTAAGTTAGCCTTCTAAAATACAATCTGAATGTATCCTATGGTTCGGTCGGGTCAGGATATGGCTGAATGGTGCACTTTGTCTTCCCCACTCTTCTTCCGATCCCCAGAAAAATGAGGAAACCAAAATATCATTAAAAAGTTTTATTCAAAGCAGATCTAAAAGTAAGTACAATCAGAAAGAAGATGCAAAATAAACTCTTCTGAACCCTATACCCGAGTGTTTCAATGGACGTGGCCGTCGGCCAGGGAGACGTTGCCCTACGAGCCCTTGGCGGCGTCGGACAGGGAGCCGTCGGCCAGGGAGCCGATGATCTTCGAACCCTTGGCGCCGTCGGCCAGGGAGCCGTTGCCCTTCGATCCCTTGGCGCCGTCGGACAGGGAGCCGTTGCCCTTCGAGCCCTTGGCGCCGTCGGACAGGGAGCCGTTGCCCTTCGAGCCCTTGGCGCCGTCGGAGAGGGAGCCGTTGCCTTTTGAGCCCTTGGCGCCGTCGGACAGGGAGCCGTTGCCCTTCGAGCCCTTGGCGCCGTCGGACAGGGAGCCGTTGCCCTTCGAGCCCTTGGCGCCGTCGGACAGGGAGCCGTTGCCCTTCGAGCCCTTGGCGCCGTCGGACAGGGAGCCGTTGCCCTTCGAGCCCTTGGCGCCGTCGGACAGGGAGATGTTGCCCTTCGAGCCCTTGGCGCCGTCGGACAGGGAGCCGTTGCCCTTCGAGCCCTTGGCGCCGTCGGACAGGGAGCCGTTGCCCTTCGAGCCCTTGGCGCCGTCGGACAGTGAGCCGTTGCCCTTCGAGCCCTTGGCGCCGTCGGACAGGGAGCCGTTGCCCTTCGAGCCCTTGGCGCCGTCGGACAGTGAGCCGTTGCCCTTCGAGCCCTTGGCGCCGTCGGACAGGGAGATGTTGCCCTTCGAGCCCTTGGCGCCGTCGGACAGGGAGATGTTGCCCTTCGAGCCCTTGGCGCCGTCGGACAGGGAGCCGTTGGCGCAGTCGCTTTCAACAACAACTTTCAGATGGAAAGTTGATGCCTCAACGTTCACTCCCTTGGTTTCCAGTGCCACTGCAATAAAGGCATTCTATTAATAAACTAAAATAAAAATTGATTGATATTCAACTTCTTTAGACTTACAGTGCTGTGAGAATTCTGTGTTCATAGACTTAAAGCAAACACTTGCTCTCAATATTTGAGCTTTAAAGAGCTAATATATATATATATATATATATATACACATTTTACTAAAACACAACAGTAAATATAAACTATTACACTGTCCGATGACAAATACACAACAACTGTATACCTGCAATCTTATGGTCAATGTTGCCTAGACATTTTGTTGGAATCCAAAGAAAGTATGACTGAAAAGTTAACTAGCCACATTACGACACCAGGAACCTGAGCTGTAAACAAACTTGCATTTCTCCAATAGGGTTAAGTAGAACCTGCTCACCCATTTTATACTCTCGCAGAGACGTGGACTTATGTGAAAGGTTAAGTGTAATGGCCTTCTTCACAGACAGGTTGTTGGGAGGCAGATCTATAGGACAAGAGAAACTGTCAGGCAGAAGCTCTGGAAATCTCAACTGTTCAAATAGTCACCAATATTCTTACCTCTCATTCTCCTCTGTAGCCCATTATCTCTGCTTTCAGTTGAGCCACCAACAGGCAAACAAGAGCCTATGGACACAGTAGTTGCTGTTCATCAATTTCTTTTGCAGTTTCATGGCACATAAGACAAACTTGTCACTGTTAAATGGCATTTCCAAAATTAACATACCTATATGTTGCTCTACCCAACTACCAATGTCTTGAATACAAGCTTCAAACAGAACAAATATAAATACCTTTGGTAAGCCAGACGGTCAGCACACAAATAAACAAGGCCCAAAAAGCTCCCATCACTTCAGTCACCAACAGAAAATGTTGCCTGTGCCACATGGCAGGTTAAATAACCCCATTGTGCAGGTGTCACAGCTGTTGCTAATCAGCTCTAATTGGCTCTCTCTTCAGAGAGTCAGTACTAGTTGAGATTCAGACCTTTCCTTTGAAATATTCATCTTTTGTATGCTTCCTTTAGGCAATATTATCAGAAAACTCCATAAGCTTTCATTGTTATGCAGATGATACCCAATTATATCTATCGATCAAACCAGACAAAACCAACCAGTTTGCTAAACTTCAAGCAGCCTTAAGGACATAAAAACCTGGATGACCTGCAACTTCCTGTTGTTAAACTCAGACAAAACTGAAGTTATTCTTTTCGGCCCAGAACACCGCTGAAATCAATTATCTAATGATATAGTTTCTCTAGATGGCATTGCTCTGGCATCCAGCACCACCATCAAGAATCTCAGAGTTATCTTTGATCAGGATATGTCTTTTACCTCTCATATAAAACAAATTTCAAGGACTGCCTTTTTTCACCTATGTAACATTTGAAAAATCAGGCATATCCTGTCTCAACGCGATGCAAAAAGATTTGTTCATGCATTTGTTACTTCTAGACTGCAGTTCTTTATTATCAGGCTGCTCTAATAAGTCTCTTAAATCTCTCCCAATTGATTCAGAATGCTGCAGCACGTGTACTAAGAAAAACTAATAAAATATATCATATTGCTCTTGTATTAGCTTCTCTACAAAGGCTCCCTGTAAAATCAAGAACCAAATTTAAAATCCTTCTCCTTACCTACAAAGCCCTAATTGACCAGGCACCGTCATATCTTAAAGAGCGTATAGTATACTATTACCCCACTAGAGAGCTGCACTCCCTGAATACAGGGTTACTTGTTCAGTCTCAAAAAGTAGTATAGGAGCCAGGGCCTTCAGTTATCAAGCTCCTCTTCTGTGGAACCAGCTTCCAGTTTTCCAGGCACATAGACACACTCACCACATTTAAGAGTAGGCTTAAGACTTTCCACTTTGATGACGCCTAAAGTTAGGGCTGGCTCAGGCTTGCCTTGGACCAGTCCCTAGATATGCTGCTGTAGGCTTAGACTGCCGGGGCACTTCATAGGATACACTGACCTCCTCTCTTCTCTTCTCTCTCTCTCCTTCTGTATGAATTCATGTCCCATTAATGCACATTACTAACTTTGCTATACCATGTCGAAATAAGTCATAGTATAGTATGTCGAAAAAAGTTAATTAAAAATCATAGTTTAGGATTTCAAAAAAGCCATAAAAACATCATTGTATAGCATGTCGAAAAAAAGCATGACAAAAGTAATAGTATATCATGTTGAAAAAAGTAATAAAAAAGTCATAGTATAGCATTTCAAAATATAGTATAGTAAATAAAAAAACAGAACGATCATGAAAAGTAATATAGAATGTTGACAAAAGTCATAAAAAAAGTTAGTGTAGTAGGTTGAAAAAAGCTAAAGTATATCATGTTGGAAAAATCATAAAATTGGCACAGTATAGTATGTCCCAAAAAGGCATTAGTATTTCTAAAAAAAGCCATTAAAACCATAAAATAGTAAAAAAAAAATAAAGGTAAGCTATAGTACGTTGAAAAATATATAATTCTGCACTACTAGGAAGCCATGTTTGATTTGTCTGTGCATTGAGGAGAGAAGAGGGGAGGCTGCAAGGAGAGGTTGTAAAAACCTGAATAGCTTTATGTAGCAGGTAGAGCCTCCATTTCTTTTCGACATTGGCAACAAGTTCCTTAATAGATACTTTATTAATCCCACAAGGAGAAATTGTTTTGGCTACAGCAGCATTTATATATACACACGTAAGCAATACAAATAGAGTAAAAAATATTACATATAAAAATACACATACAATAAAATATTAAACTAAATAATAGTGCAAAGATTTAACCAGACAACAGTGTAACAGTTGTGAGATTGGCCAGAGGTGATTTATTGTAAAGTCTTATTGCAGTGGGCAGGAATGATCTCCTGTATCTGTCCTTGTGATAGCAGAACTGGATGAGTCTGTTCCTGCAGTAGCTGGTGAAGAGGTTGGTCCGGGTTATCCAATATGGACAATAGAAGCAGGGGATTTCTACCGGCCCACTCCACAAAATCATCCACTACTGCCCTGTACTCCTCCTCCCGTCCATCCCTTATACAGAGCCCGAGAGCCTCTCAAGCACCTTTATCACATGAGCTGCGAGGGCCAGATGGAGTAGTCTTTTTAGGAACAGGAACCAGGTAGCTGCTAATTTTAACTCAGGAGAAGAATCAACATATTGATCAATTTTCAAATATTCTAGAGTATAAAGTTTGGCGTCACCATTATCAAAATTTGTGTTTTGTTCTACCTTGGGCTGGAAGTACCTGAAAAACAAATCATTTTGTGCCTGTCCCAGATAGCTGCGCTTTACTTCCCATGTCACTTTCGCTGCATTTAAGTAAATACAAGACATTTCAACATAAAGCTGGAATGCTGAATCAATATAGTAGAAGTGGATACTCACAATAGATCAAGCCAAGACAATACACATGCAGCACCAATGCTGCTGGATATTTTTGAACCAATTTGATATTTTGTAAGTTAGCCTTCTAAAATACAATCTGAATGTATCCTATGGTTCGGTCGGGTCAGGATGTGGCTGAATGGTGCACTTTGTCTACCCCACTCTTCTTCCGATCCCCAGAAAAATGAGGAAACCAAAATATCATTAAAAAGTTTTATTCAAAGCAGATCTAAAAGTAAGTACAATCAGAAAGAAGATGCAAAATAAACTCTTCTGAACCCTATACCCGAGTGTTTCAATGGACGTGGCCGTCGGCCAGGGAGACGTTGCCCTTCGAGCCCTTGGCGGCGTCGGACAGGGAGCCGTCGGCCAGGGAGCCAATGATCTTCGAACCCTTGGCGCCGTCGGCCAGGGAGCCGTTGCCCTTCGATCCCTTGGCGCCGTCGGACAGGGAGCCGTTGCCCTTCGAGCCCTTGGCGCCGTCGGACAGGGAGCCGTTGCCCTTCGAGCCCTTGGCGCCGTCGGACAGGGAGCCGTTGCCCTTCGAGCCCTTGGCGCCGTCGGACAGGGAGCCGTTGCCTTTCGAGCCCTCGGCGCCGTCGGACAGGGAGCCGTTGCCCTTCGAGCCCTTGGCGCCGTCGGACAGGGAGCCGTTGCCCTTCGAGCCCCTGGCGCCGTCGGACAGGGAGCCGTTGCCTTTCGAGCCCTTGGCGCCGTCGGACAGGGAGATGTTGCCCTTCGAGCCCTTGGCGCCGTCGGCCAGGGTGCCGTTGCCCTTCGAGCCCTTGGCGCCGTCGGACAGGGAGCCGTTGCCCTTCGAGCCCTTGGCGCCGTCGGACAGTGAGCCGTTGCCCTTCGAGCCCTTGGCGCCGTCGGACAGGGAGCCGTTGCCTTTCGAGCCCTTGGCGCCGTCGGACAGTGAGCTGTTGCCCTTCGAGCCCTTGGCGCCGTCGGACAGGGAGATGTTGCCTTTCGAGCCCTTGGCGCCGTCGGACAGTGAGCCGTTGCCCTTCGAGCCCTTGGCGCCGTCGGACAGGGAGATGTTGCCCTTCGAGCCCTTGGTGCCGTCGGACAGGGAGATGTTGCCCTTCGAGCCCTTGGCGCCGTCGGACAGGGAGTCGTTGGCGCAGTCGCTTTCAACAACAACTTTCAGATGGAAAGTTGATGCCTCAACGTTCACTCCCTTGGTTTCCAGTGCCACTGCAATAAAGGCATTCTATTAATAAACTAAAATAAAAATTGATTGATATTCAACTTCTTTAGACTTACAGTGCTGTGAGAATTCTGTGTTCATAGACTTAAAGCAAACACTTGCTCTCAATATTTGAGCTTTAAAGAGCTAATATATATATATATATATATATACACATTTTACTAAAACACAACAGTAAATATAAACTATTACACTGTCCGATGACAAATACACAACAACTGTATACCTGCAATCTTATGGTCAATGTTGCCTAGACATTTTGTTGGAATCCAAAGAAAGTATGACTGAAAAGTTAACTAGCCACATTACGACACCAGGAACCTGAGCTGTAAACAAACTTGCATTTCTCCAATAGGGTTAAGTAGAACCTGCTCACCCATTTTATACTCTCGCAGAGACGTGGACTTATGTGAAAGGTTAAGTGTAATGGCCTTCTTCACAGACAGGTTGTTGGGAGGCAGATCTATAGGACAAGAGAAACTGTCAGGCAGAAGCTCTGGAAATCTCAACTGTTCAAATAGTCACCAATATTCTTACCTCTCATTCTCCTCTGTAGCCCATTATCTCTGCTTTCAGTTGAGCCACCAACAGGCAAACAAGAGCCTATGGACACAGTAGTTGCTGTTCATCAATTTCTTTTGCAGTTTCATGGCACATAAGACAAACTTGTCACTGTTAAATGGCATTTCCAAAATTAACATACCTATATGTTGCTCTACCCAACTACCAATGTCTTGAATACAAGCTTCAAACAGAACAAATATAAATACCTTTGGTAAGCCAGACGGTCAGCACACAAATAAACAAGGCCCAAAAAGCTCCCATCACTTCAGTCACCAACAGAAAATGTTGCCTGTGCCACATGGCAGGTTAAATAACCCCATTGTGCAGGTGTCACAGCTGTTGCTAATCAGCTCTAATTGGCTCGCTCTTCAGAGAGTCAGTACTAGTTGAGATTCAGACCTTTCCTTTGAAATATTCATCTTTTGTATGCTTCCTTTAGGCAATATTATCAGAAAACTCCATAAGCTTTCATTGTTATGCAGATGATACCCAATTATATCTATCGATCAAACCAGACAAAACCAACCAGTTTGCTAAACTTCAAGCAGCCTTAAGGACATAAAAACCTGGATGACCTGCAACTTCCTGTTGTTAAACTCAGACAAAACTGAAGTTATTCTTTTCGGCCCAGAACACCGCTGAAATCAATTATCTAATGATATAGTTTCTCTAGATGGCATTGCTCTGGCATCCAGCACCACCATCAAGAATCTCAGAGTTATCTTTGATCAGGATATGTCTTTTACCTCTCATATAAAACAAATTTCAAGGACTGCCTTTTTTCACCTATGTAACATTTGAAAAATCAGGCATATCCTGTCTCAACGCGATGCAAAACGATTTGTTCATGCATTTGTTACTTCTAGACTGCAGTTCTTTATTATCAGGCTGCTCTAATAAGTCTCTTAAATCTCTCCCAATTGATTCAGAATGCTGCAGCACGTGTACTAAGAAAAACTAATAAAATATATCATATTGCTCTTGTATTAGCTTCTCTACAAAGGCTCCCTGTAAAATCAAGAACCAAATTTAAAATCCTTCTCCTTACCTACAAAGCCCTAATTGACCAGGCACCGTCATATCTTAAAGAGCGTATAGTATACTATTACCCCACTAGAGAGCTGCACTCCCTGAATACAGGGTTACTTGTTCAGTCTCAAAAAGTAGTATAGGAGCCAGGGCCTTCAGTTATCAAACTCCTCTTCTGTGGAACCAGCTTCCAGTTTTCCAGGCACATAGACACACTCACCACATTTAAGAGTAGGCTTAAGACTTTCCACTTTGATGACGCCTAAAGTTAGGGCTGGCTCAGGCTTGCCTTGGACCAGTCCCTAGATATGCTGCTGTAGGCTTAGACTGCCGGGGCACTTCATAGGATACACTGACCTCCTCTCTTCTCTTCTCTCTCTCTCTCTCTATATATATAAATATCAAATTCTGCGCTACTAGGAAGCCATGTTTGATTTGTCTGTGCATTGAGGAGAGAAGAGGGGAGGCTGCAAGGAGAGGTTGTAAAAACCTGAATAGCTTTATGTAGCAGGTAGAGCCTCCATCTCTGGCAACAATTTCCTTAATCTATTATAGCCGAGCGAGCCTTGGGGTTCGTTCGGTTCCGAGGTTTGGTTCCGAATGTCGTCGAATGATATAAAAAAATATTATTATTGCTCCATACATGCTATATACCAAATTAACGAAGAAATTCTGAGCAACTTAATCATGTAAACCATTTTACACACTGCAAACACAATTATACACCATTATACTAACTATCTAAGAAGATTGTACACAATATCACGTAGTTTTGGCCATGAGTTGGCGTGCTTCGCACTCTGGAGAAGGCTACACACAAGGTGCTAACGTCTAGCATGGCCGACTATTACCTCTATCAGCAAGAGGATTCGACCACGAATCCAGAGATATCTTCTTCTTTTCTCTCCGTGAAAGCATTTCAGACATACAAGCCAACAAGCACCATAACACCAAGCCACTCAGCAGCAGAACAACCGTGAAAGTTCTTTACTTCACCATCCTGGCTCTGTCACCATAGTGATCTTGCTTTTCTTAAATTAAATTTGAGATGAATAATGAAGAAAAACGTTCGATATTCCGTTCAAAGCTAACTTGCTATGTTTCTATGTATGTCCTGTGCCTCTCTCTTCCGTTTCCTGGAGAAAGGGGGGTCAACCTAACGTGTGGGAAGGGGGGCGAGCTTTGGGCGAATGGAATTTTTCTTCAATCTTGCCTCTTTCTCACATATTTCTCAAGTGAAAAAGCAGCAGTGTCCTCTGCGATATGGAGAGAGAAGTGAAAATGCTTACAGCACCTGGTATTCCCAGGCGGTCTCCCATCCAAGTACTAACCAGGCCCGACTCTGCTTAGCTTCCGAGATCAGACGAGATCGGGCAATATTGCCTGTGAGGGTGATAAAATTAAGATGTCCTGAAGTATTTATCAAACTGTTATTTACTGCTTTTTTTCGTGTTGGAATAAATGTTAAATATTTAACTGCAAGTTTCATTTACTCAGCCTGCAAAAGGCCTGAGATCAAGTCCTCATGTGAAGAAATGACAAGCTCCGTTATTACAGACGGCTCGTTTGGAGCTTTAATTGACCGATGCAAGCGTGCACAGACATCAGCCAAAAAAAACAATTTCACGTCAATTACAGATTGAAATGCTCATCAAAGTGTGTAACAGGTCAGAATAAATTCACATCACTGGGTCTCAATGTAATCTATGTTCTATTTGTTCCCTGTTCACTGTTTAGATGAAGCCTAATATTATTGTATTGTATAATATATTATGAGTTTATTAAATATTCGTAGTCATAGCAGAGTCTGTAACTGAGTCTCCAATTCTTCTCATGCACGTGGCATGCAGACTGAAATCTTAATTACTCTAATTCAAGCATCCTTCTAGTTAATCTAGGAGCTTGTATGAGTCCCATAGCACTCTATAATCATTTATATTTATAAATCATATTCAAAACAAGTGGTAATCCACCACATGCACGACTGCCTACATTAACTCAACTTGAAGTCTTTGTACTTTACTCTTATAATGCAAACAGTTGATTTAAAGTGTTATGTCATGCATGTGGTGGACTACCATTAAGCAAAACACCTGAGTGTCCTCCACTAATACCTAATATTGTGGACTTTGTCTTTTAGAGAAGCCCTGTTTTATGATTTCTATTATTTTAGTTTCTATTGGCCTCCTGGTGCATATTTCTAAATAAAGTTGTTTGTAATCAAAGAGACCTGGAGCCAGATTAGTCCAGGAGTCCTGGTTGGTTTCTGGGTGTGAGGAACACTAATGAAGCTACCATGCATAGTGGGCTGTGTGCTCTGTACTTGATGGGAACTTCACTTGGGCAGCAGGTTCATAATCATGCAAAGAGGATGGGAAGAGGGGGTCATGAGTCAGGGTCCAGCAGTAAACTTCTGCTCTCAACAGGTTCATCTGATTGCATGAGCTTTATATGTTTATATATAGATGTTATGACAGCACATCTGTGAACTGGATATCTTAGAGAAATAGAGCAAAGGGGAAATCCTGCTGAAGTCTTTTATTTCATTAATGACATTTCATTCAGTCAACAAAGGTCACCTTCCCTTGGTTCCCTCATTATGATCCCTATTTGGAGAAGCATTACTCCTTCAGGACGTCGTAGCAGACCTCCACCACCTGAGGGCGCTGCAGTACAGGACATGTCAGGGAGAGAAGAGTTGAAGTGAGAATTCTCTTTAAATTAAAGTTGTAGTAATTAATGTTACGTCTAATTATGTATTTCTTCTACAGAGAATGAAACTTAAACGGAAAGGATTGACAATTAACAGGGTCCAGCAGCTACCACCTCCCTTTCTGCCTGCCACCAGGTCACATGGAAACATATGTGGCACACTGAAGCTTCATATGCCTGGTATGGAGTCAGTCCTATGTTAATTCAGTCCCTCTATGGTAAGGGAGCCTCAGAGCTGAGACTGTTCCGTTACGTTTTGATATGATACACAAGGGTATCATGTTATACTGTATGCACGTACCTTTGAAAGGAGAATTCAAAAGAATCGAGACAATTCTCGTCATCAGTGGAAACTACCTCTAAATAGCAGATTTTCCATTTTGGTTTTTATAAATCAAAATGGTGTAACGTGTAACGTCATGAGAGGTCACTAGGGCAGTTTCCAGGTAGGTCTCTGTGCTCCTTAATCAAATCATGGCCTCAATCAGATGGCCTAAACACCTACACCTGGGTGAGTGGTGAGGCCTTCTGGGAGACGGAGTTGTTGCCTCGGCAGCCATCTTGTAGTGTGGCTGCTGCTCCTTAAAGGGGAAGTAGCACCCATCTACCACCTGGCCCCGTGTGATGCCACACTAGATAAAGCTGTCATTTCTTACTGAAAGGTCACAGAAACAACTTTCTGCAGCAGAATTCCCAGCAGATCACTACGATTCTTATTTGCAGGTGATTAAAACATAATTATAATCATATTCCATTTCTGCCAATTTATCCCCATACATGTTAATCAATGTTCCTATAAATTAATATAGCATCAAATCATATTAGTCCATGTGCCAGACCCCCAAAATGAGTCTGTCTTTCCAATTTGGAGAGAACATGTCTCATAGGGATTTTTTCAAAGGCCCCTATTGTTGGAAAAAGAGTGATAGCACTTTCTATGTGCTATTACTCTTTTTTTATGTGCCATCTTTTACACAGAAAGCCAGTATAAGTAGGTATCCTTCACAGGATAGTCATAAATAACTATCTACCAGTAACATTTTCATGACACTTAGGACAATACAATTTGACCTTTGAGCTCTAATGCTGCAATAGGGCAAATTCTGAATGCTTTTGCAAATGCCCTCATAACTTCATATTGATGGATTCAACCATAATAAGGACAAATAGAGCTTTAAAATTACATAAAACCTGAGTAACAAGTATACCGTATAAACAATTATTGTTAGAATAAACTTTGTGCAGTTTGCAACAACCTTGAATTAGATTCAGAGGTTGGGACAGCTTTCTAAGCAGCTGAAACACATAATACAAAAACTCAAAAACTTTCCCAAGGATTTAATTCTCTACAGGGTTTATCCATCATTTAATATTTACCACATTGCCAATATAAACATGTGTTACAACCTGGCTCAAAAGCTTTACAGCTGGGACCAAACCGGGCTCAGGTGTCGCTCATCAGTGACCGATTAACATCCTGAAAGACAGACAGACAACAGGACACAGACCCCTAGTGGAGGGGAAGTCGTCACACATGGTACAACTACTGAGGACTCTATTCAGTAGTAATTCATTATTATATGTGAAAATGATGTTCACTTTTGTGCCATGGTGGCCATTTTACATTGTGCCATAACCAAATGATGTATTTTGCATTATATCCTGAACCAAACATGACACAGAAAAGGGAACGTCCACCCCTATAGTTTGGTGGTCCAGGATTATACAAAATAAGAAGTCATTACTTTTGAAACAGTGAATAGTTAAAAGGGAATTCAGTGACATTGTGAGAAGCAAATCATAGTATCTGAGCACTTAGGCTTGACTATGTGGGTTTTAGAGCCCAAACCGTGTGTTCCTTAACCCTGACAACACAGTGACTGCAGAGAGTAGACACATATTCAATATGATCACAATAACATAGCTTGAAAAGAAGAAAGAAGATGTTGATTTGGCTGGTGGTGAAACTGTAGAGAGTTGTGAAGTTCGGCCTATGGTGGTCAGGGGTTAAAGTGGGATTAAGCAGCTTGCTAATTGAAAGCGTTTTTAGAGAGGCTTTGACTTCCGATATGCTTTCATTTCATTAAATGTATCAATCCACACAGACTCCACAAGATGCATGTCTCGCTTAGACCAGGGTACCAAATCCAACTGAGTGATTTATCAAGGCTTCCTGTTGTCCGTCAGCTTGTTTTTCACTACAGATTCACCCGCCGGTGGGCGCCGCTCACATCGCACAGGTCTTGCTTCCAATTGGGGATTCCCAGAAGGGTGTTGTGGTGCAGCAGGGAAAATGACTGTGGGGTGATATTACTTTCTGATTTGTTGACTGATTATCTCGATGGCATCAGCTGGGAGGAAGGCCAGGCTGCAGAACATGACAAATGAACTCGCTTTATGTATGAAACGGCCAATCAGATAATTATTTCTTGTTGATATCAAATTGCCAGAACACTGTTCCAGATTGTTCTAACCCACTTTAGCTCCTGCCTGTGATAGATAAAACATGAAGTGCTCTCATCCAGCGCCTGATTGAGACCTCAACACACTACCAGCTTGTAAACATTCATAGAGTGCTACTGGTCCATCGGATGAAGGCGTTTCCTAAAGGACAAGATACAGACCGACTTTTGAAAAATGGTGATAGATTCTTTAACTATAGTGCATTTTATATATATATATATATATATATATATATATATATATATATAATGCTTTCATCAGTCTATTATCTTTATACATAGTCTACCTCATTTTAGCAGCTCTAATGAGGTTTATACTTTGCAGAAAAGCAATGCAATGTTAGCAGACTATGTTACACGTTGACAGTTTTTAAAAAAAAATGTTGTACACAGATTTCAAATAATTTGGTAAAGATTTGACTTGAAGGTATTGTATTATTAAATAAGAGGTTCATTCGTGAGCAGCTCGCTTTCCTTTGATGCTCTGTATGTGTTCCTTTTGGTTTATAATTGTTCTCCTCAAAGACATGAATGCTGCTAATCAACATTTTCACATCGACAGATCAAATGACTGTAATGTAAAGAGAGTCGATTGTAGAATATTATAGGATTATAGGACTTACTGAAAGATTTTCACCAGATTTGTTTTTTAAATGCAATTTCAGTGTGCAGGTATTTTTACTCTCCATCTTTGTTTCATTTTCTTTTTACAAATAAGCACATAAAACCAGACTGACAACAGGTTTAAAAAAAAAGAAAGGTTTATCACGTCAGTACCCATGACGTTTCACAATACAAAGGCATGAAAAAAGTAACATTAAAATAGGTATGGCATCTTCCAAAAGCTAATTTTCCATTCATAAATGCTTCTTGCGATATCGGTTCACTGCAGTTTCTTACAACAGAATCACAGAGATATTTTTCTAAAAAGCCAGAAATAATTTTTTTTAAACTCGATGAGCGTGATGCGACACGAAAAAATAACAATCAGCTGACATTCTGTGGTTGTGAGAAGTATTAGTATCATATGTTGCACAACATGGAAGGCCAAGAGTTCTCTGGTGAGGAGACGGTCCTGCTGTGACCTTTGAAACGTGCCGAGGCCTTCCTCATGGTGAGATGGGCGAGACGATGATTCCACTGCACCTGGGTTCCTGTTCCGAGACAAAAGAAATGATTGTCTTAGTTCAAATCAAAGCAGAGTTGGTTTTAGTGTAAACTCAGGAGCGACTCTGACCAAACATTTCATGACTGTTTGATGACCTCAGTCAGAGATATTAATCAAAGGCTGAGAACTTTTGTTGTTCTTAATGCTTTGAGTCTGTTGTCCACTAGCCACTACCTACTCTAACCAGAAAGGAAAAGTTCACACATTTTGGGAAACAACGGTTTTCACTTTCCTGCTTAAAATTAGATGAGGAGATCTATACCGCATCAGAGTTCAGCATTAAAACTGGAAACAGGGAACAACAGTGACCTGGCTCTGGTCCGAATAAAGTACCAGGTAATATCTTTTATCTACTTCCATTATTGCAGGACAGTTGCCACACTAAACATATCCCAAAATGTTGGCATTTACAGCAGCAGTAACATTGACATGAACAGCTCATGTGATTATAAGTCAAGACAAGTCAAGCTTACTGTTCTACATCTGTTAAATTACACTCAACGCTGACATTGCAACAATAAGGCAAACTAGGAAAGGCCACTTAAGTCTACGGGAACCCACATGCTCAGGATGGATCGAGCAGCTGGAACACATCGGGCACCCTGCAGCGGCGCTGTTCACTATTCAAGTGCCAGGATTACACTAGGAGATGCACTGTGAATAAGGATCAGTCTTATTTTGAGTAGTAGTAGTGTTTCTGAGCCCGATTCCCTTCAGAAAACCTCTCATTTTTCTGAAACAGTCAGCTACGCAGAGTCTTGATTCTGGTTCTCCTGTGCCTCCCTTCCCTCCAGTGGGCCCACCAATATGGCCAGGATCCCCAGCAGTGTGGTGTCGATGTTGGTTCTTAATCTACAAAGTAACAAGCGCAGATAAATGCAGTGCAGGAGCTGTACCTGTGTGTTGCAGTGACGGCATTCTCGCTGCTTCTAACTGGGGTTGGGTCTCTCTGCAGACTTCTGAATCTGTATGGGGGAACCAAGGGCAGACAACATACAGACACAAGTTACAGTGTGTGCTCTCGGGATGACAGGCAGCATTGTGACAAAGAAAGGAAATACGCTACTTGTCAGTCATTTATTGCATTTCCACCCTCATTCAATGAACAAAGAGGCCGATTGCGCTGATACAAAGGCATTATCAGCAAATAGACAGTAGATGCAGGTTCATCCGACTACCAGCGGAGGGCATAAGGGTTCTCCAGCCAACATCAGCCATTTAAACCAAGAAACAACAAGGCAACACAAAGAGACTAACAAACAATGAACCACTTAAGACCAAAATATGATGACAACCATGAAACAGAGACCAGAAAACAACAACAAGCTGCATTATATGGCAAGAAACTAAAGTCAAAAACAAGAGATGTGTAAATGTGAGCAGATGAAAATCTGTATGGAGATCTTCAACTGAGTGGCAGATGGTTTAACTCAAACTAGACAATAAAAAAATGACTGAATTTGAAAAAAAAGAAGAAAAGGCTCAACAACAGGCAGAAATGTTACTGTACCTGTGATTGTTCTTTTAGGAAATCTGGTAGCTGAAATTCACCTTTAAAGACCTGGAAAAACAAAGGACCAGGTTTAGAGCTCCGCAAATTCATTGAATCACCATGGACGAAGATTTACTGGATCATTCCTTTACTTTAGCAAAAATGACTTGTATAGCCTTCAGGAGCTGCAACTTCATGAACTTCTTTAAATCATGATCAAATTCTAACGATTAGAGACAACATTAATCACCTCCTGTCCCTAACTGGTACCGATTTATTCTCAAATACAGGATCCTTAGAAACCGCCGTAAAAGCTGATATACATTAGATTTCCTTTCTCCCATCAACGTTCACAACAGTTTTTACGTCTAAGCCATCCCCGTCTCTTAAACCCCATCCCCACCAGGCTGCTTATAGAAGTCTTACCTTAGTTGGCACCTCTTTACTAATCAACCTAGTGGTACATGGTACAGGCCATGTACCACCGTCCTTCAGAGTAGCTGTAATTAAACCTCTTCTTAAGAAGCCCGTCTTGATCCAGAGGTGTTGACCAACTACAGACCGATCTCTAACCTTCCCTTCCGCTCTAAGATCCTTGAGAAACCAGTCGCAAATCAATTGTGTGACTTTCTATAAAACAATAGTTTGAGGATTTTCAGTCAGGATTTAGAAAGCATCATAACACAGAGACAGTTCTGGTGAAAATGACTAATGACCTTCTGATTGCATCAGACAAAGGACTTGTCTCTGTTCTTGTCTTAGTGCTGCATTCGACACCATTGACCACCACATCCTATTTAAACAACTGGAACATTTAATTGGCATGAGAGGAACTGCACTAAACTAGTTTGAGTCCTGTTTATCAGATCAAATCCAGTCTGTATGTAAACGATGAATCCTCCATGCACACCAACGTTAGTTCCAGAGTTCTACAAGTTCTGTGCTGGACCGATTCTATTCACCTTATATATGCTTCTATTAGGTAATATTATCAGAAAACATTCCATAAACATTCATTGTTATGAGAATCGGAATCACAGATGATACCCAATTATATCTGTCAATCAAGCCAGACGAAACCAACTAGTTAGCCAGCATTAAGGACCTGAAAACCTAGATGACCTGCAACTTCCTGATGTTAAACTCAGACAAAGCTGAAGTTATTACTTGGACCTGAAAACCTCAGAAATAAATCATCTAATGATTACTTAAGTACTGCCCCCTTGTCATCCAGCACCACCGTAAAGAATCTCAAAGTCATCTATGATTGGGGTATGTCCTTTAACTCTCACATAAAACAAACTTTAAGGACCGTCTTTCTTCACCTACCTAACATTGCAAAAATCAGGCACATCCAATACAATGCAGAAGAATGAGTCAGTGCATTTTTTACCTCTAGACTAGATATCTGCAATTCCAGTTTGTCAGTCTGCTCTAAGAAGTTGCTTAAGACTCTCCAGTTGATCCAGAATGCTGCAGCACGTGTACTGAACACAAACTAAGAAAAGAGATTGTACTAATCCGGTATTTGAGTCTCTGCATTGGCTCCCCGTAAAATCTACAATAGAGAATCCTTCTACTCACCTACAAAGCCCTAGTTGGTCAGGCACCATTTAGGGCTGACCACTGAGCTCATATTACCCTATCACCTCACTAGAGCACTGTCCTCCCAGAATGCAATTATGGTTTCTACAGTCTTCAAAAGTCAATTGGGAGCCAGAGCTACGAAACTCCTCACCTCTGGAAACCAGTTCCAGTCTGGGGGGCATCTGCCTATAGTCATAGTCATATGGAAGGACCATGATGTAATTCTATTATGTCGTCCATAGACATGACATGACAATGCACTTATGACCATCCTGAAAGAGGGATCCCTCCTCCGTTGCGCTCCCTGATGTTTATTTATTTGTTTTCTCCCCGTAGCAGGCTTTTTTGGGGAGAGCATTTCCTTTTCTGATGCAAGGTGTCATATGCTGTACAGATTGTAAAGCCCTTTCTTTGTGATATTGGGCTGGACGCATGCCAGGAATTTCAAGCTCTGCTCCTGGTGTCACATAGTTTCCCCCTGGGGGGCTGAATGGGACCAGAGAAAGAGGTGAAAATAGACACATAGTAGGGAAAAGGGCGGATGGAAGGATGTGAGGCACTCAGGCTTTCCCTGTCTTGTTGGCCTCAGCCACACAGTAAACACAAATGGACTACTCCAGGATCCTTCAGGATTATCACTAAGGTACGTCTTATTTCCAAAACGTACAATATCTACACAGGAAGTCACGTCTTTCATGTTGAATGAAAACACTGTAGCAGCACAAGGTCGTTCTGTTAGCCTGGGATAAGGAAGAATGTGGAGGGAAAGTAGGCTATGGGTAACAACATTGTGCTGATGGATAGAGGCTACATTTAACAGATAGACATGAAATAAGAGAAGACAGCAGCATTATTGTGTTGTGTTACACAATAGGGAGGCAG
The DNA here is from genome assembly GCF_910591455.1 of Pholis gunnellus. Lineage (NCBI taxonomy): Eukaryota > Metazoa > Chordata > Actinopteri > Perciformes > Pholidae > Pholis > Pholis gunnellus. Next base: position 3,630,792 of record NC_136535.1, on the reverse strand, counting down.
CATTGAGACAGAGACTGCTAACTCGATTGAGCTTTTCTTCTATAGTTCCATATTGTACTCCTTAATTACTGTTAATCTCATATATCATTTTATGAAGTTGTTTGCAACGTTTTCCTTTCATTCCAGTATGATATGTAGTGTAATAATGAAGTACAATGTGGTTACAAAGTGCTGTACACAGTGTTGTAATGTGTAAATCATTTGTTGTCTTTATCGTCTTACAATCTGAATTGTTTTACTTCCACAGTAAACCTATACTTTCATTATACAACATATTTGGCAATACTTATTTGACCATTTGCTAAACCACTTCCCCAACAGAGGCTGTGCAATCATCCCTTAGTAACTCTAATAAGGCAAGGCAGGCCTGTCAAGCTTTGGATTTCTCCTCTGTCTATAGAAACTGACTAAGTTTTTTGGTTTCTCAATAAAATTATGCAACACTGAAATCCCGCTACGGACGATATTGCTTTAAGGAAACAACAATATTGCGTTGCATTCTTTTTTGCTAACAAGAGCGGACTACTTTCCTGGTGAGGTTAGGGCTACATGGCTACATGACCCCATGCTGCATTCTCATCACCGGGGCCAGTGAATCCCACATCAACGTTATTTTCGATCCCTTATCAAGTTTTTTCTTTTTCTTTTTTTTTTTAATGTTTTCCATCGATGGCGGACTTCTTGGACCATGCAAACACTGCCTCCCTCTTTAAGCACCTTCTTGAAAAGGTTGTGATATTTAGATACCAACAGGTCTTTGAATAAAACCTGTTGATATCATATTCAACTCCTCCATAATGCTTAAAAGTAGGTGAGTTTCTCTTTCAGACCAGAAATGTGGGCTTTTATTTTGGGCATCTCTACTGCAGCTTTGCAAACTGTTGGTTAGTTGGTTTGTTTAAAAAGACACAGAGCTGGTCGTAAAAAAGTGTGCAGCTAAGTGCCGTTCAAACCCGTTGAGAAGCATATTCCAAATGGGCAAAGATCAATTAAACCAATAGAAAAATGAATATGTATGTACATATTATTTTAATCTCATGAAGTTGCACAATCAAGCCTTTAATGATTCATTTTCATCCTTTTGATAAACAATAGAGCCATGAGACAAAACACATGAAGTACTGAGTTCAATTCAATCAGATAATCAATGAAAATATATCATTTAAATCTTTGCTGGACTTCCAGTGTGAGAGAAGTGGGTACAAAGTCCTGAGCCCCTTTTCTGGGCTGAAAAGATATAAACTTCCCTAAAAGAAAACAGCCATTGATTAATGCCCCTGCGTGCCGGGCCAGGAACTCAACGTTATTTGAAAATATTTCCAACAGCAGAGACAGAGAGGCGAGCGCATTTTTATGATTTCCTCATGGGTACCATTTTGCAAGTTTTCAAGTGTACAAAGGCCAGACCACTCGGAAAGAGAGAGAAAGGGAAGAGCATGCAAAAGAGAAGCAGAGCAGAATGACCTCTGGTTGTGCACTAGGTCAGACGCTCAGGGCAAAAGAATGTGTGGTATCATTCGGAAACAGAGAGGAGCAGAGCTGTCTGCTCTGCATGCTCCAGATCAATCTTCAGAGAGGACAGACCGAAGGGAAGAGCTGACTCTAGGAAATGCCAGACTTTATGTCTGCATGTTGGGATCACTGCAGTAACATGAAGCCAATCTGCTCTTGTCCAGCAGACTCTGACCTCAAGGTGTATTACCTCTGAGGCACCGGTTGAAATGCTCCTGAAAGGAGAAATATTCATTTGGTGGAAGATTTACATCCTCTTCTATTGGGTCGGATAAAGCCAGATGAAATACTACTTAGCATAATCAAAGGGACCTCTGCCTGCTAATATGGGGCTCAGTCCCCAATCAGTTGTCTGACAGAAATGGTACTGTGCTGCCTTCCTGTCATTATCCCTGGGTTGAATGACCTCTTTAACAAGTGGGGGCTATGACACAGCTAGTCGCATCTAGCGACAGTTGGTATTGAGTTGAACAGCTAGCAGTATTATTGCCTTTCAGCAGTGAGAAAACATATAAAGCGCTGCACTTTGTATATTGTTGCTGTGGGGTGGAAACCTAGTCTGTCCAAAACACTTTGCAGGAAATGAATAAATAATGGTTTTAATAATGATTGAACATTGTATCGCCAAAGTTGGTATTGAGTCTTTATATATGACATGTGTCATATTATTAACATTTGACCAAAATCAAGCTCAATTGGAGTAACGAGGCTTTTAACTAACGAATGTCGAGATACTGTAAGTGTTTTGAAGAACAGCCGCTCAGCCGATGAGGTCACATGGCTAGCAAGCTACGCTAGTCTCCTCAGCAAACACTTTCATCTATAATCACAAGGTTACCATCAGAGCTGCTCCTCTCACCCTGCACTAAGTCCAGGTCCCGGGAAGCGACGAGGTTCTGGCGAGGGCTGCTGGAATGCTCACAGTTGGAGCCGTGAGCCAACTCCACCCAGGGTTTTTGGAAGCCGACCTTGAGCCAGTACGCGATGCCTCAGAGAGGAAATGTGCCCTGCCTGGGCCAGCCAGCGCCAGGGAGCGGTCTCACGAGGGGATCCTCCCACAACAAGTCCCTGACCAGTCAAGTTAAATCCTGCGGGTAGACTGCTTTTGAGAAGTGTAAAAATATGTTGGGTTCATTATGAAACCGAGGGGAACGCAGCCTCAGACCAAGTCAGACATAACTGCTTCGTCACTGTTGACCTTCAGCTCTGCTGTGAGCAACAATTATGTTCACAGCTGGGAGTCTGATTAAGGAAGAAAGTATCTTATGACATATGGAAAAACCCAGAATTTTATGTGGAGTTTCATACCCAGAATGTTTAGTCGGTTCTAAACATGCATTAACTAATATAAAATACTACAAGTCCTTCTCTACTTCTCATTAACTCTTGATTAACTTGATTTAATAATAATATACATTTGAATGCCATTGACAACTCGTAGAAAAGACCTTAACTGAAGACTACAGTCGATTCTCATATGACTCTCTCGTTACAAGTTCTCCCTCCTGGTTATCCAAGACAAGGTCTCAATTCAACTTCCTTCTTTTAAAAGGATTATGGGTAAAAAAGGGTTAAGCTCTCTCAAGTACAAATAAAGGTAAGTAATGAACAACCTCAGTTAAGATGAAAACATGAATTAATAAAACAGTCCGTAGGATCCACACTAAATGTTTGCTTTATTTTAATGTTTTACTTCTATGATTTCAAAATGCTGCATATGTTGTCCCGTCTGTCCTGCATTATGAGCTCACCAAGACAAGTTCTTAAAAACTAAATGGCAATGAAGTTGACTTAACTCAACAAGAATCAAAATCACAGCATTACTGAGCAGAAACCCTGACAGCTATCAAAGCATTACTGAGCAGAAACTCTGAAAGCTATCACAGCATGCCTCAGCAGAGCCCACTCAGGGAGAGACCAGCACCATCGGGTCAGCCAAGGTGCCTGCTGGTACAAGCAGCAGGTTATTCCAGTGTGCCAAACTAAACCCGGCAGTGGTTCGGCCTCAGTATTATGGCTGGAGCTCCCTGTGACTAAGCCCCAATCCCAGGAGGTTCAATGTGGCAACAGCCCAGTATCTCTGAAAAGCTGCCAGTGTCAAGCCACGATCGGCAGGGAAGAATGTTTCAGCTGCACAGCAGTCTACTTCCACACTATGTGGGTGGAAGGATTCCAGGGATATTGTTGCCTCAAACAAGCTTCTATCTGAACTGCACACTGAAACTCTTCAAGAGTGTAATTAGTATAAAAAAGAGAAATTAGTTTCAGTTCAGATTGATTATCCTGTTAACTTAATCTTTGATCATGTGGTTCTTGATTTAAAGTTGAAATCTGGAAGATCTCGGTGTCCTTTGGTGATAAGTGTTAATTGCAGGGTATTTTGATCTCCAGTGCCAGACATCCAAAGGTGTCTTTGTAGTCTTGACACAATGAATGGTAAAAATGCAAATAACAAGTTTTCTTCATTACAGCATGATGTCCATTTTTTAAAGTTGTAACAATTCACTTTACTATGAAAACTTAAGGTGAAGGTACATACGCTGAATCTAAGGGAACGGGCAGATCTGATACTTGGTGTGGACAGACACTGCAAGGTGACTGCCTAATATGTCTGAAAGCTACAAAAACACGCTGAAAGGTTCTACCTTTTCCTCACTGTCACATTAAATCACATATAAACGAAAACACGCAGTTTGTTGCATTTAACGCCATATATGAATTAATCAAATTAATTCATGTCCGACCTGGTTGGCATACAGCAACAAAAAAAAGCTTTGAGGCTACCACTTATACTCCAACACAATAAACAAGCTTAACATTCACAAAGTATACAATTATTCTACTTAAAAAGTCTGATGATTAAAAAATCCCAAAGACCAAAAATAATATTATCAACAGGTGGAAGCGTGGCGAGACGCCGCTGTAATCTGTAGAAGCCACGCTATCTCACCACAGTCCGTTTAGATGGTGGGTCTTTCTTGCAGTAGTCCAGTGAAGTTTCCTGATTTATAATCCACAAAGTTTGATTCTGCTCCTTTGCTGTACAGTCGCCTGGTAATCCTACTCTTTGAGCCCACTAAACGCCGTCTGCTTCCCGTCTGCACGCTCCATACTCTCCTTCACATCACTTCTCCCCATCTCATTTTATACAAGCAAGGAAAACAAAAATAATAGTAACAATCATAAAAGACCTTATTCATAACCTATGTTAACATTGCAGGCCACTGATAACACAAGTACAGCATGTTAAATATGCGAAGGAAAATAAATACAAACATGTTCCCCATTCAAAACTTTGCAGTCCCATTTAGAGAAAAATAGCCCCATTTAGAGAAAAATAGACCATAAAGCAGGGTATGCTCTTGGGCAAGCTAGTGACAGGCCTCTACCAGAGCCGTATACAGCGTCTCAACGTCCCTCCTCCGCAGTCCAAACATAGCCACTTCCTGTTCACTGGTTGCAAAACATCAAGATGGCCACAGCCAAACTCCAAGATGGCCTTTCGAACTCGAGGCTGCAGTCACAAACCAATGGGTGACGTCACGACAACTAAGTCCACTTCTTATATACAGTCTATGAGTAAGATACAGTCATTAATACATCTTTTGGCCACTTTCTTTCCGCAAGTTGAAATTATTCAACTTCGATAGCCTATCAGCGTTGAGATGCTCCTTCTTTCATCACTGACCTCCTGCTGTTGTTGAATCCGGTTGTTGAAGCTCTACGATAGCTCATATTACATTACATTACAGTAATTACAGCAGACGCTTTTATCCAAAGCGACTTACAATTCAGATTCTATCACCGTAGGCACAGCAACGGGAGCAATTGTTGTGGTTAAGTGTCTTGCTCATCGACATGCGACTAGTGGGGCCAGAGCCTGGGATCGAACCGCCGATCCTCTGATTGAAGGGCAGCCCTGCTCTCTACTTAGCCACAGTCGCCCCATATTAGTAGAGACCGGACCAAACTATGTGTATAAATGTTGGTCTGTAAACCATATGGTATAAACAATGAAAAAGACACTGCCGTATTTATGCCTAGATGAAGTCATTTTGAGTGGTGATGGAGCTGCTACAATGTTAGCAAAGCCTAGCACCAATCAAGCCGAGCTCAATTGAGAAAAGCATTTTAAAAGTTATTTTCTTGTCGTCTTGCGGAGAACTAACTAAACATGAATTCAGACTTTTTACAAATGGGCATCATTACGTAGTTATTTCGGCATCCCTTTTTGTCCGTTTATTGCAATTAAATCACAGCAAAATCTGTTTATTTTGTGTTCATACAGCTGTAGTAAAACAGCCGACGTGTGGCTTGCTAGACACAGTGAATACAGCTCGATGAAATACACGGAGCTCCTCCAGATGATGTTATGAACCCAGACAAGAAGGTATTTCGTTTCCCGGGATATCTGGGACTTCCACAACAAGTACTAAGCAGAAGTAGAGGTTATTCTTTCCATGGTTGATGGTGGAAATAAATGGCGGACAGTTGAACGGCTTCCAGGGTGATACGCCACGCCCCCTATCCGGCACGATTCACACGAATGACCACAAATGGTCCCCGGCGAGTAACACGGCGTGAATGATGCGATTAATCGCAGCATAAGAGCCGAAGGCTTCTCGATGGCTGAGAACTGATGATGGCCCTGGATCAATACGATAGGATAAGCCTGTGAATCATTAACTGTCCTTGCATCAATATAAAGAAAAGATCCAGCCGCGGACCTAAAGCACAACTCTACAGGCATTTGTTTCTCATCTCTCCACTGACTCATTACGGTTATTGTGGAGAAACTGAGAACTTATTGATTCCAATATCCATTTCTCACCAGGAATCAGAACAACTGCACCGCCACTTAAAAGCTATTGATTGTGGCTTTAAGACCAGGCCAGATGAGCCTCCTTTACATCAAGATGGAACAACCTCTACTGACCAGCAGTCAGAGATGAAGCCTTGACAAAGATTCCAGGCATTGTCACTTTAACAAAGTCATTAGCAGAGGGTACATGCAATTGGTTCTTTTTTCATTTTCTTAGCTCCATTTCAATGATTCTGAGGGAGTTCTTAAAGTGATGCGAGTAGCTGCATCTATTGTACCCGGCCTCAACCTTACGCCTCTCCTCTACCTTTTGTCTTCAAATGAATCCCTGGAAGATGTCTAGGTTAAATCAATGTAAACTCAGAGGTTTTGGGGAGATATACCTTCACTTCTTGGATCACAGGGCCGATACAACTTAAGAGTGATTACCTTCAACACTGGTCTTCACTCACAGTCACAAAAAACAGAGTATCTTCAAGATAAGGCTGCGCTCAACAGGTCAAGCTTCCTTCATTTTCCAGAACTCCCCACAGCACAAACATGTTGTTCTGATGAATGCTTCCAAACTATTTCTCCTCTGAGCAGCTAGACCCAAGCTGCATATTCTGTGGTAAAATCAGGGCCAAAGAAGAGATGAGACGGATGGTAAATATTTGGATGGGGCAGGGTGAAAATTCAAGACAACAGAGAGAGCATTTCCATGTGGCTTCTTCATACAGTGGTCTAGTTCAGGGCTGGTTGCCAGATGTCGTATGGAATGCCTAACACTACCAGCCGTTTAATGTTTTCACTTATCCAGTGAAATCCCTCAACATCTGCCATCAGAATATATTGGCATAACGTTTTGTACAGACATTTATGGTTCTTAAATGATATATCTTAATAACTCTAGTGATCCTCTGACTTTTCCTCTAGTGCCACCACACAATTCACATTGGTGGGTTTGGGTGAAATGTCTCAACGTATCCGCAATGGTTGTTATGTCTTACAAGACATTTTTGTGCATTTTCCTACAAAAGCCAACAATAAGTGTACATTTCCGCTCATTAAATGCATACGGTCTTTTTAAAATGAACTTCCACCTTCGGGCAACGAACATACTTAGTTAGGTTTAGGAAAAGATCGTTGTTTTGGTTAAACTAACTATTGAAGTGCCGTTCTTGATTTACGCATGTTACGCGAGAAAACGGTCAACGATGACTTCTCATTCACACGGAGAACAAACAAAAGAGATTGACGTTTGTTGGATTAATCCCCCGCCGCCCCCCCTTCCAGCCCTGTATGGACTTTTGCTGTCTTTATACTTCCTCGTTTATGATTACGTACATAACATACATACATAATCATTTTGTGAGATATCTACAAACTATGGGGCATTATTTTTGTAGGTATTGCTACGAATGTTGGATGCAATAATTCATTCAGTACTTTGATTTATGACCAAATGCTTGCAAAATGTATTACATTCCCATCTGTCTTAGCTGTGTATGGAGCGTATTAGCAAATGCTAGCATTGCAATATGCCAAACTGTGATGGTGAACATAGTTGACATGAAATCTGATAATCATCAGCCTGTTGGCATCGTCACTGTGCCAGCTGACCTTTAGCTCAAAGCACTGCTGTGCCTAAGTACAGCCTCACAGAGCCACTAACATGGCTATCTACTTAAATCTTGTTTAATTTTCAAACTTAAATATCAGCCTCAAGAATACAGTATCAGTAAAGCTATACTACTGACCTTGCTTTGTGCACATGGTACTTTTAAACGGGAAGAGATTTTTCCCAAAGTTGGAAGCACAAGATTCTCTAAAATATTTTTGTAGCAATAAGATTTTCCTTAGTTGGAACTAAGGGCTCAAGCCCAAACCATTTCCACTTATTTTTTTACTTTTTATGTAGAGTCTTTTCAATTGTGCAAAAGAAAACATGAGGCCATTAGTATCACTTTCACATGCAACAACTTATCAAAGAACTCTACATTTGCTGCTTTGGATTCATAGCATTTCCCCTAGTTATCTGTGGTACCTTTGCATTTTATTATTCAGGTTTTTCATGGAAATATAAGTGTGGAAGTATGAATCATGTTTAAGGAAACTATCCAGACACCTGGGAAGAGTTCCAGTCTGTGTGCTTGGAAGCAACAAATCAGCCAGAAATGTTTGGACATTTGAGCAGTCAAACCGGGTAGAAGAAAACACGCCAACAGTAAATGAACAGACATTCTTCAGCCTGTATTACCACTAAACTGTAAATAACACTTAGAGACACATTTCACCATTTGTCATTCTTGTTTTAACATCAACAATGACTATAATACAGTGCCGTTTCATGCTGCCATCAAACATTTACTATCAAGTCATGAGTCAGGAGGGAATTTCAAACTAATGGAAACGACAGATGCTCTTTTCCTCGATGCTCAGCTCACGTCTCCAGCGACCTTGTGCAATGTGAACTCATCTTCTTCCTAGTTGTCTTGATCATTTATACAAATGTACTAATGTCTCAAAATGAGTACAATCGTGACTGACTGATGTTAGCACCTTTTTTATTGTCCAATTCATCACATAGAAAAATTGGGGCTCTAAGTGCTAGGAAGACCATGAAACCTTGGCCTCCACAGACCTTGAGAGATGAAAAAAAACATAGAAGTGCATCAGACTGCAGAGCATGTCACCTGATAACTCAGCTTGAGGAAAAGGATTCAATAAAACATTTTCTGCTCCAAAAATAGCAAAGGGTTTGTCATCTGGCAAGGACGTCATCGCCAAAGCAAAGAAGACAGTGCTCATGGACAGGAACAAAGTTTATCAAATGTAACGAGTGGATTGGCCATTAATCATAAGGGTGGTGGTGGAATCTCAGGGTTTTTCTCCTGACAAATTGTCTTGAAGCAAGAAAAAATAAGGGCCCTATCATTTTCGCAAAGTGGAAAATGTGGACGGAAATCACGGAATTTTATGATAAAAACCAACATAATGTGGGATTTGCCAAATGTGGATGGAATTGATCAAAATCTGGGTTTTCTCTACCATTATAACCATAAGCGAGGCTAAGCTCATGCACAAACACACACATGCACACAGTCATGTCAAAGAGGCCCTCTGAGGCGACCCTCGTAGTTCACACTACACAACTTTAGCCCAGATTTTCCATTAGCTGGAGCTTTCCAACAAAAGTCTTAGGTTCAAAGACGCACGCCAAGAGGCTCGCTGATGCATCCCCTAGCAGGCTAAATGCGTGACCTGTCGTGGGAGCTATAGCCAAAGAGATCATGACATCGTGAGACAAGTGCTGAGGGGAAACTTAGGGGAGGGGTCGCCTGTTAGTCTTCCAAAAAGCTGAGAAATCTGACATTAAGAGCTCAATTTAGAGCACTTGAATTATTAATTATGGAATTTTATATTATATAACTGTATTGACTACATTTCTTCGGAAAAAAAAACAGTGTAATGTGTTACATACAATTCATAAATACACAGAATTTAGAAAAATGTAAACAGAGAATAAAGAATTTGGGAAAACATAATATGGCATCTGGAAAAAATAAAACAGATTTCATAGGACCCTGTGAAAATATGTAAGTCCCTTTGGACAGCATCGGCTTAATTGATGTCATGTGATGTAAAGTGGTAACTGCAAAATGAGCTTTCTGCAATCCATTTGTAGTCTCCAAATCCAAGCTGAGGTAATCCTGATGACATCACTATCAGGGTTAACCACAGAAGATATATTTATAACTATTTACAGTTTTTAGTCAAACATGAAAACCATTTTGTGGAGTACGTATTAATAACTAAATGGATAAAATACTGTATTTTGGAGAATACATATCAGTATATTCTGTTTGCAGTGAATGGGCTGATATTCAAAATAACAGCAGTACAGGCTGTTTATAGGAATAGTTTGTCATTCTTAATTAAAATGCTTGTTCGTGTTCTTGCTGAGAGTTAAATGTGAAAATTGATAGCGCTCTCATATCTGTACACTACATGTCCCCAAAAAACCAAGGACCACAGGACTGTCGCCCTGACCTCTGTGGTCATGAAGTCTTTGGAGCACCTTGTCCTGTCCCACCTAAAAACCCTCACTGACCCACTCCTGGACCCCCTGCAGTTCGCTTACAGAGCCAACAGGTCTGTAGACGACGCAGTCAACTTGGCCCTTCACTTCATCCTCCAGCATCTGGACTCCCCAGAAACCTACGCCAGGATCCTGTTTGTGGACTTCAGCTCTGCTTTCAACACCATCATCCCGTCTCTGCTGCACAACAAACACTCCCAGCTGCACGTGCCTGACTCCATCTGCAAGTGGATCACAGACTTCCTGTCTGACAGGAAGCAGCACGTGAAGCTGGGAAAGCATGTCTCAGCCTCCCAGACCATCAGCACCGGTTCCCCCCAAGGCTGCGTTCTTTCCTCTCTGCTCTTCTCCCTGTACAGGAACAGCTGCACCTCCAGTCACCAGTCCGTCAAGCTCCTGAAGTTCGCGGATGAAACCACCTTCATTGGACTCATCTCTGGTGGAGATCAGTCCGCCTACAGGTGGGAGACTGACCATCTGGTGACCTGGTGCGATCTGAACAATTTAGAGCTCAACACTCTAAAGACAGTGGAGATGGTTGTGGATTTCAGGAAGAACGTAGCCCCTGTTCATGTCCCTTCTATCTGGCAGGAGGCTGCGGACCATCAGGACCAAGACCTCACGCCACATGAACAGTTTCTTCCCGTCCGCAGTCGGGCTCATTAACAAAGCCCGGGACCCCCACTGACTGACTCTATCATCCCCAGGACAATTTCTTACCGGTCACTCCCCTGCACATCCCTGTTTCTTTATTTAAACACACTCGACACTTTTAACATTTCACTTGTCTACAGTCCTGTTATCCGTTTGTTGCGCACTTTATTTTATGTTTTATTGTACATTTTAATACGTTTCTATTTCTTGCACTGCGATTGTTGTTGATTGTTTGTTATTGTTTATTGTTAAATGTTATGCACCACCCACCATGACAAATTCCTTGTAGGTGCAAACTTCCTTGGCAATAAACGGTTCTGATTTTCGGGCGAACATACATTCACACAAGTTGGATCAGCTGTGATTTAGATCTTTTCCTGTGATTTTGAATCCAGCCCTCAGTGGGTTCCTGGTTTCCATTGACCATTCTTGAGTCATTTTGTTCTCGACGAATTACACAATAAAGATATTAATATATCAATAAAGATTTTCAACTTGAATATTGTATTCATCAAGTTTAATTTACTTGGTGTACTGTGATGATTAAGTGATCCCTTTATCTTTTTTGAGCCGTGTATGAAGCTACAGCCAGCAGAGGGTTAGCTTAGCATAAAAACTATAGTGGTTGTAATTGTGGTTTTATAGAGAGTTATGTGCTGGACTATTTCTTGGCCAGTGCCTGAACAAAGACCTTTGTGTTTGTGCTGGGCTAAGCACAAACACATAGTTGTTGTGTTATGAAGCTGTAGCTTCATAATGACCATACAAACATGTATGGAGATATCAATCTTCTCATCCAACTCTCAATGTGAAAGTAAATAAGCATATTTCCTTTACAAAACCGTGACTTCAGTAAGGATAAATTAAAAAGATTCGTAAGGTTAATAACAAAGAATAACTTTAAGACTGACTGAGAAGTAAATCATCAATATAGTTAGGAAAGGACTTATCACTCTGGTCGGTACTCACCCTTCTTGTGTTGTCCAGGACCTTGGGGTCAGGCCGGCCATAGTTGGGGGGGTTGGCATGTGGGTCATAGCCCAGTCTGGACAGCATGGGGGAGATGACAGCCATGTCCCTCACAACATCAGCTGGGATCTTTCCCACCCATTTGGACAATGCCTCCACATTGACGGGCTTGATGACCTGGTCTGTGGACCTCTCCACCCTAGCAAGAAACAGACAAAACTTTTCAATTGTCATCTCAAATAGTACGTACTTTATCAGTTACAAGTTTTTCTTGGTTGTTGAAGCACGTTTGCAATGTTAAAGAGCCCGGGTTTTAATCGTTAGTTAATTTGCAAACGTGGTTACATATTTTTTAAATGATGTATTTATTACTGTATGCAGCTATGGTTTAACCATATACACTTACCCGTACTTTACATTTGGTATTGTACAGCCACGTACAGCCCCACACACACACACACACACACACACACACACACACACACACACACACACACACACACACACACACACACACACACACACACACACACACACACACACACACACACACACACACACACACACAGTACCGTACTGATATTTGATAATCAGCACTCTTTCTGACTTTATACTGCAACTGATGAAACACAATTTCCCACAGGACAAAATAAGATCTAATCTTATATTTATTGTATTCATTAACAAATTACATTTTTTTAAGTTTTTGCAGGCGCATGTGAAGTGTTAAGCCGTGTTCACACCAAACGCGTTTAACGCGATGAACGCGGCGCGATTACATTCAAAGTCTATGTACAGACGCGTTGGACGCGATGGCGCGTTTGGCGCGTCAAAACGCCGAAACGCCCCAAACGCAGAAGTTGAAATATTTGAACTTCTGCGAAAAAATCGCGTGACGCTCCAGCGCGATAGCCAATCAGCGTTGAGTTGCTCTCTCCGTCATCAGTGAAGTCCTGCCGTTGCTAAATCAGAAAATAAATGCTGTAGCCGCTATGTTCACCCAGAGCTCTACGATACCTCATATCAGTAGAGACCGGACCAAACTATGTGTAGACATGTTTGTGTGTAAACCATATGGTACAAACAATGAATAGACGCTGCCGTATTTACGTCTATATGACGTTATCGTAATGTTAGCATAGCCTAGCACCGATCGATCCGAGCTTCATTGATAAAACAAGTACAAATCGGCATCATTACGTAGTTATTTCGGAGTCCCTTTTTGTCGGTTTATTGCCGTTAAATCACAGCCAAGTCAGTTTATAGTGTGTTCATGCAGCTGTAGTAAACAGCCGACGTGTGGCTCGCTAGACACAGTGAGCTCGATGAAATCCACGGAGCTCCTCCGGACTATGTTATGAACCAGACATGACGGCGTTTAGTTCCCCGTGATATCTGGGACTTCCACAACACGTACTGAGCAGAAATAGAGGCTATTTTTCTACGGTTGATGGCGGACAGTTGAACAGCTTTCAGGCCGATAAGCCACGCCCCCTTTTTGGCGCGTCCAGCGCGATGGACGCGATGGACGCGAATGAACACAAATAGTCCCCGGCGATGACGGCGGCGCGTTTGGCGCGATTCGCGCCGCGTTCGGTGTGAACGCACCTTTAGAGATCCTCTCCATGTTTTTGAATTGACAATAGGATTACTTGTTGCACTCACAGCTCCTTTTGATAAAGCCCAGTGAGCATTTGTCTGTTGAAATGTTTTCGTAGTACGTTTTCTATAGTGTAGAGTAGACAATATGTAATTAGCGTGAAGCCTGGCGTTTAGTCAGCAGATTCACCTCGCTTGCGCTTCCCTCTCCTGACTGGTACTATTTTCAAAGTAGTGCCCTTCTTATTTTGCATTTTGGTGGCAATTATGAATCCCATTTTGAATCCCAGTGCTCTTCCTATTTTGCATTTTGGTGGTGATTATGAATCCCATTATGAATCCCAACGCCCTTCTTATTTTGCATTTTGGTGGGGATTATGAATCCCATTTTGAATCAAAGACCGTGTGTCGCTGGTTGAGGCGGAGACGATTGGTTAAGGTTAGGCATTGACCTTGAGTAGTTTGGGTCAGGATAGCCAATTGGTCAAAGCATAGGACCCGGACAATTTGGGTTAAAAATACCTCGCTGAGCATGGACGCATGGCCAATTCTAGGGCTTGAATGCTGCACAGGGCGGGTCTTGCCAAGAAAAGCGTTGGGATTCATAATACTACATCTGACCTGCATTTGTTTCGACAGGGGTTCGAGGACTAATCTCACATTCAAATATCTAGTTGTCCAGCTTCACCTCAGCTTATATTCAAAATGATATTCAGGGATACACTTAAACCCTTTAGGATTGAGCCTCGACAAACTGACCTGGCAACGCCAACCATAGTAACTCAGAGAAAGGAGAGGAGAATACAGCGCAGGCACGATTTAGTTGTGGCTTGTTTCAAAGATTATATAACCAATGTTCCTAAGTTTACATACAGTATATTAGTCAACTTTAACTGAAGGAATATGCTGATCAATTTGCAGGCCTCTGAGAATTGCTGCATCAGCTCCTAGTGCCAGTACGCACAATTGTATGAGCATGCCCCCGGACCCTCCTAACCGGCTACTTTTTCCAACTGGCTGGCTACTTTATAACCTTGTGAAAAGACGAGATTACAGTACCCAGCAAGCCTGTACTCTGTAGGAGATTTAGATAAACAAATAAACAGTGCATGTTATAGCTTACAGTCCTCAAAATCACTCGTATTGACACATTGGTTAGCAACAAACATTTACTGATGATTGTTACGGGAGTCTGGAGATTTCCTCACCGGGCAACAAAGGATCACATTGTGTTTGCTGCACAGCAAGATGTCTGGTGTTCATTTTTCAATGTTATTTTAACACCTAATGTATCAAAACTAACACCTCAGGAGTCGGTTCCCAAGTGTGGATTTTGGTTGTTTGGAAAATTTTCTTACACTCCAAGTGTTGACTACACCTTCAGTGAGGGCGCAAAGCGCCCACCAGAATCTGCCATTTTGTAACTTTTGTGTGTTAATTGATCAAATTTTAAGTTTTAGGTTGATATTGCCATATGTAATATTAGTAAGGGTGAAAAGAATGGCATTTATCTGTAACTTGTCAAATCCCACCTTAAAATGCTGCCATAAACTCGATAAATAACGTTAACGTTTGCTAACCTAATATTACTGAGCACCCTCTGCCTGTTGGGAGAACATAATGAATGTTACTGGATAATATCTGGCACAGTTTTGAATAAACATGCAAAAAAACTCTACTACATCAACAGAGGAAGGAGGACAGAATGACTGATATCTGTGTTACTCATTCTTTCCAAACTTCACTCAGTATTGTGATGTCAGGAACATTATTTATTTCATTGACATTTTAGATTTGTTTCCAATGAGTTTATATTGTGACTTTGCTGTTAACATTACTGTTGCTACTATTTAAAATATAAATAAATATAAATCCTGTTCTGAATGTTTTCTTTTTTAAACAATATATTCAAAACAAATGGTTTCACAATGGAAAAGAACAGATGAGAGTATCAATAAAGAACCAAACTGATAAAATCCTAACTATACCATCTCTGTTGAAGAGCAATTCATTTTTGCCGAAATTAAAGCCACTTCATTTCCTTTTTGTTGGTTGCTCTCTTCCTCCACACACACACATCCATTTAGTGTCTGCAGTCCAGCTTCTCCATCCCCGTGTTTCCCGTCTGACTCTGAACGTCAATATGGCAGTTCACTTTCCTCTAATCCATTTACTTTGCAATTGAATCTTTACACTGTACGGGTATACTCTCCTGCATGATTAATACAGTGAGCTGGTTTTGTCCTCTCAGGGGAACGGTGGAGATGGTTTCTGAGAGACGGGCCAACAACCAAAAATCCACTCTGCAAAAGATGGGTAAGGAATCACTTTAGGTAACTCCATCAAGACCCGAGGCTGCTAAGTGTTGAGGGGGAAGATAAAAAGATAAAGACGGAGTATAGCAAATGCAGCCCAGCTTTACCATCATGATAGCAGGGGCTACCATGCAAGGTGCCACCTGCCCATCAGGACTAAACATGCACACCCACTGCCCATAATGCATCTGGAGGATTTGGGGACACGTCAATGGACTGCAGGAGCCGGGATCGCACTGTCGGTCTTCTGATTGAAAGACTACCCACTCAACTTCTGTTGCTAAGAGGTTGAGCGGGTCGTCTTAGAGTATATTATACATGAGTATAATATAACAATCTATAATATATAATACTCACCCTCAAGGAGATAGAGTTGCAGCCATTTTTTACTCAAGCTTTGTTCTTTGTATCAATCCTAAAACAAAACTAACCGAAATTATATATTTTGGTAGTTTATACTGACTTCCAAGGGGTCGAAATGATTTTTGGGATGGTGAAAAAGCCTTAAATAACAGATGCTTTAACAAAACAAACAACAAAAACAATCTCTATCTGGCAATATGGATCATCAATCATTGCCATAGGAGGTAAAAAAAGCGCCATAACCCTTTTTTCATTGAGCTGATCCGATCCATGATCTGTGACTCAAATCCCTGATGCGATCCGAACCGTTAGCGTTATGATCCGTTGCACCTCTACTCAACAGCATAATAAAATGAGGTATAAATATCCCATCTGTGTGATTCCCGTCATCAATCTAAAATCATTTGCACCCACACTGCCGAACAAGTTATGCACACACATCCCTCTTCTTGGTTCTAAATGTGATGTGACAAAAAACCTTTCCGCCCGTCACATGACCACTTCCCTTCAGCACTGATGCTCTTAATGGCCTCTGGCTTTTCAATTATTCATTGCTAGGCCTCCTTTACCCAAGGTGGTGTTCTGTATCACCAACAACTGATAAGACTGAAACGGATAGAGACATCAAGATCACAAATAGGATGGAGGGTAGGGGAGGAGGGGTGGAACGGCTCCTTGTTCTGGGATAAGTAATGGAGCAAGTGGCTCAGCGAGGCGGGGCCTCCACTAAATCAAGGTCAGGTAATTGATGTTAATGCAAGACGAGGTCCCGCAAGGGGGCCTGGCTGCCAGCCCACTGAGATGTTCTTGAAGATAGAGACCCGAAGCTGTAGGATGCTACAGAGTAAAGAACCTAGACTTTGATAGCGCATATGAGCTCATATGCGTTTCTGCTCATGTTCAAAACTTACTGTAAATTCAAAACATAACCTACATACCTATGTTTTCTGAAAAGTCAAGAATGAAGTAGTAATTTAGTAGTTTTGAGATAAAAAAAGTAATAATGTTACGAGAATAAAGTCATAATAATAAAAGTGCCCTCTTGACTGCTGACGCCTTCATTACATTTTTGCTCTGCGCTCTACTGTGTTGGTAGTATGCCCTTCAGATCGTCTGACAGACACAGTTTGGGACTCTCTCTGGATGAGACAAAGTTTAGAGAAGTGGCTGTAGTCTGCTCATCATCAACAGAAAACACTTCTGATTAGGCGTAAATCTCACTATTGTGTGGCTCATTATACATGCAAATGTTAACTTTATCACCACAGACAGCTCAAAGCTGCTTCCCCAGACTTTTCAGAAGTACATGCAGCACAACAGAGCCACAGGTCAGAGGAGCACGTTGGAGTGCACCGTTCCATAGAAAACCCAAGAGATCCCAAAAAAAAGCCTAGTTTCTAGCAGGGAAAGCTTTGTCGAAAAAATTCAGATGATGATGGTCAAGCAAGTCTAACGATACAATTATAAACATTTGAATGGGGGTCTTTAACTCACCCATTTAAATTGTATTAAGGCTTGAAGTTATGCATTGTAGTGAAGTGGAGCTTCTAAAGAGGACTCTGAAACATCTGGGATTTGAACAGAACACTTTACTTCTCTCTGCAGTATAACAACTGTTCATGTGAACAGAAACTCGACATATCCATTTTTCCACACTATCATTCTCGTCATTAGCGCCAAGAAGCACGTATCAAGCAACTTCCTGGCTTCAAAGTAAAAGCATTTCCTGTTTTTATACAATCACAGTCAAAGTAAATCACATCAATTAAACAATTTACAACATGCATAATGGCGGGCGTGGCCGCTTTGAGTGAAAGGTGGGTACCAGTCGCTAGTTGCCAACAGTCTCCTCTGCTGCGTCACCCTGCCTGCCTCGTCTCCATCTCTTTGCCCGTTTTTAAAGTTAGGCTGCGTCGTCACTGCCAAGATGGCCACCAACTTTGAGCTTCACAGCCGTTCTTCAGACATCATGGGTGACGTCAAGGAGACTACAGCCGTATTTTTTTACAGTCGATGCTTTTTACACATACAAAATATTTTAATTCAACTTAGCATCACTTAATAGTGATGCTCAGATACCAATACCAGTATCTGGGACCGGTACTGTGCTCATGTAAACATACTAATGACAATACTCCTATACAACTGCACCAGATACAACTTTATGTCACCATGACGTCTTGTAGTTGGCCAGTTGAGCCTAATACGCCACCCGATTGCAACAATTAAATTAACAAGTTAAATTGATATTTTATCACCAGCTGCTTTATATTCGCAAAACAGGCGGTCCCCACTTGAACCGTTCAGGAGACATAGCAGTCACATGCGGTGGCTGCATGCCATCGCATGGTTCTGCCTAGCGTACTCGTAAGATGTGACGTAAGCGAGTGTCTGGTTGAAAGAGAGAGTTTGTGATGGGTGTGGAATCAGCAGTACCGTTACAGCTGTGAACATAGTAGTATGTTTATTTGTCGGCGAATAATTGCTACAACTCCTCAAGACCTGTGATTAGACCCACGCTACGTTACTGCATCTCCACTGTCAGACAGCTGCCGGATAAACTGAAGGGGTTTAGCTCTGAAGTTAGCAACAGCTCAGGCACACCGAAGGTTGGCTGACAGGGGCTCTCGGGTGCAAGAGGCCTCTTGCACCCGAGAGCCCCTTTAGGAGGGGGCTAGAGGGGGGCGACAGAGTGTACACATGTAGTACAAATCACTTCTGAGAACGAATGAAATGATATTTTCAAATATTTAAAAAAAACCTACATGACGAAGAAATTCTGATAAAAGGGACCATGTAACCTATTTTAATCACTCAAAAACATATATACACAAAGTACTTCAAGTACTACCACAATTTCACATATTTTTCGCCAGGAGAAGGCGAGCAATGTTCACCGTTATCGATCCCAGCTGCGATCTACGGCACTATCACACACACACTGCATATCCAGGAGCACTAGCACAACACACTAAACCGAACCATAGCTTCCGAATTCTTCTACTTCGAACCATTAGAAAGTTACAATTATTCTCCCGCAGATCATCACACAGCCCATGATAATTGAAAGGCTTCGTACCTTTTAGATGTTTTTCTGGCTCGCCCCAAACATTTTTTTAATCCTTTCCTCCATTTGCAGCAGCTTTCTGTCCTTCTTCGAAATAACTGAGTCTCTACGAGCTTCTATGACGAATGAGTAATAATTTCAGTTTTGGCCAATGGGTTTGACCCAAGGGGGCGGACCACGGTTTGATTATTTTATTGGCTTAAAATTCTGTCAAACAACTCAAAGAACGTATCACTACACTGCCCACACTCTTCCGGGTTCAAATCTGTGAGAATTGCGCAAATCGGCCGATCACAGGCTGTGTTAAGTTCAATTACATCCCGTAAAACTGAAATTCAGATGAAGATGAGCCAGGCATACTTCACTCCATCAAAGCCAATTTCTTTTTTAAAAGGACTGCTGACATGTTGTGATATGATTTGGGAGAGTTTAGGCCTTCGTCTGCATCATTTCAAATTAATAAAAGTGCTTTTTAGGCGAAATATTTTTCTTTCAATTTGAGCTGTGTGTAACATTCGTCCAGCATTTACCAGTAACATATACAATGATATGTACACATATTAACAAAGCTCACATTTATTTGTGTTATTAGGCCATTTCAATTATTCAAATAGACCTTGTAGTTAGAGATTTACACTCTCTTGAGTATGGGTATGACATTTTCGAGCAGAGGTCTCAAAATAGGCTTGCGGTTTAAGAGGTTAAAGTGGACTACAGCTATCCTCCTTTAAGTCATTAGCCTCTGGGGTTCTTTTTTCTTTGTTTAACTTATCATATGGTTCAATGGTTAATCATTAACACCTCTACTGCAAACTACCCTCTGTTTGATCGGGAAAACACAAGGTAGAATGTTAAAATGTCAGCAAAGCTATGTATTAAGGTATCTAGGTATTAATCTTAGTTATCGTTAGAACTGGTTATCGTATCGGACACTATAAAGGCCTT
The DNA here is from genome assembly GCF_910591455.1 of Pholis gunnellus. NCBI lineage: Eukaryota > Metazoa > Chordata > Actinopteri > Perciformes > Pholidae > Pholis > Pholis gunnellus. The sequence goes on along the minus strand of NC_136535.1, from coordinate 3,610,465 downwards.
TCAGAAGAGCCACTCAGATGACATACTGATTCTGAATAGAAATGCCTGCTTTCTCGCCTACTGAAGAGCAGCGGTGTTGGCTTCATAGCGAATTCTTTAATTCGCTATGAAGCCAACACAGCTGGACACAGACACAGTGACGTGCTCCAAGGAGCCAGGCCTGGTGTGTGCGCGAGGGTCCAGCTGTTCCGTACACACACCGGGTGCCGGCGCTACAGAGCTAGCCGCAACTCATCCTAACTGGGCGGAGCAGCGTAGTCCAGCTCGTGATTTGCAGCAAGAGTTTGTGTGCGTAGTCTCTGCTTTTGCCATTTTTTAAAAGCTTACTACAGAGACCAAAATAGACTGCGTCATGTCCTGTAACTAATCATGTGAGCTTCAGGAAGGAGCAGGACTGGCTAGAGTAGCTGCTGACTTTGGGGCTATCCCTCTTAACTTTAATCAGTCAGGGACAAGAAACACAGGGACTCGGCCTGGGAGTTGAGGAGTTGTCTCATCCAATTAACTTCAAATAAACTGAGCACATACCACACTGCCAAGTTCAAAGCTGGTACGTTACTGCTAACTTCATACTCATCACATACACACGACCAGACGCTCACTAACCCTGACAGAGTATTCCATGCAGACACAGCTGACAGCCTTGCAGCTTAACTAATTGATGCAGAATAGACTTACTTTCCTGACTACATGTGTCCAACACTGTGGCTGCTAACCACAATGAGAATCTGTTTTGGCCTGAAAATCAATGTTGTATCAGAGAGCCCCTTGGACTCTGTCCCCGACTGTGGTTGTCAACAGTGTAGCTTTGATGTAGACATGCAAGACAAAGCAGTGTCTCCATGCCTCTCTGCAGCTCAGCTCAGAGCGCTCCGGTTAGGGTCCCAATTTATCAATATTTTATCAGATTCAATTTGTGGAGGGGTGACGTGTGCACTAAATGACCACACATCTGCATCCCAAAGAGCTAGCTCTAGCCCTCTCTCTCTCGCTCTCTCTCTAGACATTTTGTTCAGTTTGGCCTCATGTTTGTTTTTCTATTTCAAGTGGTGTAGCATTCTAGCGTTGAACATTGAACGAGTCCTCGCCATCGAGTCGTAGCAGTCGAGTGTTGTTCCAGCATGGCTGAGGAGCACTTGGGAGTCTCTCTGGTATGTTGGCCTGAACCACAATACACCAGACAGTATGTTAAGATGAGCTTTGGAATCTTTCAGCCGGGTTCACAGGATTTATCTTGGTTACAAAATAAGTAGAGATACAAGATGATTCATTTCCTTTATGGTCGGTTGAAATTATTTATCAATGTAATTTATTTTTGTAAAATAACAAAATCAATTGCTGCCATTATGATTTTTTTGGGCCCCGATGCTTACAGTGTATTTACCTAAAAGGATGGTTGAATATGTATCTGACACATGGAAATAAGAGCCGTTATCTCATTTTTCAAGAGCAACCTGATCCAAACAACTATTAAGTTGTTAAGCTTAAATTATTGACACAAAACCTAGTGTTACAGAGTGGAGCTTCTAGCCTCACAAAAGATCTTTAGCTAAGGAAAGATACTGGCTTACAGAGACTCAAGATATAAACATTAATCAGTGATATCCGATATGACCTGTTGCCAGTGACGTTTGTTATTTTAAATCACGGATCGGATCACAGGTTGGATCAGCGCAAAAGAGAGCAAATAACTTTGAGATCCCTGATCAGGTTTTTTTGCCACCGATACTAATTACCGATCACTGATGATCCATATTGGCTCGTGGTGTAACGGATCATCGTCGATCCTTGACCCGTACGGATCCCCCTCACGGTTCACACATGATGACACAGTTTAACGTTAACCATCACAGTGTGAAATAAAGTTTTACTGACAACCTTGTCCACCAATATTCAGTAAAATATGTGATCAGGACATCATGTATGTTTTTCTAGTCTCTGATAATGTTACATTGTAAACAACCAGTCTGTGTTTAAATTAACCGGAGGAGAGCTAGTAACACTAATGGACTACAAACAAAGGTTCCGTTCGGTTACATTATGATGCGTTCAGGCTCTGTTCAGTGAAAATGAGTATTGAGTGAAGGTAAATTATAACGTTATGATGTGTTCACATGTGATCTCGTAAAATAGTGTTGGTGAGAAACCTGAATAAATCCAGTTGTTTGAAGGAGATGCTTTTTAACAACATGAAAAGATATTAGAGATGAATTATGAGCCGTTTACACTAGCTATAAGCATAAACTTAGCCTAGCATAAACTTAGCCTAAACTACTAATGACAAGATTTGTTTTAATCAATAAAATACAATCTTTCATTTCCTAATATGACATTTTCAGTGACCATTTCAAGGAACAAAGTACTGAAAAATGCTGACATTTTATAAAATATAGGTCAATGTATTTATTTATTATTTTTATTTATGAACATAGCATGGATGCGGAAAGTAGGGGTGTTATGAGATATATATATATATATATATATATATATATATCTCATATTTATTTATTTGTATTATTCTTACTGGTCTGTTTTTTGTTATACGTTTGTTTTAGCATACTGTCTTTGTATTGCCTCGTTCCCTTTGTTTTGTGTGTGTGTTTCAGTGAAGTAGAAAGTACACCATTTCTCTCTGAAATGTAGTGGAGTAGAGAGTAGCATCAAAATTGTACTTAAATACAGTATTACTTGAGTAAATGTTACATTCCACCACTGATAAACTGTTGAATAAATATGCGCTTTTGCAACCAGTGAGAACGTTGGAACTCCAGTGCTATCCGTAGAAAACTGAGTGTGGAGCCCTCCCAGAGGATATGTGTGCTCTGTGCTACGTGGCAGGATGAGGGTGGAACAGAGGGGGGGTAGACAGAAGCAAGGAATGAGTTTGCTACCCTTCAGCGTTTCCTCAAAGACTTCCAGAGGCTAAAACCAAAACAACTCTGACACCAGGCAGGGCCATTAGGAAAACCTGCTTACAATACTGCAGAGCAGACATAATCTCATGTGTTCACTAATGACTAGCTTCCTCGCTGTGCTGAGCTGTAGGATGTTTCATTTCCAAATGAGATGTAATGATGGAAAGTCTGGAGGCTTTGTCAAAACATGGGAAGGATTTATTTCAAAGCCAGAGGTGCATGCTTATTTGAAGGCCCGCAGAAACTCATATTTAATAAAAAGTGATATACAACATGACACACTGCCACCTGTCACTTTCCTCCAGTTAAAAGCAGATCCATACTTCTCCCCCACAAGGCCAAGTAGTTAAAAGCTAAGTAGACATGGGCATGTCCAAGCTCATTTCTCCTGCATTGGGAATGTGATGTATGGGAGACCCAGCTTACCACGTGGGGCGTGTGAGGCTGGCACAAATCACAGCAGCAACTATTTATCTAACCACCATTACGTCAGGAATGAACAATGTAATAAATCTGCAGCTGTAGAGGAAGCGCCTTGTAAAAAGCTGCTGCTCATTATCGGCATCAACATGGATGGCATGACACACTAATGGGTGGTGATTCAGTGTGTCCTCACTGGTGGTACCCAAGTCCCTAAATGACCCTGAAGCATAGTGGTACAGACAAGGGTCGTTGACCCCCATTTTACAAGGACTCAACCTTATAATACAACAAACAAGGAACAAGAAGAAGACAATGGAGGTTAGAGTTTTAGCTTGAGGGAACTGCTTGAATAAAAAAATCTATTCTCAAAAAACATTGCAATGGCTTTTGTTGTAATTACTCTGAAATTCAACAGTTGTGTCTGGATGTAAGAATATGGGCAAGTCTCCCCAAGCTACAAACCAGTGGGATCAAAGACACAATCACAATAGCCAGAGTGATGTTTTAATGTGTGTCACTACGATTACAGTGTAAACAACAAAGTGTAAAAGTTCAACCTGACTCGACCTAGCCAGTCTAAAGATTCCATCTAATTAAACAGAGCCATTGACGATTCACTATCTTTCTGCTGCAACCTATTTTTCCTACGAGACTCAAACTATCACCAAAACATAAGACACAGTGAAGATCCATTGGTGTCCTGCTATAACTAGTAGCTTTCAAAATCCGCAAACCAGACGTCAGGGCTTGGTTTGTGGGCTAGGGAAAGGACAAAGGAAATGTTGTAGGAGCTGTCACCATTACTTACTTGGAGAGGGACACTCCTCCAGCTTTCCCAATGAGCTCCTCGTGGTGGAGGACAGCATCATTCCAAGGAACGTCAAGGAATTTCAGCAGTGTCTTCATCCATTTCTCAGGATGAAGAACCAACTGTTCGTAGTGCACAGGTAGGCATTTGTCCGCTGCCTCCAGGCACTGAGTGTACATTGTCTCTATGGCCCGATTCCACTTGGTCAGGCAGTCCCGGTAGCTGCCCAGGTCAAAGCCGGCGATTGTTACCTTCCTTGAGATCATGGAGTGGACTGAAGCCCGGCCATCACGAATCATGAGTACAAACTTGGCACGTGGAAAGATCTTCGCCAGGTAGGAGAGCGACTTCAAAGCAAAAGGGTCCTTGTTGCAGAGAAAGTTGGCGGGCTCTCCATGTTTGACAATGATTTCCAGCAGGAAGGCCTGCATGGCAGCGTCCAGCACCTCATCCGTCACACCAGCCTCGTCCAGGCGCATCTTCTCCCTGCCTGAGCGGCTCCACATCTGCTTCATGGCCAGGATACGAGGGATGACGCGGGTTTCTTCGCCACAGCGCACTTCAGGGTGGGCGTCCAGCATGGCTCGCATTAGCGTGGTCCCACTGCGGGGCACTCCGCCGATGAAGATGAGTGGCATGTCTTTGTTGTAAACAAAAGGTGTGCTAAGATTCTGGCCTGTCCGTAAGGTGGTCCGCATGCTGCCTCCCAGGGCTGACAGAGGCAGGATACCGCCCAACTGGCTGTGCTCTTCGATGCGATGGTGGCACTCCATGGCATGGCGGCCCAGGTAGAAGACCGTGACCGAGCTGATGACCAGACACGCCACCAGCAAGTTCTGTTTCAGCTTGCCAATCATTTTGCAGGCCACAGGCGGGAGAGGACAATATCACCACTGGGGCAATTTAGGGGGAGGGATGGGAAAAAGGGGCCAAAGGGCAATCAAGGTTCCCACCCTTTATGGTAGTTTGCTGGGAACCGGGCATGGATCGAGCTCCCTGGTGTACAGCAGCCGTTGAGTCCCCAGCTCCATGAGGCCTGAATATTTGCACAAAACAAAATAAAGTTAGTTCTGATTATACAGCAGGGCAATATTCCTCAAGCAAAGTTAACGACAAAACCTAATCAAAAGTACCATTTTATAAGCAATATTTTAAAATAACGATCGATGTCAGTCAGCATGACAATCCACTGTCATTAATGCATGCACATCAAACGCATCTCAGAACAATTCTACAGAGTGATCACCACATTCTCTTTATTGACAGTCTTTTGATCTCAAGCCAACATTACTGTTACATTTTACTTTGCTGAGTTTTGAAAAATAAATTTGACACAGAAGTGCTTCAAACAATTATGACAATGGAGTTGCTACCAGGAAGACTAATTCATTTTAATGAAGAGTTGGTAGACAGAACTCAATGCCCATTGAAAGATAAATTACTAAAACTCTGCTGACGAGAGAGCAACGACATAGAACCAAGGATAGCTCTATTTTCATCTTGCTAGATATCACCCTGGCTTTGATTCTCAGGGTTAGGATTATCTGTGACATTTAACATTCAGCCTCTAATTCTGACATAGGCATACACACAAACTCATTCTGTAGACAGGACAATATGTACTCGCACACAACAACAACACACATACATAGAAATGTTAAGTTTTAGTCTGGACTAGGGCTGCAACTAACGATTATTTTAATAATCGATTAATCTGTCGATTATTTGTTCGATTAATCGATGAATCGGATAAAAAAAAACTACAAACTAAAAAGCATTAATTTCCAACCCTTTAATCAAAAACAGAACTGACAGGGCTAATTCACAGTGCAAAGAATCTTCAGAAAGTGCACAAACAGGTTGCTCGAACATCCCTGAGCTGTGAAAGTAATAATTTAAAAAAAAAAGGACTAATATCAGGAGTGGGGTTCAGCGGGTTACCCACACCTCTCAGTGAAGGGTAGACACACGCTGATCCACTCAGTGTGGCGAGCGTGCAGCCCCGGACATCTCAGGGCATCACAGACCTGTTGTTGCTCAATCTCGTGCGGCTGAACGCCACTTGTCCCTCTAAGAAGCTGAACGCTGAACGTAACTAGTTAGCATGCCGGAGTCTCGTTCGTTATCGGAATTAACCAGACAAATCGCTCCACCAACTAAGAACGGCCATGCACCATGCGTCCCTCTTAATCATGGACCCAGTTCAGAGAAAAACCTACAAAATAGAACCGGAGTCCTATTCCATTATTCCTAGCTGCGTTATTCAAGCGACTGGGCCTGCTGTGAACACTCAAACATCTCTGACACTTATTGGGTGACCAGGGACGTGCGGTCAGGTAAGGCAGGGGAGGCAGAGCCTCCTTTTTATAGTCAAAATTGCTGAATGTGCTCATGTCCTGTTCAAACAGAGAGGAGACACGCGAGGTGAGGCAGCGAAGAGCTGTGCCTCACCTCAGATTGTGCAATCCCTAACAAACTGGGTTGAGCCCGTGCCTTTCGCTTTCTCATTGTTTGTCACCACTGTAACATTTGTAGACACTTGTATTATACGTCCTTTCTTTCCATAGAATAGGTCATGTATTGTATTTCACGTGTGTGTAGAACATATTCAGTCTTGCTGATCTGACAGAAACCGCAGTGAAGAAGCACCGAGGGGAGCAAACAGTACCTCTGCCTCACTGGAGGGGGCGCGCGAGAGCCCACGGGTCGGGTTCATGCTTGTAGTGCCGTTACTCTTCTTCTACACTTTTCTTCTTCTTCTATTTTCCTTGCAAATGTTGAAGATTAAATATCTAAGCTTTAACAATTCTAAAAAAACAGGGAAATATGACCATATCAACAGCAATTCAACCTGTGTTTGTTGTTCTCTTTATAAATCCGTGGTTGGTACACAGATTTTCGCGGGTGGCGCCCGCGAGCGCTCCGCTTCTGAAACAGGTTGGTGGGGCAGGTCACAGATCGCGGAGCAGACGCTCCCGGTGCAATCAAATATGTACCTTACCAATGTGTGTAAAGAATGCTGATATGAAATATGAAAAACAACCAGTAGTCAATGTGCAAGTTGCCAATTGAATGGCGATTTAAGCTGCTCTATATTGGGTTCATATATTTGTAAATCTGACTCTGAAATAGTCAGTGCCTCACCAGCCACTAGTGACTAACCTCACTGCACTTCACTGAGTGGCGTAATAATCGCGCGACACAACGAATCGATAATGAAATTCGTTGCCAACTCTTTTAATAATCGATTTTTATCGATTTTATCGATTCGTTGTTGCAGCTCTAGTCTGGACCAAAGTGGTGGACAGGCCAACAATGCTATTCCAAGTCACAAAGCCTCAGGACGCAGAATATTTCACTAGTGCAGTATAATTCATTGATCATGATTCAAGTGGATTTAAATGTATGGTCTAAGTGTCACTGGTACTGATCAATAATCCTGTCCTCCTTAATGTCTCCAAACATTAGGGCTGACTGGGACATGTTCTCTTTGGTGTGTGTGAGATCCCCACATGCTACTGTCAGTTTCATCTTACCCCAAGATGTACTTCATGCATGTTTGGTGTCAAAATGACTCCAGCTATTGCACACATCCACGTTCCACTCCTACAGCTAGCCATAAACAGATGCAGGAAGAGCAGTTTTAGCGATTGTGACATATCTCCAACCAAAAAAGCTGTTGAGCATTATGCAAAGCTGTGACTCTTTCTAGCGCTAGTACTGGGGGGGGGGGGCAGGAAAGTTTTTCACTACAAAGACTATTAAAGAAAAGCTTTAGTTGAATGGTCTTGGTAAATAAAACGGTTTTAGCCTCACAATCCAGTTACCTGCTATCAAAAAACATAGCTCCAAAAAGGCTACAAAACCCCTCTAAATTTGATATTTAAAATTAAAATAGGTTTAGAGCTTTATAATCTGCATTTTTTGAGGCTTTGCCTTTTCTTTCAGCCCACATACCTATTCTCACATCTGTCTATTTACGCATGCTCCACGTCATCATGAGTATGATGGTTCACAAGCTCTGTCAGCATTGTTCTGCAGCAGTGCCACAACAGCGACTTCAGCAATACTGTGCGACAGGCTGCTGTTCATCACATCAGAGCAATGAACCCAGTGAAGCAGATGGTGTTTGAGGGAACGTTTGGATGCATATTCGTCTGGACAGACCTCAACAGAATGACGAAGATGCCTTCATTTTCTTTGCTTTCACTGATGACGCTTTAACTATAGACTTTGTTCCGTTAACAGACCATTTTTCACTGTCTAATTTTGCTGAGGAAAATAGGTGACAGATGCTAAATCTCTAGATTGCTCACGGTCCATGTGTTACAATACTGGTCCAACAGCGTCTACACTCTTTCTTCATTTGGGTCAAGACGTAAAAGGTGCGTGAGCTAAAACGCACAAGAAGCCCAATTCTCATTTAGTCATCACTGTCGACCTGATGTTCTTGATCACAGAATGAGGGAAACAGTATAGTAAACGTCTGTGGACACCCAGAACTCTAAAATAAATAGTACCACATATTTGTACAGAGACTGGACAAAACTATAGATAGACTTTCTATGGTCCACACAATAACGCCTCTATTAGTGGTGTAACGGATCGTTGGTGATCCGTACGGATCACCTCTCACAGTTTAACGTTAACCATCACAGTGTGAAATAAAGTTTTACTGACATGCTTATCCACCAATATTCAGTAAAATATGTGATCAGGACATCATGTATGTTTTTGTAGTCTCTGATAATGTTACATTGTAATCAACCAGTCTGTGTTTAAATTAACCGGAGGAGAGCTGGTAACGCTAATAGACTACAAACAAAGGTTCCGTTCGGTTACATTATGATGCGTTCAGGCTCTGTTCAGTGAAAATGAGTATTGGGCAAAGGTAAATTATAACGTTAACATGTGATCTCGTAAATCTTCCTAATAATTTGAAGTGTGCCTTTATGAAAAACACTATAAATGACAAAATAAAAGGAGAACATTTAGAATTTTTGATGGTTTACTGACTGAGTGGTTGAAATGATTTTTGGGACGGTGGCAAAAAAGCCTGGCACCATGTAGACCAGCTGCTATGATCAAACCACAGAGAGATCTGTATCTACCACTATCAAGGATCTGCAATTAGTATCAGCGGCAAAAAAACATGATCAGGGATCTCGAAAGGTTATTTGCTCCCTTTTTTCTTTGGTGCTGATCTGTTTTTTGATCCGACTCCATTCAGAAAACAAGTACTAAAAAAAAAAGCTTGATTGTAGTCTTGCGTACAGAGCTGACAAAGCATGAAATCAGACGTTTTGTTTTTTTAAATCGGCATTGCCATGTTGTTATTTCGGCATCATTTTGGTCCATTCATTAAAATTGAATCCCAGCAAAATCAGTTTCAATCTATTTTGGGTTCTTGAAAAGATGAATCCACATAACTGACTGAACCATATATTGTGTACTGTATGTATGAATCTGTTTTGCCAGATTGGACAGACAAGGCCAATGCATCACCCTACCATCTGTTTCCCCTGCTTCAACTTCTTCTCAGTGCGTGACTCGCACCTAATGAGCCAAGTGGCTGTTGTTGCTATTAAGCAAACATGTTCAACTGTTAACTCTTAGTTATACAAGGGAAGAGAATTTCACAACAAAACAGTACAGCTAATTCCTTGCATTAGCCTCCCTGTGAGAGGGAGCTCATGCAAGACTAAGCTGCAGAGAAACGCTCTAAGTGTTCCCTCTGCACTGTGACTGAAACATTTAAGAATGTGTAAAGACTGTACAAAGGATCATACAGTGTAGCATCTGATACTGTTTATCATCGTAGGGCTTTGCCTTTTCTTTCAGCCCACATACCTATTCTCACATCTCTATGACTTCTCCTTGGTGATTCAGTGTTAAAGGGAGGGAAGTCATAAATGTGCTGCCAACACGTTTAGTCTATTAGTGGGAGAACAAGAGAGGCATGCCGGTTCCTCAAGGCTGCTGCCCTAAAGGGGAAGTCCACCATCTGATTCACTTTTGCAGTTAGATACAATAAATCTGTCAGGCTGAGTGCAATTTAGGTCAAGTCTCACTGAGATCCAACATTTATTTTCAAGGAAGACCATGCCAAAACAGTCCAAAACAAGACAAAAAATGATCAGAAGATACTAAATAAACTACAATCATCTTTAAATGAAAGGAAGCAAAGCAGGAGAGTAACTGTTTGTGAGAAATAAAGTGATGAAAAGTGAGAAACAAAGAGGTGGAATGTGAGAAATACATCAGATGAGTCATTGGTATTACCACAGGCCAATGAAGGTAAATCAAACATTACAGCCCTCTGCTTAATCAACACAAAAAAGGATAATAAAGAAATACTGAAGGTGGTGATCATTTCAGAATTTCAATCTTCACCAACACAGGTGACTGATGTAAACCGACAGTGATAGTGTAGAAATGTCTATCAACAGTGAACAAGTAGGGTTGGGCGATACCACAATACAGACCATAAGATGACAAAGAGCATTAATGAGATTTTGCATAAACCCTCTGTGTCTCTCTCCTCTGTACGTGTGGTGGACTCAGAACAGTGTCGTGTTACGTCTTGCACTGGGGCTGAAATGTGTTTGTGTTAAATGAATTGAGGCTCTTCTCTCCTGTTATTGATATTGTATCCTACTTGCAGGATTTTTTTTTCCATTGATCCGTTAGGGGAAGCCGTGGAGGCTGAGGCTGCTCTCCATGGAGCAACGGTGAAACCAAACCACATCAACACTTAATAACTCTTTACCTCATGAAGCTCTGGTGTGAGATACTGAAAAGAAAAGTAACAGCAGGATTCTACAGAGTTTCCTCTTGCTCTGAAATGAATTGCTTGATAAGAATGCAAGCCAGGTTAAAGGGTTTCTTCTGTTCCAGTTGATGAATGATCACTCCGTCTGGCATGTATGAGCAATCTGTCATAACACTGTCAGGAAGTGAGCAGAGTCAGTTTGTTGCTTCCGTCACCTCTTATGGAAGAGTGGAGGGATTCAAAATGAACTAAATGTCGGGGGCTGAGCCACATACTATGCTGTATCCATTTCCCCCCCCACACTACATAAATTACAATGTTCCATAGAAACAGAAGTCATCACAGAGGTCCTGCTTGTGCAGCCTTGGTCTCTAACAGCCATCCTCATACTGATAAGCTGTCCATCCTTCATCAAGTCTCTAATCTGATCTTTGATCTGGTACATTCCTGAACGTCCACACCACTCCGGGATCAATCAGCTGGACTGTGGCCATTACCCTGTCCACAACCTTTGCCCCTTCAGGCTGTCATAAATCACATGCTATGAACAAACCCAATCAACCTCCAGCTGGACTGTATTACAGGGATAATAGATGGCTCTCTCCAGGCCAGTAGGCCACCTCTGGTTCTGAAAATTGAAGCCACATCGGAAGTGCCTTAGGGCCTGTGTCCACATAGCACCTTTTTCTAATTGTTCTCAATGAGGAGAGAGCTTATGCAGACGCATAAGAGAAAAGACGCTGGACCCAGCGTTTTTGTGCGGCCGCTCCAAGCACTTCAAGTAAAAGGTCTATGAACCATTCAGAAAAGCTCTGATGACGTCACTGTTAGTAAATGGAGGAGAAGCTTGAGTTTTTCGATCCTAAACTCTATATTTCAGACAGACACGTGATAGTGTACCGAAACACCCATTTGTAGGAGCAGAGCGGGTGAACACAGAGTTGTACTTTTGTTACCGTACGACTTGCTCTAACGTTACGGCTGTAAGATTAAGCAGTGACAAGCTGATCCATAGAAAGTATGCAGCAGACATCCTCCGCTTGGTGCTCATGGTGAAAAAACAATGTCAAAAATTAGATAGTATGGATAATAGATAGTACAAGGCAAAGAGTGGTGCTAGTCGATCATATAATGGTGGTTAGAGTGCAGATATGTTTCTCAAGATATTGTGAGAAACAAAAAGAAGCACTTGCAGCACTTTTTAGTTGAAACGCTTCCCAGTGACTTGCGGCTGCTTTTCTGGCAGAAAAAGACACTTAAACTTGCATTTTTTCTAATAGCCAGCAAGGGGAGACTCCTGTGATGCAAAAAGAAGTGTGATTGTATAGACGTCTATGAGAAAATGACTACTTCTCACTTGATTTATTACCTCAGTAAACATGAGTTTATGGTCTCAATCTCTAGTTTCAAGTCTTCTTCAATACAGCATGATGTTCATTTAGTAAATGATGGTCCATTTAGAGTAAAATAGACCATAAAGCAGGGTATGCTTCTTCTGGTTGCAGAAAACCAAGATGGCGACAGTCAAAATGCCAAACCCAAATCTTCAAAACAACAACAACAAAGTCAACAAATCAATGAGTGACATCACGGTGAGTATATCCATTTATAACAGTCTATGCTCCAGGCAAGAGAAACTCATTGCTGTTGGATTAAAGTCGTGATTCTGCCGGCAGGTGCAAACTAATCCAAAGGTGCGATTGTCTGCTTATACAAGGCTACTGTTTAGCTGCATCCAAGCACTATCTGCAGGGATCACACAGCAAATAAATCAGGGATAAGGGCAAACACATTAGTCGTCCTCCTCCGTTATTAGAAACCTTGTGTCAACCTTGGGTTCCCAGGGGATGTTATTTGATTACGCACCTGTCACGCTCTTTAGCACCTACAGGGACCTGGTCTTCATGTTCACAATGGATAATGTGCAAATAAAGCCGAGACAAAGATTCATGTCCTTTAATGCTTGTTCAATCACTGAAGCATGTAGAAATGGTCTTATTTGAGTTGTACTATATCCACCAACCATGCACAAGCTAAATATGAGGAAGGGCTAAAGACTCAATGGTTGATTAACATAAGGATTGGTTGTTTTACTGAGATTACCTTGTTCAGAACCATCAAGGACATTAAGGAATTGCCCTGCTCTGACTTGTGACCAAGAAACCCCACAAGTTCATTCATTGTTCACGAGTGTGGGTAACCAACACGTCTTAAACTGAACTCTGATATCACATTACAGGCAGTCCCATTTGAAGAGGTAGGAACATCAGTGGGTTTGTTTGCTTAGTTGAAAGGTCAGCATTTGCAAAAACCATTAGCTGCATAGTTTCAAGTTCTGCCTCCGACAAGAGCCTCTCAGTTGTGCGTGCCAGCGTGATAATGCACACCCATAGGCAACTCTCTCAAATCCCACGAGGACGACAACCGTCAAGTGTTCTTCTAACAAAACAAGGACAGTAACCAGCAGCTTACAATTATGAGACAAAGCGACTAGGGATGTGGAGAACATTTAGAACGGGTGAAGCATGTTGGTCTACTGGTTCATTTACTTGCTGATGGCAGATGTGATCTGTCTGCACTGTACATTTGCTCTGGTTTATGCTCTTACATGCTTGTTTAACAAAGGAGATGTACTTATGACTTCTGGTGACTAGTAGTTCTCTTGAATACCGATGTTGAATACACTTATTGTAAGTCGCTTTGGATAAAAGCGTCTGCTAAATGACTGTAATGTAATGTAAATCTGAAGGTCCAGTGGACTGAAGCCTTCCTGCTTGATTTCTCTTTGACCTTACAAGGCTGCAGATGTGCAATGTGTCACCAAACTGCCTCTGCAGAACCATCCTGCTTCCTCTATTGTGAATTTGTTAAACTGTCACTCGCCCACTCGAAAACTACTCACTGTGCATAAATGTCAGCCCATGTCTTACTAGAGTACACATCCAGTTCACATAGGAAGTGGTCACACTTTACAACACAGCAGCATGGATTGGAATATGTTTGTTTCAATATATAAAGTAATGCAACACTCAGGCAAATCAACTTCTCCTTTGCGTTGCAGTTGAGAATCCAGCAGATATGTACTCATGTAATCACTAATCAGTAAAGTGACCGGCTGAGAAACACAGTGGAGTAAATCTGCCAATGACTAGACAGTGTGGAAGTTTGTTACTGTGTACTTTAGTAGTAGGAATACAGTTTGAAAGACAGTCAGACACAATCTGGGCTGCCATGGATCCTCAGTGTAGGAGTGTTGCTCTGGAGACTGTTTTTATTCTGATTCGAGGTTGTTTGTAGCCTACAGTATTTACAATAAATCCTACAGTCTTCACTGCTGATTATTCTAAATCATACAGAATGTTTTCCTGTTGTCCAGGGAGACAGTTATTTCTCACATTTTAATATTATATGAATGGAATCTGGGATATAAAACTTGCTTAGGTAGGTATTCTATCAAAATGAACATAGTTTGTATGTGCTGTGAGAGCTGTTATTGTATGGTAAGATTGAAATAAAACAAAAAAGAAATTCCCCCTGGTAGATTACCCAAATAAAAAAAGTTTTGACTGTCTGGATGTTCTTTTTCACACTATAGTAAAATTAATGTGAAGCAGTGGCTGCATAGAAGGCAGGAAAAACATTAAAAAAATAAATATATATTTGTTTTTTTATGTATGTATGTATGTATGTATGTATGTATGTATGTATGTATGTATGTATGTATGTATGTATGTGTATATATATATATATATATATATATAGATAGATAGATAGAGTATAGCACTACAATACGTTTTGGAAAGTGGTCAGCAAAATGTGAGATGTATTTTCTCAACAATATCAAGCTTCTACACTTTTGTATTTTGGGCTGCTACTAATAATTATTTTATCGAATAATAATTTTTTTCCAGTAGTCAATTATTTTAACGACAAATGTATCCATTATCTATCAAAAGAAAAATATCTCACCAATATTTAAATATTTTATTCAATCTTTTTATATATTGGTTTATTTGATAAGGGATAGTGCACATTTATAAAAACATTGCTGTAAATGCACCAGAGTTAGCCAAGAGGCTATTTTTCATCTGTAGTCCCAATTGTATGCTTCTTCTCTTGATAATGTATTTGTGTGTTAGTGTGGGGCAAGGAAAATAACAGAAACAATTAACAGACTGTAACAACAGTCACAAGCTATAGCAACAGTCTGTAAGGTTAGCATAAGTTATTTTCTCACTCGTACATGGCCGTTAATGTTAACAGAAAATATAAAGCGGCCCAATATCAGCGCTGAATGACACATTGTGTAACGTTACCATAACAGCAGTGGTGCAGACATCACGTTTAACATGGTGGCTATGAAGACACATTTAGGAAATACATTTTAAGTAACTACTAACAACAGAAACACGTTCCACACAGTTATAATTGTAATATATCATGTTTCTTTGGGGGGGGTCCACAGTTATACTGCTGTGATAAGCCATATCCAGATTGCAGAGTATACAGAGCACCACATTGTTAGTTCTCTGTCTAAAATACTCTCACCCTTTAGAGGACTGCAGCTTGAATGCTTTCACTGGGCACAGCCATTCTTGTGAAGCACGTAGCATATCTAAGTGGTTTTATAATCAATGACGTTGATTATGTCAAAGAATTGCACCAGCCCTAATTGTAATTACAAACTATGCAACTATTCAAATTATGCAATATAACAATAGTAATCCTAAAATATTAAATAAAGCTGTATATGTATCATGCTTAATATTGTTATTGCCATGAAGCCAACCAAAACTGGATTTTTGAGGCCTATACTGATATCAATATTTGGGGAAAAAAGCTGATATCAATACATATCAGCTGATTGTAGTTTTTTTTAATGTAAACATAACATTCTGCAACAATCCTTCAGATTTGATTTGTATCGTTTAAGAATTGCGACCAAGATACTGTCAGTTCTCTTTGGTGGATAAACATAAAGGTAATGAGGACTAATAACCTCAAACCTAGTCGTCATTTCTGTAAAGCTTGTTATTTATGGGGCAATACCTATTTCAATGTATCTGCAGTAAACAAACCTCCCCACTGCACTGCTCCTTCATAATATTTAGTTTTTTGGTTGGCCCAGGGCTGAACGCTACCTGGCACTGAACGTGCGAGGTACCCATTGTTTTTGTTCAAAGGCCAAATTGTGCTTGGCACTGAACATGCAAGGAATTTATAGTTTTTGTAGAGATTATTATGAAGGACCGAGCACGAAAGTGCAGCTACCTGCTGAAAACAGGAAGTTAGCTAGACTACACATGACATATAATTAGAGTAATAATTAGTGGCTTCTCTAGAGCCAAATAGTGGACACAGGAAGTGGTACAAAATTTGCATTAAGTCATTTCAAGCGACACACACCACGCACGGAATGCCATCTTCCTCGTGAGCAGGATGTCCCACGTTCAGGAAGTGCAAAGATGAATCTGTCAATTAGGGGTGGACGATATAACATGTACAGAAAGTACATCAGTATGAATTTGCCCTACGGAATGAATTTTGACTACACTGTGCTGACCGCTAGAGCAGACTGCACCGATTGATCGGCTGCTAATTGAAACGGGCCAGTTTTTTGCTGATTAGCCATGGCCGATGACTGGCCAATCAGTTTCACATTTCAGATTTTTAGCCGGCCTCATTTAGACACTCATGATAGTTTTATATCTGCACACACTGTAACTTCACAGCCACACAGCGAAGAAGACCTTTGTCACAACTCAAAGGCCATGGAGGAACAACCTTACAAACATTTGGAACAACTAACTTGATCAGACAGTAGTTTGACTCAAATTTATTCCTATGCATGCTGCTCAGAGGAGTCACAGTGACCGGCTTGTGTGCCAATGGCACGGAGCTAAACAGCTAACCATAACGCGTTCAAGCTCTACTCAGTAAAAACGAGTATTGAACAAAGGATATCATAACAGTATCATGATGTGTTCAACTTGAAGAACTCCACTTGTTTAAGATGGTGTTTTGACAGCAACATGAAATAGATATATTAAGGGAATTATCACCTGGCTAACTTCCTAACACTAGCTCTAAGCAGCTTATAATACATATTTAAAAGTATTGAAATAAAAATACAAACGTTTATTTCCAATCTATTTGAATTGCATGTTATCTGCAAATAACCACTGTAGATGACCATAATAAAGTAAAAATATAACGTTTAGAGTTTTTGACAGCTCACATTGCCGTTGGGATTGTTGAAATTATGCCATGGAGTTGCCTTGCCAGTGCTGTACCCCCTCAGAAGCATTTATTTTTACATTTCTGGGAAAACAAATGATTCCATGATATAAAGTCCATCAACTCAAAATATTACAATGACAAAACATGGTGCAAATCATCACTTTGGAGGAGTTGGAACCAAAGTGGCTCTTTATTCTTTTTAAATTGCATTAATTATTCTACTTTGAAAATAGTTGATATTTTTTTCTGTCAATCAACCAATTATTTTGTGATGAAGTTTGTGCAATGTGTTTCACCATGTTTCAATGTTGGCAATGCTTTCCCGTTACAGGAAACTAGCCCACTGAATGTTAGTGGTGAAATAATGAGATGAAACGTTTGCTTACACACACACGCGCTATTTGGATTGAAACATAGAAAACATTGAGCTTTGCTTGCAAGCAGTTATACTTCATGGTGTAACAAACCATAGATGACCCGTGATCAGTATGGATCTCCCTTCATGGTGACGGGCATACATGTGAACCCCCACAACGCAGATGCAGACAACTACATAAGCACAATTGACCCTTTGCTAAGCCCCTCCCCTTGGTTACTGTTGCCAGGAGTGTCAAGCTTACAAATCAGGCATGGCAATATGACGTTTTCAACCATATCAGTGAGAGTTATTAAAAATGAGATAGTAGCAGATTTCTGGAATAATAGTTCAGAGTTGAGAAGAGTACAATATTCATTACGGAGCAGAGGGTTGTGAATGAAGAGGTCATTGAAATGGAGGGAAACGCTCTTGGGTCCCAATGCAAGAGTCTTGTCAACTCACGTGAAAGACAAACATATACAGGAACAACAATGTTCCTGCACAACAGGATGAGTAAATATATAGTTTTTTTAAGCTGAGTTAACATCTAGGTTATGACTCCCTGTAGCTCTCAATATCAAATATAAAGCTAAATCATTGCGCTTTTCCATTTGTTTCAAGATAGATCTCGAACATCAAGGGTGTGATCCATACACTGGATAACAAGAAATATTCAACCGTCTGAAGTGTTAAGCTAGCTAACGTTATCAGCATCTTCACTTGGAGCAAACAAAGTTTCTGTTGATCTTTGATGGACAGCTTTGAGGGAGGTCTTCCACACTGTTTAACCCATATCCAACACCTCTGCTCTTCCGGGGTTTGGCTTTCGGGACGTACAACATCTGAATTTGGAGGATATCTGCTGTCGGACTTGCAGGTTCCATACAAACTGCAAGAAAGCTTGACAGGCCTCCTACGCCTTGTTATGATTGGAAATGAAGGATTGGACAGTGGCCATTCTAGGAAGGGGCTTAGCAAAGGGTCATTTGAAGACTCTGTCCTCACTCACAATCAGTAAACAATCTGCGGTCCATCACTCAAGTGTTCCACTGTGACAAGACGTTCTGCAGGAGATCTACCGATGTCTTTGGCCATCAGCACTCCTATTCAGGGAGGTTTAATGAATGTGGGCCCCCACATCAGTAAGTCCTGAAGCAGCAAGCGACATTTACATAAACTTCAGAAATATGGGCCCTGCTCTGCAGCTGAAACCCTGGCTGGGCTTAGCGGTCAGACAGCCGCTGGACTGAATGTAGTGATTGTGATGCAGCAGTGGGTGTTCTTTTCAGAAAAGGAAATGAGAGTATAAGTAAGCTTGAGTCCAACTGATCCAGCTCTGCAGCTGTGGAAGCTGACCCGCTAAGGGCAGCCAGCAAGGAGGAGCACACTGAATTCAGACGGATTTTCCCTCCAGACCACCTGCACGCAGCAGATGTGCTCCAGAAGTCTATGCCCCTAGCTGGCCACTGGAAACTGTTATAGTAAAGGCTGCTACAAAGTATTTTTATAAACCTTCACCCTTGTAGGCCTGCGTGCTACAATTGACCCTGGCTCAGCCCCTCAAAGTTTAGAGGAGAGTGTTTTCTCCTTCCCAAAGCCTAAAGATGGATGAGGAGAGGTAACAGTTACGGACTAAACAGCGTGGAAGACCTCTCCCGCTGAATCGATAGAAGATCAACAAAAAAAACTTTGTTTGCTCAAAGGTAAAATGCTGATAACATTAGCTAGCATAACACGTTAGCAAAAAAAGACAGTTAATTATTAATTAATCCAGTTTTTGGATCAAGCGGTGGGCGAGCAAAATCCTGTAGCACTTTAATAAACAAATGGAAAAACGGGATCATTTTGTTTTATTTTAGATAATGAAAGCTAAAGGTAGTCATAACTTAAGAAACATATTGACTTATTCTGCTGGGCAGGAACTTTGTTGTTCCTGCATAGGTTTGTCGTTTGTCCTTCATAAGTTGTCAGGACAGGCTGTGTCTGAAGCTTGCATTGGGACCGGTGAGCTTTCAGCTTTGCCATAGATTATAATGGCCTCGTTATTCAAAAGACCGCCGACAAATTATACTGTGAATGTACCTCTCAAAGCACATCGTAGCACTGGCTGCATCTCTTTGATATTTCAGAACTATTATGGAAGAAATCTGATATTCTCTCTCTCTCTCTGATATTGTTAAAGAAGCAATATTGACATGCCAGGTGAGTAAGCTTGACAGGCCTTGCAACAAAAACAACGGGAAGAGGGGCTTAGGGTTAGGGTCAATTGTAATTTAGTTTTTAAATCCACTGAACAATTTATGAACTTTATTTACTACATTTTCCTGCTAGTCTGACATCTACAATAAGCAATGGAGGGGGATAAGAAGCTGGCACGATAATCACTTCACTCAGAAACCTGAGACAGTGGTAAAAACAACAACACTGCTGTCTGAAAAGGATTTTGAAAGTTCAATGGGATTTTTGCATCTAATGGAGCCTGGTACAGTCCACAACAGGATAGGGTTTTGTGAGGCGTTTGACAGGACCTGGCCAAGAAAAGAACCATGGTTCCACAGTGTGGATCTCACATTAATATATGGTGCAAACTACTTAGCATAAGCTAGACCGATGTGATTAACTGAGGCTTGGTCACTTTTTCCTATGCTGCACTCACAGGCCAAAACACGTACACAACCCTATCACATTCCATTAGATATTTATGTTATGGGCCTACCTAACCTCAAACCAAACTATTAAAATACTGCATTTAATAGATGTCTCGTTCATCAGCAAAAGGAGCATAGTTCAAACAAAGTCAATGGAAGGTTCCGTTTATGTTATGGTCTGTTGAATTCGACATGCGTCTCTAAACCACTACGGCTACAAATGTACATCAAATGTGAGCGTTACATTGTGTAATAAATGCTCCATTTATTTGGAATTGAGGGCAGAGGAGAGGTTTTCAGTTGAGTTGAACTGAAATACGAACTGCAATGTGGACCAGGCGTGTGTCCAGTGGGTAGTGTTGCCTCTTAACGTTCGTAAAATGTCTTCATTAATCTTCAAGGTGTGTAACCAAACTAATGTTACGGTAGTCTGTTATGAGGGCACATGTGTCCCTTACCCTACGTGCGACATGTAACGGCCCTCTCTGTCAAGATGACGTTCCATCCCCGACTAAATGCATTTATTTGGCATGGTGTTGATTTATATGAGATTATATAAGCCGTCATAATACTATTATCCATTCTTAATAGCCAACATGTTAAACACGAACAATCGTGTCACCCTCATTTAAGAGGGAAATTAGCTATGTTGAGGTGAAGAAGCTGACATAACACGGTAATTCAAAACACCCTGACAAAAATGTGCGTTTAATTGTCGTAGCTCCCGGGCTAAAGGACATTGCAACAACACCACAGCGCCAAAAAAACCTACCTAATGCTGCAGATACGGCGCAGGACACTCGGGCTTTTCGGTCAGAAAACCTTCACGGAATCTAGTGCCAATGTCCAGACAGTCCTGCCGTCCTCTCGAGTCACTTTCCGGGCATTTTGTGTGTACACAACGGTACACTTACTGTGTCAGTCACACGATGCACAGGCTTGTTGCGCTGGTAGACTGGAGATGATACCAACCAGACTGCTACAACTTGACTGCTCTACTGATGTTGAAAGACGAGCTGTGATTGGTCTATAATTCAGAGAGGGGGTTGTGTGTCAGAGCTGTTGATTGGCCACACGTTGTAGGGCGGAACCATCGTAGATTTAAAAGCACAGTACATTCATAAAGTCTTCTATTTCATGTTCAGCAAGCAGGCAATAATCAATTCAACTTAATGAATCCCTTCTGTAAATATTGATTTGAATATATCTTTCAATACATCAGTAGGCGAATGATCTAAATACAAAGTATACAATATACAAATATAAAGTGTGAAATATAAATGTCTAAGATATCAATAATAATGAGGTGCAAACCCAAAATATATACAATGGATCATAAAAATACAAACACGTTAACAGCAGAGATCCATCTAGGTGGGGTTGCAAATAGATAGGCCTGTGTAGGTACAGTATCAGATCTAAAGTAGCCTATATGTAATGTAAGAGTGCATGCATGTTAATACAGAATGTTCATGATTATATCCATGATATTGCCCATAATTTCCCAAATAATTAACATTATGTCCCATTTTGTCCCGTGAGTCAGTTGTAAGGGGTTCAGTTGTGATGATAAATTAAAGTGTGTGTGCAGGCTTATACAATTACTAGAAATATTTTGGACACCAAGACCCTCCCTCTTGCCACACATAACATTTGGCCTACTTACTACACTGGGTGGCTGTAGCCATGTGATGGAAATTTAACCATTTGAGTTTTGCGTCTGAGGTCAGCCTCAGGTGTTATTTCCTGCCTACAATATCATAGCCACAAAACTCCTGTGAGTTGCATACGTCAATTCAATTAACTTGTGTGATTCTGCAGTAAAAAAAGAATATTCCTTTGACACAAATCTTCCTTAAAAGAGACTTATGTTTTCAGATGGACTGTAGCACATCAGAGCCCATATGAAAATAAGCTTGTGTCAGTTTTTGGGGGGAATTATTGCAAAACTATAAGCTGTGAATGAATAAAACAGTTATGGACATGGTTGCATAAAACCTTACAGGGCCCTGGGGCAAAAATGACCTGCTGGGCTCCAAATAAAGATAATATAGAACCAAGATTGCTTTTCTGTTTTGGAAATATTTCTCATGGCAGTGGAAGCTTGGAAGGCAGCAACAGAGAAAAGATTGCCAGTGATCAGTTATGCCATTATTGTGGCTGCTCTGGTTTCAGTCACAGTAAACGATCATATGAGACCAGCACTCAGCGGTCACAAATTTGAGTTTGTGGGGTTTTTGAAGGCATTGATACTGATACCTAGGTACATTTTAGAATAAACTTTCCTAAATTCAGCTTAAAAATGAAAATGAAAAGTACTTTTGTTTCCCTCCAAATGAATTGTCTTAGTAGCATTTAAACATTATGGGACACTGAAGTTTTTCCACCCTTTTTTACATTTTTTATTTGCATATACGATATATATATATATACAGAATTCACAAAATTATTGACCTAGAGAAATGGTGCAATAAAACAAAAAAGGATCTTGCAGCTGCAGCTGTGGTCAAGCAGAAACCTCCAGCATATCAGATGACTGGATATATGATATTTATTTAAATATTGAAACATATATTGATCTATCCCGGTCAAATATCTTGACAGTCAATGGACAGTTGACACCTAGGCCACTAAATAAGATGATTGGTGTCATATACAGTTGATTGCAACAACATTGAGGAGTTTAGTTCCAATTGTATTGTTTGGCCAACACATTTCCCACAAGACTCATTTACAGCAGAGCAGCAACAATGCACAGTGTGGAAATTAGTGCTGACTGTATTTCTTTGGGATGTGGGCAGTAGGCCATTTACATCACTGCTGATTTCTTCCCCTAAATATGAGATTCCCCCTCATTCAAGGTGGTGTATAACTCTTCATCCATTGAAGGTCTGTAGAGGTAGATGAGGGCAAAAATAGCTGCTGAAACCCCTGAAGACATGAGACTCAAGGGTCTGCGTGAGTGTGAGAACGGATGGGAGTCATGAGAAAATGGGAGGAAATGTGTGGTGTCCAACAATGCCCATCTCCTCTGGGAGGAGGTGCAAAGGTCAAGGTGTTGAGGTTAGAAATCACTTATAGAACAGTAGTGCAAATGAACAGTACTGGCTAACTGGCTTAAACTCAACTAAAACCCTTCTGCTCTAGTGTCGTTAGAGGACAACAATGTCAGTGTCAAAATACTGCCATAAAAACATTATATACTCATTTAATTTCACTTTCACTAAATACATTTTTCAACCTACATCAGTCCTGATCATAACTACCAAATATTCATTCATTTTCAGAATTTCAAGCCTTCAAAATCAGCAAGGTTTGTTTACATAATGCCACTGTTGTTTTTTAACAAATATAACACCAAACATTATTCTATTTTTTTTGTATGTAAAATCCTGGAGGGGGAGAGGGGATTGTTTTTCTTTCAGTCAGGAATATGTCAATGATTGGCAACAACAATAATTTTCATGCATTACTATTTCTTGGTATACCTTCGAGGAAAACATTGTCCCCTTCCATGCTTTAAAATACTATAAATCAATGTCCACCCTTTCAATGACAGTTTTTGAGCTGATAACACTGTTTTTTAACTTTAAAAAAACACTAAAAATGAATAAATTCCATATACTAAATGCCAATCAAACAACATTGATTAAATGCATTGTTTTCCCCTACTAAAACTGCTATAACTGCTATATATTAACATTATTTTCCACTTTCACGTTTTTTTTGTAATCAACATTAGTCCTGATCCTAACTACCGAATCTTTCATTCATTTTCATAATTACAGCCACTAAAATACCTGTTTTTAAAGTGGATGTGTAGCTTAGAAAGAAAGTTAGCTTAAACAAAAGACACATGAATGTCTTCTTTGTCTTAACGCTTGGCGAGGCTAAATATAACAGGGCTAACAGCGCTAACAACGCTAACCGTGCAGACAGCGGCAACAGTGCTGACAAAGCTAGCAGTGTTTACCTGAGGGTTGGCGCTACGCTTACAATACTTCAGCCATCAGTGAGGGTACTGTTATTATTTGTAACTGCCGCATGAGCGCAGTGAACAGCGGACAGCCACGAGCTGGCCGGTTAGGACACACTCACTGACATGCACCAAAAAGTACACACAGCTGGCCCGGCTCTGTAAAGCAAAGCATAACGCTCAATTTGGAACACATACAGATGGAGAGAGATGTCATTCTCTTCTCAGTAGACATTACTCAGATATATTTGTGCATAGCTAATAGTTCTTTATTAATGCTCTGACTAGAGCATAGAAACTTTAAGAACAGAGAAAATGAAAATAAATAAAAACAAACTTCATTCTTCATTCATCTAAATATTTTGACTAACTAATCACTTACGCCGTCTGAATATTAACGTTACAAGCTTGTCATTTTACATTATTTAAGTGTCTAATATTCAATTTCATGTCGGTGTATGGATAGCATGCAGTTGGCAATTTTGCACGAGGAGTTGCTGCATTCATCAAAGCTTACTTAGTGGAAGATCAGCCCGTTTTCTAGAGAGAACGCAGCCTTGTTTGATCGAGTATATTACCGGCCTTGCCCAGAGTGTATCTGTGTCAGTCTTTGTTGTATGCAGTCTTGGCAGAGATATAACAAAGAACATGCAACAATGCAATTCTCTAAATGTAGGACAAAAGTGTCCTCTTTCTTCTCTGTAAATGTGTGATCAAACCAAGTTTACTATTCTATTGCCACACACATACCATGCTCATCAAAGATAAAAGCCTAAAAAACCACCAGATGTCCCTTAATCAAATTCATTCATGATTCAGTCACAACAACTCCAAAATTCTGATTAGAACCAGTAGCAATTCCTCAATAATGAAAAGCACATTCATTCTAAACCCGTTTGTCTTCCTGGACTTTTCAGTGATGTCCTGGTTTGCCTCTTCCACACTGCTGTAACACAGTCTTAGCAAATGATGGTCCTGGTCAATCCAGCATGGTGTTGTGCCAAAGTGGGATATCAGCACAGTAAAAGTCGATTTTTGTCTTTGCATCTTGAACAGGTCAAGATCTAATGACTCATGTTTTTGTTTTTCTCCTTCAGATGTTGAGCTCATCTGTTTTCAAATTTCGATTATTTTATTGGCTTAAAATTCTGTCAAACAACTCAAAGAACATATCACTACACTGCCCAGACTCTTCCCGATTCAGATCTGTAAGAAATGCGCAAATCGGCCAATCACAGGCTGTGTGAGGTTCAATTGCATCCCGTAAAACTGAAATTCAGACGAAAATGAGCCATGTTTTACAGGTTTTTATATGGCCCAGGCTCTCAAAATAATGCAAAACTGCTGTATTAGATAGATTGAACACTATTAGTGATAAAAGAAATGAAATATATAGTTATATCGTATACAAAAGTACAATAAAACAGCGATATCTTTTGCTTCCAAAATCAGAATTGACGTTGGCTGACCTCAGCTAACCTGTACACCGGCCTTGATTTCACAGGCATACTTCACTCTATCAAAGCCAATTCTTTTTTAAAAAGGACTGCTGACGTGTTGTGATATGATTTGGGAGATTTTAAGCCTTTGTCTGCATCATTTCAAATCAATAAAAGTGATTTTTAGGCAAAACATAAATAAAGGCGAACCTGAATATTTTCAATTTGAGTAAGATTCGTTTCAGCATTTACCAGTAACATATACAATGATATGTACACATATTAACAAAGCTCACATTTATTTGTGTTATTATGCCATTTACATTATTCATGCATTCATTACATTATTCATGCTTGGGGTTTATTTAAGCGGACATTTTTAACACAAGATCCAGGCAGCGAGTGGTGAACAGATGTTTGTGTGGCATCTCTTCCGTCTCTTCCTGTTTCCTTCACCTACATTCCCCTGGGTCCTAAGTCCCTCCAAGTACGGCTTCTTATCACCCTCTATGTACCACCGTACATTTATAATAAATACCACACATATTACACGGTAATCAGCGTTGCATATGTCTGACCAAAATACACCAAAAATAAATAAATAAATGATTAATTTAAGTGTTTTTAAAGTGTATTTATTTGGAATATGTATAATAAGCATATCATTTAGTTATCGCTACTGAGAATTTAACAAACATAAAGAAATTGCATCTCTTACACACATGAAGATAAAGTTGTGAACACCGGCTGAATATCTATTATCAGAATCATTATAACTGTGATATAACTGATACTGTGTAAAGGGAATACTGCTGTTAAAAAGAACCTGATTTGTTTAAAGTGTTTTTCAAAATAAAGTACTTTTATAATAAAAGTGCGCAATATACTACTTTTGAATGAATTTTGAGCATAACAATGCGATTAATCGAAAAAAAAAATCAAAAAAAAAAATCATGCGATTAAAAATTGTAATCGTTGCCCAGCATTATTATATGTTTTCCCTATGCTTCCAGTCTTATGCTAAGCTAGGTTAAAAACACCCTCGCTCCAGACAAAAACGCTTTAAGCCCAATATGACATAATGAATAGTTTGACACCTGTCATTTTTTGTACGGATTTCATGTTACATCTTGATGTTAACCCCAACAAAGAGATATCTAAAAGTTTTTTTTTGTTATATCTTTGCAGGGCTCAATTGTTTGTATCTTCAAACACAGCCCAGCTAACTAATCCCCCTCTTTAAGCTAAGTTAACTGCCTGCTGGCCCCAAGTATTATTTATACAACACCTCTTAAACAAATCAAATGCAATTCCAAATGCTTCTCAAATAATTAACACAAAAAAGTAAAACACATTGAAAATGGAGGAAACAGTAAAATGTGAAATAGAGTAAAATGGGGGTGAAATAAATTATCTATAAATCCTAAAAGGATAGAATTAAAACACAAGACACTGTGTAAAATCTGATTGAATGATAAGCAACAAAAATAAAAAACATAAAATCAAAAAACACTACGTAAAAGCCAGATTGAATAGATGGGTTTTTGGTTTCTGTTTAAAAATATCCATATTTTCAACATCTCTCAGATTGTCTGGAAGGCTTTTCCAACATACAGAGCACAATGGCTAAAAGCAGCATCACCAAATGTTTTTGTTCTGCTTTGTAGAACAACTAAAAAAGAAGTACCAAATAATCTGAGGGGCCTTACTGGTTCATAAACAAAAAGCAATACTTAGGGGTAGTCTGAGGCAAGGCCATTTACTGCCTTGTAATATAAAAATGAACAGCTAATAGTCTAGCCTGCAAGTTATAAAAGCGTGTATGAATGCCTTCGAAAACACCGCAGTCCGTCTGCTTCTTTCTTGTATTGCTTGTTAAGTTGATGCGTTTAGGGGGCTTCTAGCTGACCAGCACTGTAGAAAGCACACTAATGCTTCTTGTCATCAGCCCATAGTGATACTCCTCTCACTGGCAATGAGCATGATAAGAGTGCTTTTTCTTCTAATGTGTCTGTCACACATTAACCCTACATCAAACAAAAGCTTTTTTGACTCCATCTTAGGCATCGAGCCTCGGTGCCCTTCCATAAAGCTTTTAAACTGTTGAGGCTACTGGCAGCACAACACACAGTAGGATTTGTCAAACCCTTTGCAGATGTAGATCATGTTGTTGTGCTACTTTATGCAGTTTACAGTTATTTTGTTATTATTGTAGGGTATGAAGCTAAAAAGGCTTCCAAGCTCTATCAAGCCAGAGAGGGCCATTTTAGAATTTAAATTGCAACACAAGTTAAATATACCATGATTGCAGAATTTCACTCAGTATTGGACACAAGCAATGGACTGAATAATGAATGTGAGATTAAGTTAGAAGGTGTCTAAAACAGTTCAGGAATTATATTCATATTGGATGATTATGCAGGACAGTAGAATGTGTCGAACACATTCCAGAAGCAGTGTGCCCTTCATGTAGCAGAGCGAAATGGGAGGTTTAGATGAGTGATGGGTGGATGTGTAACGCGTTCAACTTTCAGGTAGGTGACCAGAGTTTGCGGGCCATCTAAGACCTAAAATTACTGTTTGTTACCTAAAACAATGTTCCTATTATCTTATCCAACAGTAATCCTGTGATTTAGCATCGTACTCCAATAACATTGTCAGATTCACAATCAACAGGTTTAAAAAAAAAAAAATCTCCCTCTGGTGACACAAACGGGTTTATTTCAATCAGAAGAGTCAAGTAAGATGAAGAAAAGATAATTGTTTATCATAAACAGATGCATGATGATAAAGTCTTGACAGGGTCTGTATGCTTTTAGATTCAGGGAGATGGGGCGCTGCCCTGAGCAGGATCAAGGAAGATAAATCCCCCCTGTGTAGTCCAGCAACATGAGCGTACTAAAGACAGAAAGACAATCGTATTCAAAAAGAGATAGCGGCAAGATAATAGGCTAACAATGTAGGTGTGCCACTGTGCTATTGGAAAGAACAGCTGATATCATGATTGACAGCCCCAAATAATGACAGCAAGGAAATAATGAGTGAGCATGTGTGAGAGGAGGAGATGGCAGATGTATGAGGAAGAAACTACAGGCCTAAGCATGCAAAAAGTCATCCTAACTGAACTTACACTAGAGCTTCATACAACTCAACAAAGAAATTGGTGGAGTTGCCTTGAACCAAAATTGAAATACATTGTGGTTTCCATGCATGTATATTGAAAGAATAAAACATTCAGAGAATGGGGATTGGCAGAATCCAATGTCAAGGCAATATGGTTGATATGAGACATGAAAATGTTCAAAACAAAACAAAAAATCCTAGAGTGCCAACCTACATGAGACATGTCATAGGAAACAAACATGTGTACTTGCTTGATTTTATTGAATGTTTGAAATTCAAGAATATACACAAACTTTATGTTTGGGGGACAATACATTATCTAGATTAGGAAAAATCTAAATATAAATACAAGTAAAATATGTATGGATGTGTGTTTGCATGGAAGGCAGCAAAGCCATCAATCCATCCTCTGTAACTGCTTATTCTATTTATTGTTGCAGGGTCTGAAGCTGATCCCAGCTGACAAAGGGGGAAGGCAGGGTTATAGCAGGGCTGTAACAAAGACAGAGACAAACAATCACACCTGCCGGCAATTTAGAGTTATCAATGAACCTTACCTGCATGTCTTTGGCCTCTTTGGAAGCCAGAGATTCCAGAGAAAACCCTCGCTATCACAGGTAGAAAATGCAAACTCCACACAGAAGAGCTGGTCCACGGATTCAAACCCCTGCCCGTCTTACTGTCAGGTGACAGTGCTAATGACCATACCACCTAAGCTAAGCCATAAGTTTGTCTTTGAAGGCCATAAATGCAGTAAAGAAATATTTCCCATTTCAAATACTATCTTTCTATCCTGTTCAGCAAGGAGAAGGATATCCATTCATATTATGCCACCCGATGAAGCAGATAATGTCAGTCTGTGATTGATGGTCCATGAGCTGATTTCCACTGAAGCAGTCTCCTGGCTAACATAATAGTCAGTGTAGATAGATGGAATTGTGTCTTTCAGGGTCAACGGATCCCTTAAAAGAAATAAGCAAATGCATGAGTGGACTTCTCTGCCAATATTTCCCTTTATATCATCATGAACTGATGTCCAAAAGTCCAGTATTTGGGGCAGTACCATAGAATGTGGATTAACGTACCCTCATCAGGGCAATTTCAGCATCCAGGGTCACTTTTAAGCTTCAACCTACAGTATACAATCTAGACCTGATGAGGGTACGTTAATCCACATTCTATGGTAGTGCCCCAAATACTGGACTTTTGGACATCAGTCCAATACATTCTGTTTCTAATCCTAAATTGTGCCAATATCACATGCCATGCACTTTATGTTGCATGGAATGTTGACCCATTCTTTTTCTGTAAATGTAATTCCTGAATCTGTTTACCATACAGTTTTCAAGGGTCTGACAGTGCTATATTTTTTGTAGTAGCATAGAATAGTTAAGTGATGCTTCATGGCTCTTACTGTATAGTTTGAGATTACAAAAGTGGGGTTCTCTGCATTTTGGGGGGCCGAGGAGTTGATTTCAGCAAATTATGAATGTGTACATATTGGCAGTATTGTTGTTTGTGCAATTCAGCCTGTAAGTCGTTGAAAGATTTTGAGATTCTGCTCTATGTAAAGGTCACCGAGCACTGCAATTGCCTTGCATTCATTCTTTCCAATAGAAGGGTGATTTACCAATACGAAGGCAAAGATTGTACCATATACCACAGGCCATATTCAGGAAGGGGTCAAAGTCAAGGATCTTTGCAGACTTCTTCCAAACTCCCTTAAAAGGAGCTGTATTTGACATTCTCAATGTTAATATAGTGGCAAAGGAGTCGTAGTGGAAGCTTAGCACCTACCCTCGGGTTCCCCCTCACTGTTAGCTCTGTCTGCATTTTCGCCATCAGGATACAGAAGTATATAGGTTCGATATACCTAAACCACCATGGTCTCCCCTATTTTAGAAGTTTTTGAAGGTGCACCCTAGCTTGTTTACCATTCCAAAGAAAAAGGCCACACAGCTGATTAAACCTGTAAAATTACTTCACTGGGACTTTCACTCTCCATTTGTTACTGTGCAACACTAACAAGAAATAGCTCCCCAAATTAACTTCCCTTCCAAATCAAGTATCTACCTTCCAAAAGCATCATTGGCACATCTAGTTTGGAAACTTCCAGATTTAATAATTTCTCTTCCAAATATCATTTTTTTAAAGACTAGATCTGGAAGCTTAATATAGCTTTCATAAGTAATGTGTGGATCCATTCCTCCTCAAGTAAATCAGGAGGTTTCCAATACTGCCCCTGGTTTGGTGCTACAGCTACAGTTTGTACTTTTGTATCACTCTAAACGCAACCAAGTATTTGTGTGTAAGAAGTGAAATTAATTCTGCAGGTTTACTAAACAGTCAGTCTACTGTGGCTATTGATGTTGTGATTTGTTAAAAGCATGTATTTCTTTTCATTACCAGATAAACACACTTATAGTGTAATAATCATAGTGTAGAATAATTTTAAAAGCTGTGTATTGTTATCTTTAGCAGTTATAAGCCTTTATAAGCCAGTTATAAGAGATCATGCATTTGGTCATGTGTTTCAACCTGTCTGTCCGCAACTAATCTCGCATACTACTGGACCCATCTGCAGAAAAAAAATTGTTGTATGCTCAAGGACCTCTCGTGGGTGTGGCACAGCAGTGGCAAGCTGTGAAAGCGTTGACACACTTCGCTCAGCTATCATATCACGTATATATCACACTAGTACAGGCCGATCATGTCTACTGTGTCTACCGTGTTTTTGTTTCGATTTCAGTCAAAGTTGAGGGTAGCACTTGTGGCAATGTCACAAATATCATCTGGCAAACAAACACATAGCTAATGCTAGCATTAGCAAATGCTAGCTAGTGTTAGCCTGCAGTCATATTACTAATATATCAAACTAATACAGCCTGGTCATGTCTTTTCTGACAAAATAATTAATTGTCAAATTGACAGTGATCAACCAAGGCATTGATTCTGTATGACAACTTTAAGTAAGTAAGTTAGTTGTTAACTTAACTTAGCCAATGTCAAATAGTTATGTTAACACGCCAGGTGCTGGGGTATTCCTTCAACATTGTGGATGTAACCTTCAATACAGTCGCTGTATCCCTTTGTTTGCATTCTTTTGGGGATCTTTGCAGACTTGTCTGCCCATGTTTGATTGTTTCAACACTTAGCTCGGGTGAAAAACTCAAATGTCTGGACCAACAAAGCTAACGTTAGCTGTCTGGCTAGTTTCCTCCTTTCACTTTCCACCCCGTTCCTGTCCTTGGTATGATGTAAGAGTACACCCTTGTGGAGAACACATCTGATTGGCTACAGATAATTCCCTGTTGGAAAAAATGCATTTGTGAATCAAGCAATGTCAGGGGAGTCTCAAGATACCCTCACACAAATGCAGTGAAGTTCACACATGACAAGCGGTTTGCAAATGCAAGTTCAACAGTTTGTATATAAATGTAACAACATCCAAATATGTTGTTGATGTATTTTCAATTTGTTTGAAGTACATATATTCATGGATGTGGACTTAAATTTGTAGATAATGCTATTTTTGTGTGCATTGAAAAAATATTTTTGTGGAGTCATTTATATATAAATCGCAAGTACATTTGTGAATCCTTCTGTGTGCATTCATTAATATTGAGACTGATCTGACCTCATACATAGGTGGAGACCTGCACTCTACTGAGTGCACGTTTCTAGTTTTTGATGTGTTCTGTTGACTTATATTTATACGTTGGACAAGAGGTTTCACGCAATATCTTGAGTTGATTTGAGAGATGTCACGTTTTTTGTCATTTAGTTAAAAGGAATTGTTGGTAAGGGAAGTTAATATAGGGGATATTTATATTTAAATCAGAAAATTATTCTTCGGATTCAAATTATTCAAAAGATTATTTGGAAAAAATAGGAAAATGTGAATACAGTGGTATGTAATCACAGTATTTCTCTTCTACTGTTGTTGAAGAAATGGTTTAACCTAAAGTTCCCTTGGCTGAGCAGTGAGGACTCCAGGAAGCAGAAAATGAATGTGATTCAGCTGTTTGAGTTATTCTCTGAGTAAAACTGAGTTGGGCGGCCAGTGCCAGCAAATGATATCATGATGATGCATATGTTCATTTTCCGAGCGATGGCCATTACTGCTGAGCCAATATTTCCTCCTTCTGTCAGGTCACATGTATAAATAGCAAAACCATGTAAGCTTTATGGAAGAGGGAGGTGAGATGGCATTAGCAAGACCTTCACAAAAGGTAAATGTTTATAATTTATATGAATGGATCAAATGACCAAGTGCACTGTGAAAGGAGTTTATCTTACTGGCAAATTGTCACTTGACTATAATCTCCCTCATCACTTCACATTTAAATTCCCTCTCACTGCTCTTCTCAGCATCAGCTCATTTCGGTCGCTATCTGCGGTCTCATTGTTTTGGTCCCGATCTAAAGCTCATGATCAAGGGGGTGACACAGATGGACTGGTAGCCTTTTGGCTCAGCTTCCTCTTCCCCACAACCGTCTGGTACAATGCCTGCATCACTGCTGACTCTACACCAAACCGCAAGTTCATCTCACGCTCCAATTTACCCTCACTCGTAATCAGGACCCCGAGATACTTGAACTCCCTCACTTGGGGCAGGGACTCACTCCCAACCCAGAGGGTGCAACTCCCTATTTTCCGGCAGAGAACCCTGGCCTTAAACTTGAATGCTTGCCAACGTTTTAGATTTTCCTGCTCATCTCCCTGCTGTTCCCTGGGCTGTTTCAACATTCCTCTCATTTTTCCACCCCACATGATCAAATTTCAAAATCTGCACATCCACTGTATTTATTAGAAATAGCCTAGTGTTACTGCTGTTTGTGACTGTGTTTTTCTAATTAAGTAGGCTACTTATGTTCCACATATTTGTCGGTTGGGTCTATACAAAAGAGCGAGAGTGACAACAAGACACACACACACACACACACAAATAAGTAAGCAGACAAACAGACAGGGGTGGAGGGATTAGCTCTATATAAAAGAGCAGAGGGGCAGAATCGCGTGTTGGTCCGAGCAGAGAAATGTCCAAACAGTAAAGCTTCTGGTCACGCGGCAATTGACTGGCGACATAGTTACAGTGTGGACCCGCCGTTAGAATGTTTGTTTTGGAAAGTTACAAAAATACAGCAGCGGAGACATGAAACATCTGTATTTGTATTCAGACGAAAACAAGGCTGAAGTAATTGAGACATTTTCGTTTATTCAGCCCTGTTCCACATCAGTAAATAAGGATTTAACAGGCATTTTCAACATTTCATGGTGGATACAAATTGCTGTAGACACATGTATAACACATTGGTCATTGTGGACAGATCCAGTTACCCTGCTCAGTGATCAGCTATGTTTAGTAAGGAAAGCATTTGTATAATAGGTCCATTATGGAACCGTTCACAATATCAGGAAGTTTGCTCCCATATCCTTGAACTGGGACTATAGCAGACCACTAAGAAAGTCATCAATCATAAACATTGTTCCTCTCTGAGCCAGCATACACACAGACGAATAATTGATCCGCTGTCATGGAAGCCAGAAAGTCATATTTATGATTAGTTCTTTGTCTATCACTTATGATGTGCCTGTATGATTAGTAATGTGTTACAACTTTGAAATGTTACATCAATGGCCAATGGCTGACAGGAGAAATTAAGTACGTTTGTGAATCATGCCAATTCTGCATTCCATTAAAACATCACTCATTCTTTCCATGTCTTGGGTTTCTTAGAGAGGTGAATTAATGGTCATAATGACTCGGGTGTCCAGCATGTTGACCCAGGCAGCAAAGGCTTACAGCATTTTCACATTATGCAAAATTGGTGGCAGCAACTTTCCCAGAATCCTTTTGCTGCAGAAAGGCAAGCAACGGGTGAGCTCGACCTAATGCATTTATAGTTTAATTGGCCCTGACATTTTATTGTATTTCCTTCCCACTCTGCTAATTCCCCAGGGAGCTCCGGCCCCGGCTGGTGCCTCATTGGCGAAACTTGAGCTCAATCAAGACGATGGACTACTCCAATAAGGACCTCGTGATTGTGCCATGTCAGAGATTTGGCCTCCAAGTTGACTTTCTGAGTGGGAGAGTTGGCTTCAGAAAGTCCAATATGTCGTCCAGACATGCACATTAAATTTGACAGGGCCACCACTAATCACGTCTTGGTCTGAAGTTGCAGTAACTGATAGCCACGCCAATGGAAGTTTGAGCTTAGGATGTTGTGATTTTGATGCTGCTAGGACATTTTCTTCAGTATTCCTTTGATGTTGTGCAGTAAGTCTACACTCAATCACTGTATACATTTATAAATGCCTGCAGACAACCAACTGGATAAAACTATAGTGCAGGTATTAACATTCTACAGAGGCATGTACTAGCCTTGCACTCATGGATATCCAAATTGACATTAGAAATATTTTACATATGGTAAATGGACTTGGCATTTATTTGGCATTTATATTGGGCCTTTCTAGTCTTCCGAGCACTCAAGGCGCCGTACAGTACTGTTACATCCCTATTTAGTCCAGGGTAAAGGGAGGAACATAAACCAGAGTAATCAGGCATGAAACTTCTGATTATTAAAGGCCACAGGAAACAAACAAAAATACACAATCACAGATAAACCAGCAAGGACTGACACAATATTAAGGAAACGGCCTCAACTGGTGCCATATCACCAACAAACAAAAATAATCCTGACTTCAGTTTAAATTTACAGCTATTTAGTTGGCAAAACCCTAAAAATAACAAAAAACAAATATCTGTGAAACAAATACTTACTAAGATTAGTAAAAAAAATAGCAACAGACAATTCCAAAAAGAAAACATACAAAGGGAAAATGCAACCCACAAACAACTAAACCTTCAAGTGCCTCTTTGTTAATTAACCTGTGCACATCAAAGGAAAACAACACAGAAGTTTGAGTACACATAGCTAACAGAAAAACACATACCCACTGACACTGGCAGCGACCAATCCTAGTGCTTGAATGCTGCCCAGTGCAGGTGGTGCCAGGAAGTGCAGTGGGATTCATAATAACTCAAGTGGTACAGCAGTGGTAAGCCGTGAAAGTGTTGACATTATTTAGAGCCCAAATGCAACCACCATTGGGGTTCAACAATAATCCAGGGTCACTTGTGATTTTCTGGACTGGAAAACAAATTCAAAATCAAAGGGTATCTGAGTTTTAGTAATTTATTTCTTCTTCTTTTGGAGCCCAAACTATTTCAAATATAAATAATATATTTGGTGTATTATTTTTGTCTTTAAAGAGTCATTATTGACGGAAAGATGAAAAACATTAATATAACAGATGACTCCAAACTTTTGAACAGCAGTATATATATATATATATATATATATATATATATATATATATATGACAATTAAAAAATGTTCTAAGGATACCGAGCTTTTGATAACGTGTGCTTTGGCTTGGGAGATGCACTCACAAAGCCATATGGCTTGATCGGCTTCACCATTGCCGAAGCACACAAACAGCTGTTCAGTGTGTCTGTTGTGGGCCTTGCCGTCAACATAACATGCCAACACACAAACTGGGCAAAGCAGAGAAACTACTTTAAATTCCTGTCCATGCATTGTACTGAAAGACAAAAAACATCCGGGTTATATAACCATCAACTTGAAAGAACTCTTTAAGTTCTTGGCAATATAGGAGGGATTTGGTGTGTTGACCTTCAGAGAGGAGCGCTCCAGAGGCTCATTAATGGATTGACCAAGGCCCCAAGCATTAATGGCAGATTGCAGCGGAGGAAGGGGGCCCGCATCACCGGGGCGTTGCCTCCAGACCCCCTGCAAGCAATCATTCACGAGAGGGTTTGTCACTAAAACCCTCTTGGTAAGAAGAAATGGCTGCTGCATACAATTTAACAGCGGCATGAGACAACCCTCTATCCACCAAACACTACAAAAAGGAAAAAATAGACCCAACTGCATAGGATGGGGGATCCACCCTTGTAACAAGCAATGATGGATCCCACTCATGTGCCAGAATGGTCTGCTCAATCTGTGCAGACAGACCAGTCTTTCTCAACCTGTCATGTGCAGGAGTCCTAGTGTTACCACCTGATGGGCAGCTGCCACAAACTGCAGTGCCTGCATGACGGTCAACACCATTGTTATTGTCATTGTTACACCGTGCTGCAGTTGCAGACTGCCTGCAGCACGGCCATCTATCTGTGATCTGTCAGAGTGGCCCGGCGCTTGCACATGTTGAGCATAGCACCCAGATACTCTACTTGTTGGTATGGCAGGGGGCTGTTCCCCTTCCAGTTGATCATGACACCCAATTTGGTTAGCTGTAAAATCAATCGGGTTGTGTGGAACATATCCCATTCTCTGGATTGAGCCATGACAATGATGCCTTTTTCTGAGCACCAGCTTCTATTTTCAATTGTTCCCAATGTCTCAAACCTCAGAGCCGGCAGACCTTCCATGAATGGGAAGACATGGAATGAATAAAATGGAAATGAGGGAGAACATAGAAATGGCCGCGGCAGATATGAGGTCTGTTCACGCATAACAGACTTTCCAATAATCGCAGCAGCTAACATTTGTGTATATCCCCCCGGTCTTTGAGTTGCCAGAAAAAAACACCATATTATGAGACAGCTTTTGAGGGATATAGAAATAATTCAAAAGAGATACGTACAATAAATGGTCTGCTTAATAGGTCAAATAGTGTCCTGTTAAAGTCCTGTTAGCGGAGGTTGATGGAAAGGTTAGAACGAAACCAGTAGACATTGTTAATTACTTGCTGACTATTTTAAATCAAAGGCATATGTCCAATCTGAATAATAATGTCCCAAATGAATTACTGA
Source organism: Pholis gunnellus (assembly GCF_910591455.1). NCBI lineage: Eukaryota > Metazoa > Chordata > Actinopteri > Perciformes > Pholidae > Pholis > Pholis gunnellus. The sequence goes on along the minus strand of NC_136535.1, from coordinate 3,572,915 downwards.
TAGGTGACATAGAAGGAGGAAAACATTGCAGTTTTGTATTACATTGTTTCCATGAGCACAGAGAAATTGGGTTATTCACATCCCCATGTACAGATTTATTACTAGTAACCCAATTAGTGATAAATGCATTCTATTTGCAAAGGAGCTGATATGTTTACACAATCAGAGATGAGAGCGACAGGGAATATCAAACACTATACATTTCCTACTACTTGACAATTGTCAATTCCTTTTCCACTCCAATCACTCTAAAGAGCTTATTATAACATCCCATCGTCATTGTAACATCTTTACAAGCGCTGACAGCTGTTGCTCTGAGCGCATCCACCACCTCGCTCTCCCTAAACCCCACACTAATACAAAATGAGCTATTTCTGAAAGCACAACAGCTACACACAGCTGTCAGCTTGTCACTGTCAATACCATATTTTATGACAGGGGAGCAATGGATGAGGATAGGCAGCCTCTTTCATTTTCGAAAAGACAAGACTCTGTTTCTTTGTCGCTCCAGAAGTGAAATACTTTTGTGGCCGCCATTGTTTGTATTTCTGTTACCTCACTTGGTTGAAGCCACACCTGTGCAGAAAGTCAGTGGTGCTCAATAACCGGGATAGGGTGTATAGGTTAAACAGTATCCTGGTTTTCTTTAGGAGTTCACCAGCTCACATATTTGTTGTTCTCAACAGGATAAGAGCTTATCACGGAATATGGTGTTTACATGTGCTAACACATTAACGGGAGACTCCAAAAACCCAATTGTAAGCGGGTTATTCATATCCATGTCAACTCACTCATTGAGAAGTTCTTGTTTTACTTCCTGGTAGTAAATATCCAGAGTATGATATCATTGACATAATAATTATAAATAAGACAAAAGACTTGTAATGTATCCATTTGATCCTCTCGGACACAAGCAAGTGAAAATAACCACATTTCTAACCAACTAAATAAAAATAATAGATCCCAATGAACCAATTTAAGTAATGGTAATTCAAAAGCACATCTATCTATTAAGATAAAAACATGATTATATGTACTTCAAGAAAATGGAACCCCTGTATTCAAACAACATCAACAACAACAAAGCATATGGCAGTGTATTAACATATGGCAATGTTCAATTTAAATAGGTTACATAGGTTAAATTATTGTTAGTTACGGCACAAAACAAATCTTTCATGGACAGCTCATATTACAGATATTTTTTTTTAAAGTGATGAAAATGGCAAAAATGGTTTGATGAATTGGAAAGTACACTGTTATTGATAAGTAATAAACATCAAGTTAACATAAGAATAAGACATACAAATCATTATGTACTACCATACTACCTTCAAAACTGAAGGGGGTGGACTTTCATTTTCAGACAATACAATAACTCACTCAAGAATGGTAGGCTGTTGGATTGTTGATGCAAGATTTTATTATCTAAATTTAGTAATCATCACATTGATGTATTGCATTGCCAGTAGGTTTGTATTGGTGTTGTATGTGATCTGTATGTAGGCTAGTATATGTGCAAATATATGTATGCATGTGTTGTATTTTTCATGAATTATTGGATGCTTAAATGTTTTTAATCTGAATTTTTGGAAGATTAGCCTATGAGCTAGAATGCAAATAAAAGAAAAGATATGTGACAAGATGAGAAGACTGAGGGAAAAAGAGAATGATGGTGATGACTGTGCCCAGGAAAGGATTAGCATTATGTTAATCTCAATATACAGATTAATCTGTCAGCAACCAGACAAGTTTTTGATACCAGAAGTGTTCTGGTTTCAAATTGTAGACAAGAGTATTATTGACTATCACGTTCGAGCAGGCTTTGGTTAAAGCCCTGTCTCCAAAAAATGATTCCCAAACTGTAAAATTGCACTGTGAATCATGTTTCAAAACGTTTTTTGTCGTGGAAAACATTTGCTTTTGACATATCACAAATACATTTAAATTATGTTTGTGGAAATTGGCACATGGGGGAGGACCCGTAAGTACTTTAGTTGCCCAAACCTAACCAAGTGCTTTTGTTGTGTTTTTGTTTTGTTTTGTTTGCAACGGTTTAAAACTGCAACCGTTCGGTTTTCTGAACGAAGACCAAACTACAATATTAGACTACGGAGTTAGACACATAACAAGGCAAAAAGCAACAGTTACAGCTGCCAAACGCAGGAAGAACAATTGGCAAAAAATAGTTTGAAAGGTTAAATTCACAGACTATGGACTGTACTTGTATAGCGCAATTCTAGTCTTCTAACCACTCAAAGTGCTTTAACAGTACATGTCATCATTCAACCATTCATACAGTGATGACAGGGGCTAGCACCTGCCTAACTCGAACTAACATACCCATTCATTTGCTGTTAAGGACAAATCGACATGGACTAGCGGAGCCAGGGATCAAACCGCCAATCCTCTGATTGAAGGACGACCCTGCTCTATCACTGAGCCACAGTCGCCCCAGGTAATTATGAGTACAGGTACAAACACAGGTGTGTAGTTCACTAGCATAGTATGTGCTATGGTGCAAAGAATGTGCTCATATATCCACAGGATTGTGGGTTTGAAATAATAGATATGCGTCCTGCATTCTGCAAAACGCAGCGGAGGCAGTGGGACATCCTGGTATACTTCATTTGACATATCATTTATTGGGACGTACTGAATGATTTCCTGACATAAATAGTATGGTAGTACTGGTATTGGAATGCACAGGAAGACAAACCAACAAAGAACTGGGCTGTATTATGTAGAGACATACTATTTAGGGATGTGAGAACAAGTGGGCTGGAGGTGAGGTGACTGCAGGGCTTATGGGAGACAGATGAATCTAGTAAGAGCGTGGCAGACAATTAAAGCTTAGAAGAATACACACAAAGGCAGGAAATGAAGTGATCTGAAACAAAAGGAGAGGTAAGTAACAAAATAAAACAGGAAACACAAAACATGAATTAAAGACATGAGACAGAGGAAAACAGCCTGGTAGAATGAGCAGGGCAGATTATGACAGTTTTTCAGAATTATCCATTTGCAACCATAATAAGATGCTAAGATTATTATTTTTCATTTTATTTAACCACTGAAACTGTTGAGTGTCAGGAGATAGGATTGCAAGAATGTGATGCGTAGTGTAGGGAGACGTTTAACTCTCATTCATCTGAGCTTTGACTGAACTCCTATTAAGAAAGAGCGAGAGATTACAAACGGTGCACAGGCTTGATTAACTGTCACAACTGTTCCCCAACAGGAAACAAGTGAGTCGAAAAGACAAACAGAGAGCTGGCAAAATATAACAACGGCATGATTCAGAGCAGTGAGGGTTCAGCACAGACCGGCGGTCTCAGAAATCAACCCTCTGCAGAGTCACAAACGTCAAGAGTACGGTAAACAAAGAAATGAGTAAAGTGAGTAATGTTGCTCTATGAGTCACCACCTGTGGGTGTGCAGTGATAGCAGATGACAAACAGCTTGAGATACAAAAATAAACCCTTTACTGCCACGTATATTAAGACAAGCAGGTAGTAGTACCCGACTACATTACCCACTCACACCCCAACTACCACTAAGGCTAATTAGCTTGATATATGATTTTTTATTTGCAGTGAGTAGAAACAATCAATCTGAAATGTACAGGTTTTTGAAGGGAATTTTTGAGTTTTCAGTCTGCTGTTATTTTGCCAGTTAATCCAGCCCAAAATCCCAAATTCATAGGTGGGAAGAACACCTTCTCAAACTAGAAAATGCATTTCCTGCTGAAAATGCGTTGGAATGCTGAAAGCTGAAATGAATTGCAAAAACATTGCTGAAAATAGATATCCAATTCAAACAAAAAATTGCAAAAAGCTTAATAATTCGAAAGGTTTAAAGATTAGAAATATGAAGAGACATAGCACACGTGTCCTTAACGGTTTCTGTAGCTTAAAATATGAAGGAGCAGAAGTCTTTGAAAAAACGTACGGAAGAAATATAATATAAGGAAGAATAAAGAAACAGGATAACAATAATAAAAAATACTGTCATAAAAACGAATATAGTATTTAAATATGCATACATAATATGTAAATATTAAACAATTAATTATATATAGACGTGACTGTGAAAACAAAATGGACGTGAAAGATTCCATCGTTGCTAGGTTACATCTCAGTGCATCATTCATATACGATGATCATTTAAACATAAACAACGTCTCAGATGGTCAAGAAACAGTGTTTTCTCAACTTTCTCGACGATTTGTTGCAAAGTTTCACTTCTACAGACAATTTGGTACATCCCGAGAAGAACTACAGACTCTAGGAAGACTAAAGGAAGAAACACAACTGACTTCCACTATGGAAAACGTGAGATTTAAACACTTTGAGTGGTTTTTATGTGTTTTAGTGTCGAGACGTTTAAAACGTTAGCTAAGATAACGTTTAGCTAGCTTAAAAGATACGTTTTAAGCTAGCTAAACTTCGATCGGCTCTGCCATGAACACTCCCTCACTGAAACAAAAAACGAATACAATTAATTCATATTATCATAAATATGATTCATATCATCATTATAAACATTGTAGAAGATGCTGTTTTTTACTGTAATGATACACACTGGCTAATGGATCAGGTAGACTACAGTACTGTACCGACTCAGTTCATCTAGTCATTATAAATACATTCAAATCACTGCCTGACTTACTATAATGTTTTATCATATTATTATATGTCTTTTATCAAATAATTCTTATCACAAATTCATATCAACCAGCTCCAAGCGAACACATTTATATTGGATGTTTAAATATAGCCTATTAAAAGTAGACTCTCAACTATAAAGTACTTGACCATTTATATTTTTAATATATTATAATCATATTTTCCTACAGTATGGAAATACTAGATATATATAAGGAGGGTCCTGCTTTGTTATCAGACCTCGAGGTTCTGTCTTGAGGAGGTTTTAACTCCTTCACTCTTTCAGTTTTATGAGAACATTCTAAATATTCCTGTAATCATGTTGTTAATCAGGCTACTAGCAAATCTGAAACCAGCTGAAATAAAGCACAGAAATCCACACTGTGTAAGAGTGTGAGGATCAGGGGTCAATAGGGGGAGTAGCTCATTGTAGCCCTGGGGCCTCCTGCTAACTTAATCTGGCCTCCATGAACTCTTTCAAGGGTTGAATGGACTGATAGACTCATGTTTGTGACAATAAATGTTATTATTCACTTTATCTATTGCCAGATGTTTGTTTGACTGTACTAGTGAAGCCTCATTATAACATGAGTGTGTGTCGTTGCAGTGTGATGTTCCCGTCCACCTCCAGGACAACCAGAGAGGAAGGAGAGTCTCCACTCGCAGACAGTGTCCATGCTGCAGGGATGACCAGGTAACACATTTAGATCCTCATATTCAATAATGTGTGACCAATATTATGTGTTTTAAAATGTTAGTGTATAGCTTTCTTTTTTATGATGATTTTAATGTAAAGTGTCTTTGACAATCATGAAAAGCGCTCAATAAATAAAATGTATTATTGTTATTATTATTAAATAAGTCACAATGTAAATACTCCAGAGAGTATTAGACAGGTTTTAGTTTGACATCCTCTAATGTGTTGCTCACCAGGTGCAGACTTTGACCCGCAAGCGCCGGCGCTCTGCTGCTACTGGAGACCCTCCCCAGAAGAGGAGAAGGAGCTCTGTGGCCTGTCCTGCAGACTCTCCTGTCTCTTTGTGTTTTCTCCCAAAGCCTCGGGCCACCATCCTGCCTGCAGACCTGCCGCTTGCCTCCAGCGTGGCCCACGGTCTCCGGCCCTCCTCGACTCCACTGCACCACGAAGGCCCTCTGATCCACAACCACTCTGAGCAAGAGTACCAACAACTCTACCACCAAGTTGTGGACGATATGCTGAGGTGTGTTGTGTCAAAAATCTATCTGATGATTATCACATTTTCTAATCACTTTAGTTTTTCACTCAATTTATTCCAAGTATCAACTTTTTAACCTCATTATGACTCTCCTCACAGGTTCAAGAACGGCCGTGTGAAAAAAAAACAGCATAAAACTGGGACGTCTCATCAAGCAGAAGCTCTGGGAGAGACTGGACCGTCCCACGTCATCAGAGACGGTAGACAAAGACAGACGGGTGCATGTGGACGTCTCATACGGGGTAGGTGTTCATCCTCCGCATTATTTTGTGGACACTTCGAAAGAACCAGAGTGCTAAAACAAAATAATGAGCCTCTGCCAGCGACCTGCATTTGCCGCCTCCACCTGCAAATTCTGGCAGACAGTTGTAACCTTAACCTCCGACTCTAGCCTCCTCCAGCAACCAAGGCCTCCGCCTCCACCTAAGGATCAGGTTACATTCTTCTGCCAGAATCTACAGCCTCCTCCACCTGCACATTCTGGCAGACAGTTGTAACCTAAATCTCCACCTAAAGCCTCTGCCAGCAACCTACATTTGTTGCCTCCACCTGTAGGTTGATGGCAGTCAACTGTATCCTAAATCTCTCCCTACCGCCTCCACCTAAAGTTCATGTTGCAGCCTTCCGGAATCTGCAGCCGCCTCTAACTGCACATTCTGGTAGAAAGCTGCAACTAGAACCTCCACCTGCCAGCAACCTGCATTTGCTTTCTCCACCTGCAGATTCTGGCAGACAGTTGTAACCTTAACTTCCATCTCTAGCCTCTTCCAGCAACCAAAGCCTCCGCCTCCACCTAAGGATCAGGTTGCAGCTTTTTCTGCCAGCCTCCTCCACCTGCACATTCTGGCAGACAGTTGTAACCTAAATCTCCATCTAAAGCCTCTGCCAGAAACCTACATTTGCAGCCTCCACCTGCAGGTTGCTGGCAGTCAACTGTATCCTAAATCTCTGCCTACCGCCTCCACCTAAAGTTCATGTTGCAGCCTTCCGGAATTTGCAGCCTCCTCCAACTGCACATTCTGTTATACAGTTGTAACCTAAACCTCCACCTCCAGCCTCTGCTAGAAACCTGCAGTTGCCCCCTCCACCTGCAGATTCTGTCAGACAGTTGTAACCTAAACCTCCACCGTCAGCCTATTTCAGCAACCTGCACTAGCCGCCTCCGCCTGCAGATTCTGGTCGACAGCTGAAGTCAAACCTCCACCAACAGCCTCTTTCAGCAACCTGCACGTGCCGCCTCCGCCTGCAGATTCTGGTCGACAGCTGAAGTCAAACCTCCACCTTCAGCCTCTTTCAGCAACCTGAAGGTGCAGCTTCTGCCTGCAGATTCTGGCCGCCAGCTGACGTCAAACCTCCACCTTCAGCCTCTGTCAGCAACCTACATTTGCTGCCTCCACCTGTAGGTTGCTGGCAGTCAACTGTATCCTAAATCTCTGCCTAACGCCTCTACCTAAAGTTCATGTTGCAGCCTTCCGGAATCTGCAGCCGCCTCCAACTGCACATTCTGGTAGAAAGCTGCAACTAGAACCTCCACCTAAAGCCTCTGCCAGCAACCTGCATTTGCCTTCTCCACCTGCAGATTCTGACAGACAGTTGTAACCTAAATCTCCATCTAAAGCCTCTGCCAGCAACCTACATTTGCCGCCTCCACCTGCAGGTTGCTGGCAGTCAACTGTATCCTAAATCTCTGCCTTCGGCCTCCACCTAAAGTTCATGTTGCAGCCTTCCGGAATCTGCAGCCTCCTCCAACTGCACATTCTGGCAGAGTTGTAACCTAGACCTCCACCTACAGCCTCTGCCAGCAACCTACATTTGCTGCCTCCACCTGTAGGTTGCTGGCAGTCAACTGTATCCTAAATCTCTCCCTACCGCCTCCACCTAAAGTTCATGTTGCAGCCTTCCGGAATCTGCAGCCGCCTCTAACTGCACATTCTGGTAGAAAGCTGCAACTAGAACCTCCACCTGCCAGCAACCTGCATTTGCTTTCTCCACCTGCAGATTCTGGCAGACAGTTGTAACCTTAACTTCCATCTCTAGCCTCTTCCAGCAACCAAAGCCTCCGCCTCCACCTAAGGATCAGGTTGCAGCTTTTTCTGCCAGCCTCCTCCACCTGCACATTCTGGCAGACAGTTGTAACCTAAATCTCCATCTAAAGCCTCTGCCAGAAACCTACATTTGCAGCCTCCACCTGCAGGTTGCTGGCAGTCAACTGTATCCTAAATCTCTGCCTACCGCCTCCACCTAAAGTTCATGTTGCAGCCTTCCGGAATCTGCAGCCTCCTCCAATTGCAGATTCTGTCAGACAGTTGTAACCTAAACCTCCACCGTCAGCCTATTTCAGCAACCTGCACTAGCCGCCTCCGCCTGCAGATTCTGGTCGACAGCTGAAGTCAAACCTCCACCGACAGCCTCTTTCAGCAACCTGCACGTGCCGCCTCCGCCTGCAGATTCTGGTCGACAGCTGAAGTCAAACCTCCACCTTCAGCCCCTTTCAGCAACCTGAAGGTGCAGCTTCTGCCTGCAGATTCTGGCCGCCAGCTGACGTCAAACCTCCACCTTCAGCCTCTGTCAGCAACCTACATTTGCTGCCTCCACCTGTAGGTTGCTGGCAGTCAACTGTATCCTAAATCTCTGCCTAACGCCTCCACCTAAAGTTCATGTTGCAGCCTTCCGGAATCTGCAGCCGCCTCCAACTGCACATTCTGGTAGAAAGCTGCAACTAGAACCTCCACCTAAAGCCTCTGCCAGCAACCTGCATTTGCCTTCTCCACCTGCAGATTCTGACAGACAGTTGTAACCTAAATCTCCATCTAAAGCCTCTGCCAGCAACCTACATTTGCCGCCTCCACCTGCAGGTTGCTGGCAGTCAACTGTATCCTAAATCTCTGCCTTCGGCCTCCACCTAAAGTTCATGTTGCAGCCTTCCGGAATCTGCAGCCTCCTCCAACTGCACATTCTGGCAGAGTTGTAACCTAGACCTCCACCTACAGCCTCTGCCAGCAACCTACATTTGCTGCCTCCACCTGTAGGTTGCTGGCAGTCAACTGTATCCTAAATCTCTCCCTACCGCCTCCACCTAAAGTTCATGTTGCAGCCTTCCGGAATCTGCAGCCGCCTCTAACTGCACATTCTGGTAGAAAGCTGCAACTAGAACCTCCACCTGCCAGCAACCTGCATTTGCTTTCTCCACCTGCAGATTCTGGCAGACAGTTGTAACCTTAACTTCCATCTCTAGCCTCTTCCAGCAACCAAAGCCTCCGCCTCCACCTAAGGATCAGGTTGCAGCTTTTTCTGCCAGCCTCCTCCACCTGCACATTCTGGCAGACAGTTGTAACCTAAATCTCCATCTAAAGCCTCTGCCAGAAACCTACATTTGCAGCCTCCACCTGCAGGTTGCTGGCAGTCAACTGTATCCTAAATCTCTGCCTACCGCCTCCACCTAAAGTTCATGTTGCAGCCTTCCTGAATCTGCAGCCTCCTCCAACTGCACATTCTGTTATACAGTTGTAACCTAAACCTCCACCTCCAGCCTCTGCTAGAAACCTGCAGTTGCCCCCTCCACCTGCAGATTCTGTCAGACAGTTGTAACCTAAACCTCCACCGTCAGCCTATTTCAGCAACCTGCACTAGCCGCCTCCGCCTGCAGATTCTGGTCGACAGCTGAAGTCAAACCTCCACCAACAGCCTCTTTCAGCAACCTGCACGTGCCGCCTCCGCCTGCAGATTCTGGTCGACAGTTGTAACCTAAATCTCCATCTAAAGCCTCTGCCAGCAACCTACATTTGCCCCCTCCACCTGCAGGTTGCTGGCAGTCAACTGTATCCTAAATCTCTGCCTTCGGCCTCCACCTAAAGTTCATGTTGCAGCCTTCCGGAATCTGCAGCCTCCTCCAACTGCACATTCTGGCAGAGTTGTAACCTAGACCTCCACCTACAGCCTCTGCCAGCAACCTACATTTGCTGCCTCCACCTGTAGGTTGCTGGCAGTCAACTGTATCCTAAATCTCTCCCTACCGCCTCCACCTAAAGTTCATGTTGCAGCCTTCCGGAATCTGCAGCCGCCTCTAACTGCACATTCTGGTAGAAAGCTGCAACTAGAACCTCCACCTGCCAGCAACCTGCATTTGCTTTCTCCACCTGCAGATTCTGGCAGACAGTTGTAACCTTAACTTCCATCTCTAGCCTCTTCCAGCAACCAAAGCCTCCGCCTCCACCTAAGGATCAGGTTGCAGCTTTTTCTGCCAGCCTCCTCCACCTGCACATTCTGGCAGACAGTTGTAACCTAAACCTCCACCTCCAGCCTCTGCTAGAAACCTGCAGTTGCCCCCTCCACCTGCAGATTCTGTCAGACAGTTGTAACCTAAACCTCCACCGTCAGCCTATTTCAGCAACCTGCACTAGCCGCCTCCGCCTGCAGATTCTGGTCGACAGCTGAAGTCAAACCTCCACCAACAGCCTCTTTCAGCAACCTGCACGTGCCGCCTCCGCCTGCAGATTCTGGTCAACAGCTGAAGTCAAACCTCCACCTTCAGCCTCTTTCAGCAACCTGAAGGTGCAGCTTCTGCCTGCAGATTCTGGCCGCCAGCTGACGTCAAACCTCCACCTTCAGCCTCTGTCAGCAACCTACATTTGCTGCCTCCACCTGTAGGTTGCTGGCAGTCAACTGTATCCTAAATCTCTGCCTAACGCCTCCACCTAAAGTTCATGTTGCAGCCTTCCGGAATCTGCAGCCGCCTCCAACTGCACATTCTGGTAGAAAGCTGCAACTAGAACCTCCACCTAAAGCCTCTGCCAGCAACCTGCATTTGCCTTCTCCACCTGCAGATTCTGACAGACAGTTGTAACCTAAATCTCCATCTAAAGCCTCTGCCAGCAACCTACATTTGCCGCCTCCACCTGCAGGTTGCTGGCAGTCAACTGTATCCTAAATCTCTGCCTTTGGCCTCCACCTAAAGTTCATGTTGCAGCCTTCCGGAATCTGCAGCCTCCTCCAACTGCACATTCTGGCAGAGTTGTAACCTAGACCTCCACCTACAGCCTCTGCCAGCAACCTACATTTGCTGCCTCCACCTGTAGGTTGCTGGCAGTCAACTGTATCCTAAATCTCTCCCTACCGCCTCCACCTAAAGTTCATGTTGCAGCCTTCCGGAATCTGCAGCCGCCTCTAACTGCACATTCTGGTAGAAAGCTGCAACTAGAACCTCCACCTGCCAGCAACCTGCAATTGCTTTCTCCACCTGCAGATTCTGGCAGACAGTTGTAACCTTAACTTCCATCTCTAGCCTCTTCCAGCAACCAAAGCCTCCGCCTCCACCTAAGGATCAGGTTGCAGCTTTTTCTGCCAGCCTCCTCCACCTGCACATTCTGACAGACAGTTGTAACCTAAATCTCCATCTAAAGCCTCTGCCAGCAACCTACATTTGCCGCCTCCACCTGCAGGTTGCTGGCAGTCAACTGTATCCTAAATCTCTGCCTTCGGCCTCCACCTAAAGTTCATGTTGCAGCCTTCCGGAATCTGCAGCCTCCTCCAACTGCACATTCTGGCAGAGTTGTAACCTAGACCTCCACCTACAGCCTCTGCCAGCAACCTACATTTGCTGCCTCCACCTGTAGGTTGCTGGCAGTCAACTGTATCCTAAATCTCTCCCTACCGCCTCCACCTAAAGTTCATGTTGCAGCCTTCCGGAATCTGCAGCCTCCTCCAACTGCACATTCTGGCAGAGTTGTAACCTAGACCTCCACCTACAGCCTCTGCCAGCAACCTACATTTGCTGCCTCCACCTGTAGGTTGCTGGCAGTCAACTGTATCCTAAATCTCTCCCTACCGCCTCCACCTAAAGTTCATGTTGCAGCCTTCCGGAATCTGCAGCCGCCTCTAACTGCACATTCTGGTAGAAAGCTGCAACTAGAACCTCCACCTGCCAGCAACCTGCATTTGCTTTCTCCACCTGCAGATTCTGGCAGACAGTTGTAACCTTAACTTCCATCTCTAGCCTCTTCCAGCAACCAAAGCCTCCGCCTCCACCTAAGGATCAGGTTGCAGCTTTTTCTGCCAGCCTCCTCCACCTGCACATTCTGGCAGACAGTTGTAACCTAAATCTCCATCTAAAGCCTCTGCCAGAAACCTACATTTGCAGCCTCCACCTGCAGGTTGCTGGCAGTCAACTGTATCCTAAATCTCTGCCTACCGCCTCCACCTAAAGTTCATGTTGCAGCCTTCCGGAATCTGCAGCCTCCTCCAACTGCACATTCTGTTATACAGTTGTAACCTAAACCTCCACCTCCAGCCTCTGCTAGAAACCTGCAGTTGCCCCCTCCACCTGCAGATTCTGTCAGACAGTTGTAACCTAAACCTCCACCGTCAGCCTATTTCAGCAACCTGCACTAGCCGCCTCCGCCTGCAGATTCTGGTCGACAGCTGAAGTCAAACCTCCACCAACAGCCTCTTTCAGCAACCTGCACGTGCCGCCTCTGCCTGCAGATTCTGGTCGACAGCTGAAGTCAAACCTCCACCTTCAGCCTCTTTCAGCAACCTGAAGGTGCAGCTTCTGCCTGCAGATTCTGGCCGCCAGCTGACGTCAAACCTCCACCTTCAGCCTCTGTCAGCAACCTACATTTGCTGCCTCCACCTGTAGGTTGCTGGCAGTCAACTGTATCCTAAATCTCTGCCTAACGCCTCTACCTAAAGTTCATGTTGCAGCCTTCCGGAATCTGCAGCCGCCTCCAACTGCACATTCTGGTAGAAAGCTGCAACTAGAACCTTCACCTAAAGCCTCTGCCAGCAACCTGCATTTGCCTTCTCCACCTGCAGATTCTGACAGACAGTTGTAACCTAAATCTCCATCTAAAGCCTCTGCCAGCAACCTACATTTGCCGCCTCCACCTGCAGGTTGCTGGCAGTCAACTGTATCCTAAATCTCTGCCTTCGGCCTCCACCTAAAGTTCATGTTGCAGCCTTCCGGAATCTGCAGCCTCCTCCAACTGCACATTCTGGCAGAGTTGTAACCTAGACCTCCACCTACAGCCTCTGCCAGCAACCTACATTTGCTGCCTCCACCTGTAGGTTGCTGGCAGTCAACTGTATCCTAAATCTCTCCCTACCGCCTCCACCTAAAGTTCATGTTGCAGCCTTCCGGAATCTGCAGCCTCCTCCAACTGCACATTCTGGCAGAGTTGTAACCTAGACCTCCACCTACAGCCTCTGCCAGCAACCTACATTTGCTGCCTCCACCTGTAGGTTGCTGGCAGTCAACTGTATCCTAAATCTCTCCCTACCGCCTCCACCTAAAGTTCATGTTGCAGCCTTCCGGAATCTGCAGCCGCCTCTAACTGCACATTCTGGTAGAAAGCTGCAACTAGAACCTCCACCTGCCAGCAACCTGCATTTGCTTTCTCCACCTGCAGATTCTGGCAGACAGTTGTAACCTTAACTTCCATCTCTAGCCTCTTCCAGCAACCAAAGCCTCCGCCTCCACCTAAGGATCAGGTTGCAGCTTTTTCTGCCAGCCTCCTCCACCTGCACATTCTGGCAGACAGTTGTAACCTAAATCTCCATCTAAAGCCTCTGCCAGAAACCTACATTTGCAGCCTCCACCTGCAGGTTGCTGGCAGTCAACTGTATCCTAAATCTCTGCCTACCGCCTACACCTAAAGTTCATGTTGCAGCCTTCCGGAATCTGCAGCCTCCTCCAACTGCACATTCTGTTATACAGTTGTAACCTAGACCTCCACCTCCAGCCTCTGCTAGAAACCTGCAGTTGCCCCCTCCACCTGCAGATTCTGTCAGACAGTTGTAACCTAAACCTCCACCGTCAGCCTATTTCAGCAACCTGCACTAGCCGCCTCCGCCTGCAGATTCTGGTCGACAGCTGAAGTCAAACCTCCACCGACAGCCTCTTTCAGCAACCTGCACGTGCCGCCTCCGCCTGCAGATTCTGTTCGACAGCTGAGGTCAAACCTCCACCTACAGCCTCTGTCAGCAACCTACATTTGCTGCCTCCACCTGTAGGTTGCTGGCAGTCAACTGTATCCTAAATCTCTGCCTACCGCCTCCACCTAAAGTTCATGTTGCAGCCCTCCGGAATCTGCAGCCGCCTCCAACTGCACATTCTGGTAGAAAGCTGTGACTAGAACCTCCACCTAAAGCCTCTGTCAGCAACCTACATTTGCTGCCTCCACCTGTAGGTTGCTGGCAGTCAACTGTATCCTAAATCTCTGCCTACCGCCTCCACCTAAAGTTCATGTTGCAGCCCTCCGGAATCTGCAGCCGCCTCCAACTGCACATTCTGGTAGAAAGCTGCGACTAGAACCTCCACCTAAAGCCTCTGCCAGCAACCTGCATTTGCCTTCTCCACCTGCAGATTCTGACAGACAGTTGTAACCTAAATCTCCATCTAAAGCCTCTGCCAGCAACCTACATTTGCCGCCTCCACCTGCAGGTTGCTGGCAGTCAACTGTATCCTAAATCTCTGCCTTCGGCCTCCACCTAAAGTTCATGTTGCAGCCTTCCGGAATTTGCAGCCTCCTCCAACTGCACATTCTGGCAGAGTTGTAACCTAGACCTCCACCTACAGCCAGCAACCTACAACCAGCAACCTACATTTGCTGCATCCACCTGTAGGTTGCTGGCAGTCAACTGTATCCTAAATCTCTGCCTTCGGCCTCCACCTAAAGTTCATGTTGCAGCCTTCCGGAATCTGCAGCCTCCTCCAACTGCACATTCTGGCAGAGTTGTAACCTAGACCTCCACCTACAGCCTCTGCCAGCAACCTACATTTGCTGCCTCCACCTGTAGGTTGCTGGCAGTCAACTGTATCCTAAATCTCTGCCTACCGCCTCCACCTAAAGTTCATGTTGCAACCTTCCGGAATCTGCAGCCGCCTCTAACTGCACATTCTGGTAGAAATCTGCAACTAGAACCTCCACCTGCCAGCAACCTGCATTTGCTTTCTCCACCTGCAGATTCTGGCAGACAGTTGTAACCTTAACTTCCATCTCTAGCCTCTTCCAGAAACCAAAGCCTCCGCCTCCACCTAAGGATCAGGTTGCAGCTTTTTCTGCCAGCCTCCTCCACCTGCACATTCTGGCAGACAGTTGTAACCTAAATCTCCATCTAAAGCCTCTGCCAGAAACCTACATTTGCAGCCTCCACCTGCAGGTTGCTGGCAGTCAACTGTATCCTAAATCTCTGCCTACCGACTCCACCTAAAGTTCATGTTGCATCCTTCCGGAATCTGCAGCCGCCTCCAACTACACATTCTGGTAGAAAGATGCAACTAGAACCTCCACCTAAAGCCTCTGCCAGCAACCTGCATTTGCCTTCTCCACCTGCAGATTCTGGCAGACAGTTGTAACCTTAACTTCCATCTCTAGCCTCCTCCAGCAACCAAAGCCTCCGCCTCCACCTAAGGATCAGGTTGCAGCTTTTTCTGCCAAAATCTACAGCCTCCTCCACCTGCACATTCTGGCAGACAGTTGTAACCTAAATCTCCATCTAAAGCCTCTGCCAGCAAACTACATTTGCCACCTCCACCTGCAGGTTGCTGGCAGTCAACTGTATCCTAAATCGCTGCCTTCGGCCTCCACCTAAAGTTCATGTTGCAGCCTTCCGGAATCTGCAACTCCAACTGCACATTCTGCACATTCTGGCAGAGTTGTAACCTAGACCTCCACCTACAGCCTCTGCCAGCAATCTGCATGTGCTGCCTCCACCTGCAGATTCCGACTGACAGCTTAGGTCAAACATCCACCTAAAGCCTCTGACAGCAACCTACATTTGCCGCCTCCACCTGCAGGTTGCTGGCAGTCAACTGTATCCTAAATTCTGGCAGACAGCTGCAGCTAGAACCTCCACCTACAGCCTCCTCCAGCAGTCTACAGCCCTGGCCTCCACCTGTCGATTCTGGTAAACATCTCCAGACTCTTGCTCCACCTTCATCCTCTTCCAGTTCCATCCTGCTGCCTTCGCCAGCGACCAGCAGCTTCCATCTACACCTTCGCCTCACCTCAAGACCCAACGGATGAATTCCTTTTGCAAGATCTGAGCATCAGAGATGCCTCTTCCTTCTCCTCATCTTCCACGTTCACCACAAACTCCTGCTCTTCTCAAAGTTAAATAAAGTCCATCAATCTCTGCCGTCATCAGATCAGATCATTTGAGTCCACAACAATTAACATCAAACAGATTCCTTCATATTTGAGATCTCAGCGGATTTGTGGGATTTTTAACACAATTTTCTCATCAGACACTTTTCTCATTTTTATTATTTGTTTTGCAGTTTGCCAGCAGCTTTCTGTTATTATTAGTTTAAATGAGGAATGCTAAAGGTTTAACATAAAGATCACAACTTCTTCAAACTTAGAAATATCAATTATCATCATTCAAAGTAAAACCTTCAGTTGTAGCAACAAACCAAGCCAGTCCTCATACTTCACCGACAGTGATCATTCATAATATAAAACGTCTTGTTTTGATTCAGTACAAAGTGAGAAATAATTATTGATACTAAAGCTGAACTAAACAGTTGTAGGTTTAACTTCATATCACACATTTTTCTACATTAATCTTCCAAGTCATGCACTGTTGATATATATCTTTAAAATATATAATATATATACAAAATATAGAAAAGTCTATTCAGTCTATTTTTATTCAGCACAAAGCAACGTGTCAGAACAGATTGTAATGTCTACGTTTCTGAAATGGAATAATGTGTTACAAACATCAATAACACGTTATAGCATAACTTTATGAGTTTTAAGTGAAGTGACAGCACTGTAAGTTATTAGCTATTGTATGACAGCTACTATAACACACTAATAAGGACTTATGAACAGTATTTGACAGCTGTGAGTGAAGTGTGAGACCAAATACAAATTCACAATGATGATCAGAGACATGTCAAGTCTTTATTTTCCAATAGTTGTAAATAGGAATAAGCTTATTTTGCTAAAATTGCAAAAAGCTTAAATAATTCAAAAAGTTTAAAGATTAAAAATTGCTGAAAATACAGACATGGGAGACTACCTGTCTGAAAGATGTTGAAGTCTGAAAGCCTTTAAACTGCTGAAAACCCTCTAGTTGAAATGTTGAACTATGGTGTATGTAGCTGAAAGTATGAGGAAGAAGAAGGCTTTGAAAGTTGAAGAAGTTTAACAGGATTTGAAGACTTTCTCCATAGATATCCCATTCAAAAAAATTGCAAAAAGCTGAATAATTCAAAAGATTTAAAGATTACAAATGTGAAAAGTCCTATCAGCCCTCTCCTGAAAGAGCTGAACATTTTGATAGTTGAACGGTTTCTGTAGCTTAAAAAAGGGAAAAGTCCTCTCAAAATCTCTAAGACCTGAATGACTGTATGAGAGAGAGACACAGAAAACAGAGAGACAGAGAGAGAGAGAGAGAGAGAGACTGAGTGAATGAGTGTGAGAGAGTGAGAAAAAGACAGGCAGACAGACAGGTAGATGGACTGAGTGAGTGTGAGAGAGAGACAGGCAGGCAGGCAGACAGACAGTTAGATGGACTGAGTGAGTGTGAGAGAGAGACAGGCAGGCAGACAGACAGTTAGATGGACTGAATGAGTGTGAGAGAGAGAGACAGGCAGGCAGACAGACAGTTAGATGGACTGAGTGACTGTGAGAGAGAGACAGGCAGGCAGGCAGGCAGACAGACAGTTAGATGGACTGAGTGAGTGTGAGAGAGAGACAGGAAGGCAGGCAGGCAGACAGACAGTTAGATGGACTGAGTGAGTGTGAGAGAGAGACAGGCAGGCAGGCAGACAGTTAGATGGACTGAGTGAGTTTGAGAGAGAGACAGGCAGGCAGGCAGACAGACAGTTAGATGGACTGAGTGAGTGAGAGAGAGAGACAGACAGGCAGACAGACAGTTAGATGGACTGAGTGAGTGGGAGAGAGAGACAGGCAGGCAGACAGACAGTTAAATGGACTGAGTGAGTGTGAGAGAGAGACAGACAGGCAGGCGGACAGACAGTTAGATGGACTGAGTGAGTGGGAGAGAGAGACAGACAGGCAGGCAGACAGACAGTTAGATGGACTGAGTGAGTGGGAGAGAGAGACAGACAGACAGGCAGACAGACAGGAGGTCTAACAATCCCTCCGTGTCGTGTGCATAGAGAGACAGACAGAGAGAGAGAGACACAGACAGACGGAGGGAGAGAGTGACAGACTGAGAGAGATAACCAGACAGAGAGAGACAGACAGACACTCTGATCTCTCTGGCAATCCTTCTCATTTGGAGATTGTCCTATGTTTTAACATTTACAGCTAAAGTAACTATTGTCCTGCTCTGCCAGGTCTTTCCTCGTCTCGCCCACTTGTGTCATGGTGTGTGTACATCTCACTGGAATCAGGAAACTTGTCAGAATACCCATATTTGATTGGCTGAGCAGCATCACGCATATCTCCAAGTCGTGTGTGCGTGTGTGTCTCAGTGCCTCTGTATGTTTATAAACATCACTAATGAGCTCATATAAACACCTGTGTGCTTGGGTGCATGGTGATTGCAGCACCTGTGTGAGAGATTAGAGTGAACAGCGATTTTCAACAAAACTACCTGTCGAACACATGACCTTTATACCAAAACCATGAGACTAATCAATAAAATATGGATACCGTGAGAAAGATAAGACTCTGCCGAACGCGCTGATGTGTTTTTTATGTTTGTGGTGTTACAAATGTGAGCTCCAGCGCAATATACAAAACTGGTACCGTCTGCTTTCTTTGAGAAATGAGTGGTCAGATTTAACATTGATCTCTATGGAGCAGAACGTTGGTTTTTCCTCTCAATTAAGTGATTTTCTGCAAATGTGTAAATCTTTGGGATTCCACAGTCACTTGTGTACGACAACGACACGATTAGCTACTTCAAGATCATTAAAATATATATGAAGAGTGAAAATTCTGGAGGAAATATATATGTATTGGATAAATCAGACAACATAAACTTTAATTTCTTTTATAACATTTTCATCAAAGTATGAATTATTTTACATTAACATTAATCATGAAATGTGAATTTCAGATGATTTCAAAAAAGGAAAACAACAACCACACTTTACAGCTCATGAGTAATATTTAAATGATGCTGTCTTGCCAATGGAGAGCACCAGCTGGAGAGGAGGAATAGGTTGTGAAGGTCTCCCTCACAGCCCGGGCTTTTCTGGAAGCATTGTTGCTGCCAACACATTCCAGCAGGGGAGAGGGTCGAATGATCATGGTCTAACTTCGTGTCCCAGTGCAGAAAATGATGAAGGATGCAGGAAGCTCTCACCACCTTCTCTGCAACCTGTGGAGACACCCCCGGAACTCGCTGGTAGAGACACTAGTGTGTTGCAAGTATGCCAAAGTTGCATTCCACCATCCTCCTGGCCCCGGACCTCCGGTAGTTGAACGCCCTCCGCTCTCTTGTGTTGTTCTGTCCCGGGTAGGGTCTCATCAGCTCCCTGCGCAGAGGCAATGCCTCATCTGCCACAAAAACATGGGGTACTGTGCTCTGATCCTCAGCACCAGGGAGAGGGACATCTGCAGGAAGCTGAAGGGTCTGGGAAAACAAGGCCTTCCCAAAGGCAAACACAGCCAGGGTCGCTCCATCACTACTTTTCCCATAAGCCCCGACATCAATCACACAGAAGCGGTAGTGCGCATCCACTACAGCCAATAGCACAACAGAAAAGTGCCCTTTGTAGTTGTAAAAAAGGGATCCTGTGTTGACTCGGGCTTGGATTTGCATATTTTTACCGTTGATTGCGCCAAGGCAATTTGGGAAGTCCCACAGACGATGGAAGTCTTCTGCAATATCCTTCCATTCACTCACAGTTGGTGCTGGCATGTACTCAGTGACCAGACACATTCCCAGATGGCTATGACCACTGAATGCACAATGCCAACCCCTATGGTGAAGCCAACACGATAGCTGAAGCCCAGGTTCCTGAAGGAGTGTTAGAGGCAAGATATCTGCAAGTCATAAAACTATCCTCATTTATACTTACTGAATGCATACGTTTTGTAGCTTAGTGTCTCCTACGGATTTGTTGTTAATATAGTGGTCCACCACAAAAAAAGTATATGTGAAACTGTGTGTTTGGATAGCAGGGGTGGAATCTGCATTTATTAAGGTGCTGTACTTCAGTACAATTTAGAGATACTTGTACTTTCCAACTCATGCTACTTTATACTTCTAATCCATTACATCTCAGAGGGAAATATTTAAATATATTTATGTTTAAGTTTGTTTATACTGTGGTATTGCTGCTTTTACTTAATTCAAAGACCTGAACACTTTGTCATCCACTTTGGATAATGTGTGTGTGTGTGTGTGTGTGTGTGGGGGGGGGGGGGGTGGGGGGGGGGGGGGGGGGGGGGAGTGCACATTCAAAATGATATTGTGATATAAAATGAAATAGTTTTTTACTATACTTTACTATGTATTTTTATTTATTAGAAGAAACTCACCTGAGACCGATACTCAGAGATAGTATTACTCCCCATACTGTTTCCTTTTTCTTAGTATGTCATGAACCCAAAACCTTTTTATGGGCTTTTTCCCCCTCCTCCTCATCCAGCTGGAGAGCAACAACAAGAGCTCTGCGTCTGTTAGAATCCCTTTTTCCTATTAATTTCGGTTGATAACCTTGTTGCGCACACACCCCCACTCCACAGGCTAATCAGCTGTTTTGCCCAACGGCCTTTGCCAAGGGCTGTTTTTGAAGCAGTCGCTTCTCAGTGTGATCAGCCCCGGAAAAGTGTTACCCATAAAAAGCACACGAACGAACACCAACCAGGTGATTCTGTTCTCAGCTGAGGCCTGTACATATGACCTGCACCTGAATGTGTGTGGAATATATTACAGGGTGACCAGATATTACGTTTTTTTAGCAGAACACAGTGTCCTAATTCATCTCTGAGATGTTTTGCATACGACCTGATTTCAGCTACCAATTCTCAGAAAATGCAAAAGCAGTACTATTTTTAAATGTATCCCACACAGCCCAACCCACACATGGAACAACCCTCTCTCCAGAATATAAATCATAATAGAATTATGAGCTTGTAAATCTGTCACTCTTACCTTGTAGTAGTTGCCATGACAATGAGGCAGCTGTAAGTGTCGCCTCATTCATTTGTCATCACCTACAGAAGATGTTCCTGTCAGTCACTGGCCTTTAGCGAAGATATTCATCAAATGTACCTGGTATTATTTAGCCACAAATTCATACACTCTAAATGCTTAAATATTTCCATGCTCTGACAAGAGAGGAACTGTTATTGATTCAAGAACAATTAATTGTCATTGTGCAACAGAGGGTTGCATAACGAAATGATATACCACATGACAAACAATACAGTGGTGCAATCCTGTGCATTTTCAAACTTGCCTCAAGGCAAATAGCAGCAACAGAACAATTCTCTAGGCAATATGGCCGACATCTTAACATTAAAAATCAGGGAAACACTGTCTGTCACATTTGACTGTGTTTGAGCACCAAGCATCATTGATGTAAAGAGAGTGCGCCTCCTCTTGTCCAACCAGATCCCTGTGCTCTGTCCTGCCGTCCCTCCTGTCAAGTCAAGTGTAACTTGATCTGGGATGCCACAATGGAACCAAGTCTCTGTAAAGATGTGGGCCCAACAGTCACCAACCTTCCTTTGCTGGCTTAGCTTGAATATTCATTTAACCTGGACTTTAGCCAGGAGCAGACTGGGTGGTGGAATAGCCTTAGGTCCGTGCTAGGTTAGCTTAGCTTCCATCTCAGCTCTCCTCACGCCGATGCTTTCGTTTGGTTGTTTGGTCTGGCTGTTCCGGCTGGTCTTGGAGTGATTGTCTCTAGGTCTGCTGCCCACAAATGAATCCAATCCGCACACTTACTTTTCTGGTGTTGATGAGTGTATCCTGTCATAGTCCATAAGTGCTCCAGTAACAGTAGATACACAAATTTAAAACTCAGACTCTAGCTTTCCCCCCCTAAAAAATAGAAACATTTGTAAATAAAAAAATGTGTATTTGGAGACTAAGTTGGATTTCTTGGCGTCTGTAATAACAAAATTGCTGGACAGAACTCAGCAACATTGGAATTCTTGGTTATTCTATTATGAACCAATACATGTCCAGTCAGCATGGTTCCTCTGAGAACCATTAATGTTCATATCAAAGTTCATGCTTATCTTTTCTATCTTTCTCGAGATAACTCAGTCTGGACCAAAGCCGTGGACAGATTGGCTGTTCAACCTTGACCTCCCTGCAGTGCTTTCTTTTAAGCATGTGCTGCCCATTGGCCAAACCCTTGTCTCAGGTGGGCCACTGTGTCCGTGGGTCGGTTGATTTTAGGCACATATATATATCTTATGGTGACAGGGAGAGCGGCAATGTCCATGTCATGATGTGGCAATGTCAATGTTATAATGAACCAGCTGATGTGGTACCATGCAGATGTATAATAAACTGAGCTTTCATTTGGTAGCTGGATTCTATCTGCATTACTTACAATCTGGCTGCTGCGTCTGTGGGTTGGTTGATTGTAGGCCCGTATAATATATATATATATATATATATATATATATATATATATATAAAGCCAATACACTTCAGTCACCCAAATGGTCAGAGGATTAAAGCGCATTCTTTACCTTGGAAAAAACAAACTTTATATAGTGATGGAGATCTTATCATATGCTCCAGACATTTTTTTTTATAACCTAACATACAGACTCTCTCATGATTTTTCATTGTTATATGAGGGACACAAATTGATATGAGCCAACAAAGGTTTTCAACTGAGTTCTTCTTACCCTAGTATTGTAAATAGTACTGAGTAAATAGGAAATCACATATATTTACAATGATACCGTCTGACATCAGAGCAGCTAATGGAAACATAGAAAGTTCCTGCCCCAGGAAATCATAGATGTTACGATGTTTGCTCAACAACCTTAATCTCAGCAGATCAATGCACTAATGAGTACAGATGACTCATAATGGCACTATCCGTCTACGTAGCTTGTAATGACTAACAGCCTTGACAGATGCTAAACAATGGTGAACTTCCAAACCAATCAATATTCCAGGCTGAAATGCATGTCCAATAGACACATGGCACATTTTAATGGCGCTTTACAAACAATCCGAATATATCTTATCCTACAATACATGCAAATATACACATGTTCACACACATGGGCAGTGATAGCATATTATCAAAGTGGTACCAATGCTAAATGGGTTGAGTCACAACATCACAGTTTTGGCAACAAAGTTGCATTCACCCACAGTGTATAGTGTTGGCAGATGGTTTTGACTTTTGCCATTCCTTATCTCCCATTAAATAGACTTTTAGACAAAACAGTATACTATGTCTCATGTTTTTGCTAAAGAAGTAGTCACTTAGTAGAACCAAAGTGACTCTGCTTCACTGGAAATAATTTCAACAACACCTAACCTAATCCAAAATAACACTAGCAAATCGAGCAAAGAGACAGATTTAAGGTGTTCAGAGGCCAGTAGTCAAGCGTCATCTACATAGGTGCTGGAAGTGGGGTGCCAACCTCCTGCATATTGCAGACAGTATGAGTATTAGAGTATGTGTTTGCTGACCCTTTATTAAATAAATATTTAAGTCAAGTGCCGACAGGCTCCGCCGATGCCGACAGGCTCCGCCGAGCCGACAAGCTCCACCGAACCGACAGGGCTCCGCCAATGCCGACAAACTCCGCCGAATCCGACAAACTCCGCCGATGCCGACAGGTTCCTCCGATGCCGACAGGCTCCGCCAATGCCGACAGGCTCCGCCAATGCCGACAGTCCTCAAGAGACTGTCAGATCGACGGAGCCGCTCCGCCGAGGCTAACGCTCGGCAGAGCCTGTCGGACGCTCGGCGGTACCTGTCGGATCAGTGGAGCTGCTCTGCCGAGCGACAGGCTCGGCGGAGCCATGAAGGCAAGGCTCCGGCGTCAAGGCTCAAGGCTTCGCCGTCTACACTCAAGGCTCCAGCGTCAAGGCACAATGGCTTCGCCGTCTCCACTCAAGGCTCCAGCGTCAAGGCACAATGGCTTCGCCGTCAAGGCTCAAGGCTCGGCTCCGCCGTCGAGTCAAGGCTCCGCCGTCAACGCTCAAGGCTCCGCTCCGCCGTCAAGGCTCCGCTCCGCTCCGTCGAGTCTCCAAGTTCAGATGCAAAGTGACAATCTGAGGTCCGCCGACTTTTTATAGCGCTGTGGTGGTGTTGTTTCCATGACATTTACTGACGTATGCGCGTCCGTTTTCATGCACCCAATAGCAACAGAGACTCTGTTTTTATTTAAAAATCTAGAATCATAGAAATGCTCATCAAAGCACTGAACTTCAAGCAGCTCTAATAAGAAAGAGTAACTTCTCCTCCTGGGGTAGAACCAAATAAGTGCTTCCCATGATACTGTGTTTTTAGTGGCAGCACAGATCCAGTCCTGTAGGCCTATGTCTGGCCATTTACAGTCAGTGAATGTGTAACATAAATGATGCTAATTGTGAAATCTTTGTGCATGGATGACTTAAGTCCCTCGAGTATAAGATCAGCTTTCTTTAAAGAACCAATGTTCACAGGGTAGGCATTGCCGACATTGTATTTTTTACAAAACGGTTCTCTAAGCTTACCCCAGTTATAGGTGTTTATCTAAAAATAAACATGCCAAATTCTCATTTTCGAACCAGGATTTGCAGCTGTTCCTTTGTACTTTTATATACTATATAACTATATATTTCACTATATTTCACTTTGTTTATCACTCATATTGTACAATCTATCATAACAGAGATGTTTGGCATCATTTTGGCATCGTTTTGACCCATTTTGACCTCTCATATCTCCTCCATGCATTTTCCTCGTCTCTGTCTGTGTTTGAGCCCTCGCTCAGCCTGTGCCGGGCGGATCTTGTCATATGACATCTCGTTAGAACCGGGTGCTTATTGAAGTGATTGACAGAATTTTCAGCCAATAAAACTCCAAAACCGTGCCGTGGTCAGCCCCCAAGCCCCAAGCCCCCTGTATGATTCGCCGCCGGCATTTTGACCACCATTTTGGCTCAGAACAACGGAGAAACGCCATTTTGAGATGCTCTCATTGAGCAAACGAACAGAACTCTCACTAGGTACGTTTTTTGGGGAGTTACATATTGAATGCTTAGATACATCATTAAAACCCTCTGAGAAGTTTCGAGAGGAAGCATTTGTTTGGTGCCGCTGCAAACAACTTCTATAGAGATCTGAGACGGAGACGAGAGGCCACTCACTGATGTTTAGCGTGGTCACAAGCCAAAGAGATCAAGAACCACTGGTTTAATTCTTTATTCTAAAATAATTCTGATTTTGTTAACTTTAAATACATTTTTATGTACAGTATATATCTGTAAAGTAACCAGTAATTATAGCAGTCAGATATATACACACACATAAGGGTAAAAGGTTTCATTTTGACTTTTGATTAGTTGAGTAGAAGTAAAACGTAGTATGAGATGGAAATGCCTTAGTAACGAATAAATATAAACGTACTTTACACCAATGCATCCAAACGTTTGAACCTCTCTCCCACACTGAAGCATATGTAGTCTCAACAATTTTGAAATAAATATCCAAAGTGAAATGCATCAATTAAATTAGTAAATCTCCACACTTCAAAAAAGCAAGAAATCAAACAGAACAATGATTCTCTCCACTGAACAACAAGGATGTTAAAATGCTTAATGTTTTTAGTTGAATATGTCCTTGATTTTGTATTTATTGTTAACTATTCTTTTTTTTTCTGGATTACAACCCTCAGGACACCTGCTCGTCTCAGCCGCTCTGACCGTTGCATCTTTAAACAGAACCGTTTAGTTTTGTGCAACGAAGAAACCTGGAAACTAATAATTGATATAATTTTTATATTCTGGAATCTGGAAAGTGTGCTGTGTATTTTTGAAATTCTCCATGTAAATAAAATAAATAAAAAAATAGCAAGAGTTTACAAATATAGCCATTTTATTAATGACTTGGGAAAAAACACAGGGAATACATGCATGCAGGGTATGTATGAGCTATTATCCTCTTTCTTATTAACACACATCTCTTACAGTTTGGGACTGCGTCACAGCTGTGAAGCAATAAAATCCATTCATGTATATTTTTGTTACAGACACGTATCAAAAAGTCATTTTCTCCCAATGTGTTTGAAATGAATACTAACAAGCAGTGGTGTATAAAGTACCCAAAAGCCATACTTGAGTAAAAGTAAAGATACCTTACTGGAAAACGACTCCAGTAAAAGTGAAAGTCGCCTATTAAAATACTACTTGAGTAAAAGTCTTAAAGTATCTGATATTTATTGTACTTAAGTATCAAAAGTAATTTTCTGATATTAAATGTACTTAAGTATTGAAAGTAAAAGTACAAGTAAATGCTGTTAATAAAAAAGCAAAGGGTCAGAATTTTGAGAATTATGAAGTTTATTCTTTTAAGTGCTGTGGCCACCATGACCAAGGACAAGGAGTTGTGTTGAAAATAATTGGGTTGGCTGTGATCCATCCAGGAGTAACAATGTTGAACATCATATATTGTACAGAAGTATACTTTTGCATCTACTATAAACTATGGGCCTGATTTGAACACAACAGGCAAAGGTTTTGCTCAAGCTGAATCTGCAATTGGTCGACTGCTACCATCATAACTCGATCTGATCATCCACAAAATGACTCAAATATCAAAACATGATCAATACTAAAGTATTACAAATCGTAATGCGGCGCTCTCGCGGCTCCTGTCAATCATATGGTGTGGTGGCTAGCTAACGTTAAGTTAGCTAACGTTAGCCAACTAGTGCTGCAATGATTGTAGCTAAGATGACTCAAATCAACAACATCTCACAACTGTCAACACTTCCTCAGCTCACTAACTCGCTAGCGATCTGTCTACTACACTAATTGTCTCATTTGATTTACGATAGCTAGCGAACGTTAGCCTAACATACACCATGTATAGCTACATTAGAAGATCAGACACCTGTCTCCCCCCCCCCCCCCCCCCGACACAGATATACTCCAATCCTGTGGGAAACACTGCTAGATATCTTAACAGGTTTATGATAATTATGATAACTAAACATTAACGTTGCGGCTCATGGGGTTCATCTTAATGCACCTCAATGTGTTTCCTGTGGTTGGATGGGGAGTTTTTGAATGCCAATATTTCAGTAGCTTCGGGTAAGAGGCACTTCATCCGGTACGAAGAATCTTTCACTCCAACATAAGAAAACATTTCTCGCAAATATGGCCACGGTGTTGGTCTTCGTCACCACCGTCGTTTGTTGCGGGAGCAGCAGGTGCTTCCATTTCTGCTTCCATCATGAAATCAGTCATCGTAGAGTGGAATTATACTCATGTAGTCGCTCGCTAGCGAGCATCCTGGGCATCACTGGGAATCAAAAAACCGCGGCTTTGAGAGCACTTGTTTGCAATTGCGTAATAACGTGATTAACCAATGATTTAACTTGCAAGCTAGGTCCACTGATTCACCAAATCTGCTTGCTTGCAGTCTGTGTTCCACCACAGTCCCCGACGTTGGTCTCATGATTCATTTTTTTTCTAAAGATAGATTTTATTTTGTAGCGAGTAACGAAGGTTTCAGGGGAAATGTATCGGAGTCAAAGTATCAGTTTTCTTTGCAAAATGTAGTGAAGTAAAAGTAAAAGTCAACAGAAATATAAATAGTAAAGTACAGATATCCAAAAAAACGACTTAAGTACAGTAACGAAGTATTTCTACTTCGTTACTATACACCACTGCTAACAAGTGTTTTCTCCTCTGTTAAGTCCTCAACCTGTCAAATCTTTTTTCAAGGCATTTTTTTGTTTTAAATAAACAAATATCAATCATTGTAAATGGTAATAATTAACAATATAATTGGATACAAATTATTATGCAGTACTGCAGGGCAACAACCTTAAATTCTGTGTTTTATAAAATATTAGGAACGGTTTAATCTTTTCAACCCATATTTTAAACTAAGATGAACCCTCAAACACTGATCTCTCACTTCATTTGATATTAGGAACGTGTGCTGCCAATGACTAAAGAGTGGGTGTGGAACAGATAGAAAAACGGAAGTCACTACATGGTTCTATCTATCTTTTTCCCGATCTGGCAGCTGGTCACACTTCTGATTTAACGGCAACACTAAGAGCTATGAGCTTTTCTACACATGGTGATTAAAAAGGAAATCCAAAAACTTGTACAGTAAGTGTGCAGTAAAACGTGTAAGGATAACATTAATCTACAATAGAAATAAAAAAATAAAATAAAAAAAATAAAAACTAGCCCTGGCTTGATCTCCTCGTCCTGGTCGCTTATCCGGAATGCATACTCTTTGCTGCTCACCTCCTCGGAAACTTTTCGCGTGTCGTCCCGCCGCTGTTTCCGTCTGCAAGTTGCGTCCCGATGTGTGAGTCCAGGACATACTCAGGGCCAGGTTCCAGTGACTGTGCATGAGGTGAATAGCCAAGCACAAACGGAGGAAACGATAGGCGATACCCTCCTAGAGTGAGGAAGAAACCAGGTTATTTAAGGGAATATGTATCTGATGGGGAGAGTGATGATCAGGTACTGACTAACAAAGATTATTGTTACAGATTAATGTGCAATGTGCCCCTAACATTCAGGGAAGCTGTAACCTCATCTAACTCAAATGAATGGGTTAATGCGATGGATGAAGAAATGCAATCGCTGAGAGAAAATGACACAATAACCAATTTGCCTGAGGGTAAGAAAGCAGTGGGGGGTATATGGGTATATGCAATTAAGAACAATGTTGATGGATCTGAAAAATACAAGGCAAGATATGTAGTTACAGCCAAAAGGTGGGTGTAGACTACAAGGAGACATTTTCTCCTCCAGCTGACCTGACCAGTATCGGTATTGATGCAAAAAGCAGCGCAGGAAAACCTGATTTTACATCAGATGGATGTCAAAACTGCCTACCTACATGCACCAATAGATTGCGAGATTTACATGATAAAACCAGAAGGTTATGAGGTGAAATCTAGCACAGATGAAAAGTTGGTGTGTAAGCTAGAAAAGTCACTATATGGACTAAAACAATCAGGCAGAAATTGGAACAAAATGCTGCATGAGTGTCTGATTGAAAATGACTTTGTGCAAAATCCAGCCGATCATTGTGTTTACACCAGAGAAACAGAAAATGAGAAAGTGATCCTGATAACATGGGTTGATGACAGTGATGAAAATGCACTGAAGGTTGTAAAGGGGATGCTCACAGCAAAATTCAAGATGAAAGATTTGGGTAAACTGAAACATTTTCTTGGTGTTGATTTTGACCAGAGCGATACATGTGTAAAAATGTCACAGAAGAGATATGTGGAGAAAATACTTGAAAGGTTTGACATGCATGACTGTAAACCTAGAACAACACCATGTGAACAAAAACTAAACTACACTGATGATTCCGAAATGATGAGTGATGTCAGAAAATACATAGAGGCAGTAGGCAGCCTAATCTATCTGACTACATGTACAAGACCTGATCTGAGTTTTGTAGTAAGTAAACTGTCACAGTACTTCTCTGAGCCAACAGAAGAGCAATGGACTACTGCAAAACATGTACTGAGATATCTGAAAAGCACAATTGACAAAGAGTTGTGTTACAGGAAATGTGACGATGAGAAACTGGGGCTACATGCATACAGTGATGCAGATTGGGCAGCTGATGTAACTGACAGATGACGTACAACAGGTTACTGTGTAAGCCTAAATGAGAATGGTCCTTTGATTTCATGGAAATCCAAAAAGCAGCCCACTGTTGCACTGTCAACTTGTGAGGCAGAATATATGGCGTTAGCCGCAACTACACAAGAGTGTATTTACCTAGTTCAACGTCAATACGCACCACCTAAGGCACATGTGTCAAACTCAAGGCCCGCGGGCCAAATCCGGCCCGCCACGTCATTTTATGTGGCCCGCGAATCCGGCAGTAAAAAAAGTCAGACTTGATTCAAATGACAATTATCCACTGCTCTCTGTATCGCGCACAGCGGAGGTCCTCCCCGATCCGCGCGTGCACACCGATGCCACAGTCGTCACCCGCAAGCAGCAGCACACCCCCCCCCCCCCCCCCCGTCGACGAAGGTCCGGCAACATCCTTGGCCCTAAGGGGGCAACTATGATGCTGATGTGGCCCAGAGTGAAAATGAGTTTGACACCCCTGACCTAAGGTTTATGAGGATAACCAAGGTACAATAGCATTAGCAAAGAACCCTGTAAGAAGACAGAGGTGTAAGCATGTTGACATGAGTATCATTTCATAAGGTCAACTGTGAATGATGGGAGAATAAGTTTGAACTATTGTCCAACAGACCAGATGGTTGCAGACGTGATGACAAAACCTGCAACAAATTTTAAGTTAATTAAGTTTGCAAAGTGACCATTCATGCCATTGATGGTCCGGTAACAGTGTGGCTCTTCGAAATGGTGTTGGGTTTTGTTGTGGCTCTTTGAGCTGGACTGGTTAGCCACCCCTGATCTAGCCTATTTCTATTCATTTATCCATCAATTGTAAAATATTTTTAAAGACTATTCCAATTGTTTAGCTAACTATTTATATCTCTGTGCATGGCATTGCATTAGTGTTTTTTACAAGCTTCTCATCTTATTCTATAGAACAATGCCACGTGCACTCTCTCGTGTGTGGAGACATTTCACCCCAGCAAATGTAGACGGAAAGGCTGTGTACATTTGCAAATACTGTGCAAAGACATATGTCAAGAATACCACAAAGATGCAGAAGCATATATTTAAGTGCCCAAAGTTTCCTCAGGGTTCAAATCAAGAAACCCCAGACACAATGTCCACGTACAAAATATGCTTTCCAGGTCAGATCAGAGTTGAATCACTGAATCCATGGAAATATTATAATGCATGTTTGATTCCTATATTTAAAAATGTTTGAAAATTATCATCCCAGCTGTCAAGTGCACCTTTAAGATGTTAAAGTGATATTCAGAGATTAATTTAGGGTTGTAATTGTTTTAGCCTGAACCCATTGGTCAATTGTTATTGGGGTGGATATGTATAGATATGTTAATTTATTATAATCTTCTAATAAATGAAGTATGTTAAGGGGTGAAGGGGTCAGTGTTTTCTTCAGGATTTAGTTTGGTTCATTTAAAATGATCAAGATTAAATAACATTTACAATGCACCACCAGTAAACAACATTTTCCTCTTATAATGTATCAAATCTGGAGTCGGTTGTTTTAATGTTAATGTGTTATGTGAATAGCTCTGAAATGTAATAGTGTAGTTAGTTATGTTAGCAGGTTGTAATTAAGTTATTTTTAAACCTTTGTTCTAATTCTAACTGATGACTGATGATAAAAGAATGACTGAAAATACAGGTGGATAGACCATAATAAAACCAACAATAACAACTTAAAGTTAAAAGGAATTTTATTCACAATTTAATACAGTTCAACATAACATGTAACAATATGTTAGAAAATGAACAAGTACATTCAGCATTTCACATCATAATTTACAATAATGTAAATTACCGCGGGCACCGCTCCGCCGTCAGCCTCAGCTCCGCCTTCGGGCTACGATCCGCCGTCAGTAAATGTCATGGAAACGACGTCACCACGACGCTATAAAAGGTCAGCGGACCTCAGATTGTCACTTTGCATCTGAACTTGGAGACTCGGCGGAGCGGAGCCTGACGGCGCAGCATTTCACATCATAATTTAATAGATGATCTATTTAAAATAGATGAGCATTCTACACTTTACATGTGTTTTTAAATAGTTTACACGTGTAAGTATGCTCATCTATTTTAATGTTGAAATGTTTACATTATTGTAAATTATGATGTGAAATGCCGAGCCGACAAGCTCCGCTCCGCCGAGTCTCCAAGTTCAGATGCAAAGTGACAATCTGAGGTCCGCTGACCTTTTATAGCGTCGTGGTGACGTCGTTTCCATGACATTTACTGAGGCACGTCCGTTGTCATACCCCATAGCAACAGAGACTCTGTTTTTATTTAAAAATCTCATATTTGTTAATATATGTCAGTAGTTTTTATACATATATATTTGTGAGCTGTGGCCAGGTTTTAACACGTCAAGCACTTCTACATATCATAATTAGAAGAGCAATATACACTCTAAGAAGGGTGTGTAAAAAATGAGACGTGTTGAATTTGTGTGCTCAGGGACACTGTTGTGTTAATTTCAACACAGGAAATGTGTAAACCATTTCGACACACCAGCTGTGTTACATGGCTTAACATATAAATGTGTTATTTCTGCAAAATGTGTGTCACGAAGTGTGTAATGGAAGTAGGCAGGTATTTTGTTAAATAGTTTAATAGATTAAAAAGTTAATCAGGTGAGTCAATAATCACATGACTCACGGGAGTTGTTAGTCACGTGACTCGTTTGTCAATCGTTATTTACTTGAGTCGTGAGACAATCTGGTGACGTGACTCGTTAGTCAAGTTAAGGTCAACCATGCTCTTTTCCTAAACCTAAATAAATGGTTCTATATTTGGTCGGTCTGCACCGGCTACAGGGGGTGGCTTGCTACAGTAGCTAATGATTGATCTTCTGTGGTGCGTGGCCGTGCTTCTAATTTTACAAGCCTAGCCTCCAACACAGCAAATAAACTACACTTATTACTAGTGCTGGGTGTGGTGGAAAATAATCTTTATAATGCAGTGGCGGGCCGTGCATTTCATATCTGGGCCTTCACTGCTGAAATACCACCTTATAACCACATGATGGCGCCACAGCTAGGGTTATTATTCGTTTCTTGGCTGTAACTATATAACGTTACGTATGTAATTTTAAGGAACAGCACTGTCCTGTAAAGCCGGGTAGGGTTTATTCACTATAACAATAAAAAGTAAGAGCAGCATGTATATATATTCAGTTAACCTTCAATAGTTTGCGTTGCATAAAAGTGCTAATGCTCCTTCCAACCAGTCCGTATAACGAGTATCACTGTTACACAACGTTTAACCATGACAAGCTCGAAATCCACAAAACCAGCCTGAAAATGAAGAAAATCTGAAGTCAGTAATATCTCACTGGAAAAAAATGGCAATAAAATAAATAACATTCCTGTGAAGTTAATAAAGAATAAAGAACATCCGATATTATCAGTCATTCCTCCTGTTCTCTGACCTCCTGGCAGCTTTGTCTCAGCCAGCATAGAAGTTTACAAGAACAAACTAAGATGAACAGAAAACAGACAGTCAGCTTCTGTTTTAGCTTGTTCCTAAAAAAAAGTTGCTTTTGGTAAATAATGCTTGCTGTGCTTGGGTCAATTGCATTGAAACGGTCTTTAACGTGACCGCTATGGAGCTTTTGGAATATTGTATGCCATCAGTCAGACAGTCTAAAGTGCATCCTTTGTTTTCCTCACAAAATAAACTATTCTGATCAAGATCTGATCAACTATAACGATAAAGTGTATTCATATAACACTTCATGAAGATCAAACTGCTTTACAAAAGAGTATAAGTTAAAGTATAAAAGTCATACAAAGATTTAAATCTCCAATTTCACATACGCTAACTATTTTCAGGAACATTAACAATCTTTTGTGCAGATGACCTTTTATGTTGCTCGATGAATGAATACTTCCAGGTTGTGAATAACATTTATATATGTGTCATCTTCAGTTACCCCTCTGTCATTACCGACCAAGCAAGATACCTCAAAGCCATTCGTTCCTTTGACATTTCAGTAGGTATTCAAGGTTTGCACACAGTGCTCGAGGGGAAGCTCCAGTCCCGACTGCAGCTTGAGAGGGGAGATGACTGAAGTAGCAAAAATTTACATTTTGACTTCATTTATGTTTCTCACAGACTCACAAGCAGTGGCGGGTGGTCAATAGAGGGGCCTGGCCCCACCTTGACCCCCGAGAAAAAAAAAGAAATCATGCGCTTTTATTTTGAAGGGGATTTTGATTGCAGCCTGTCTGCTCGTCATCTCCGCTTGTGTGCACGTCTGAGAACGCCCACCTAGTGGGGCATTTAGCCCCACCGAGGCGGGTCTATGAAGCAGTTTAGCCAATCGCTGATTAAAGATATAAATGAGTGACATACAATTTAACCAATCAGCCTCCTCAAATAGATTCAGAGTGGGGCCAAATCGTTTTGGCCCCACTATATCTATAAGCTTATATCTATAAGCGTGTGTTTTATAGTATACTGAATATTATTATATGATATATTGTTACACATATATGTGTTATTTACTGCTTTTTTTGAGTTGGAATAAATGTTGAATATTATGGGGCCAAATCGTTTTGGCCCCACTAGCTGCGCGTTCTCGTCAGGAGAAGTCTCTACAGGCGAGCGTGAGCGCCAGCGCGAGCACTACTCCTCCAAGACCCGGTAGAGAGGAGAAGTTTGAGGAGAAACTGCAGTGAAAGAGCTGATCCCAGATCAGCCTGACCACAATCAGACAGCAGACTAGCGGGAAAGGGAAGCAATACATGAAGCTTCTCTACTAGCTGTACCAGACAGGTTTGGCTAGCTGGATGCAGTCATGCTAATAACTTATTTAGCTTTTTAAAACACCGGGGACAGATCCAGCACGGACAGTTAGGGAGTGAGGGATGAGGAGGTAAGGAAACATGAAAACACCAGGGCACACATGAGAACTCTGTCAAGCTACATATTAAGCAAAGTGAACATCTTTTCTTCTACATAGTTTCATGACAACTTGGTCATGGAGGCATCAACATTTAATTGAGATGGTAAATTAACAGTGAAAACTCATCATAGCTTATATCTATAAGCGTGTGTTTTATAGTACTGAATATTATTATATGATATATATATATTATACTGTATATATATATATATATATATATATATATATATATATATATATATATATACTGAATTCCCCGTGAGGGTGACTTAAATAAGATGTCCTGATTATTTTATGTTTATCAAAGTGTTATTTACTGCTTTTTTTTGTGTTGGAATAAATGTTGAATATTTAACTGCAAAGTAGTAATGCGTGTTTGATACCTTAATTTTTTTGCATTAAATCATACTGGGGTGTTTGCTGAAATTGATTGGATGGCCCTACCTAGAACATTTTCCACCAGCCGCCACTGCTCACAAGACTTGCAGTGAGCGAAAGAAAGGTGCTCACAGTCTGCCTTTGATATTGAATATGATGGATAAAGGAAACCGCTTTACAGAGAGAGAGCAAATAAGCTGAAAACAGCAACATAAAGGCTATCTCAGTTTGCACCATGGTGAATTAAAGTCACTTAAAACCACAACATTCCTCACTCAAATCAATGAGGTACGTACTTCTCTCGGCAAATGGTTGGACTGCAAAGTGGAATGTCTTGAGCTACTTATCAGTGAAAATCAAGAGGAGGTGAAAGCTGAGATGGACAACAAAGTAAGGCAAGTTCAAAACAGTCTTGATTTGGAGAGTGGACAGCTTTCTACTCGAATAAAACGCCTGGACCAACTGAAAACCAAAAAGAGCACAAAGATGACATGGCCAACCTAGTAAGGCAAATTAAAAACCATCATGATTTGGATATCGGTCAGCTTTCTGGTAGAATGGACAGGATGGAGGTAAGACTGGATTGTAAAGCATCCGGCCCTCAAATTCCAGTCTAACGAACCACACATCGCCTCTAGCAAGATCTAGCAAGGTAGGAATGGGTACTGAAACCCTGTGTTAAACGGGCCCTGGTGCTAAATTATTAAAGACCGGAGTATTGATAAGCCCCAACGTTAATGGTGCTTTCTATCTTTCTAATTTTTTATGTTTTGGTGTAATTTACTATCACATTGCAACATACATCTCATCTGCTCTCTCTGTCGGGGCTGAGCTGAGCTCTACTATACACAAAACACACAAGCACAGACACTCGGAGGGAAGTCAGCGAGCAGAAAGTCTGAAGTGAACCAGGTGAAGTGAAGATTGCTTGAGTTGATGACAAATACACTGATTACCATAAGTGTAATAAAACATTTGCAAGCAAAAAGACAATACTCTATCAATACATCTGTCCAACAAGCATAAATGTGTAAATTAAAGTGAAACCTAATTTAATCGGCTCTGTCCGCAGTCTCTCATCCACCCCAGCTATGTTTCAGGCAAGTTGGCACATTGCAGGAGTACTTGGCGTATTACCACTACCTGTAGATCAGTGGAATAATGTGAAAATTATTTATGACATGTTTTGCATCTTAAGAAAGTTTGAGATCTTTACTTTAAAATTAAAACCTAGCGGTGGGTTTAAACAATATGTGGAAAAAGTTTGTAATGACCAGCCCACTGACATATCAGTAGCTTTAAAACACTACAGATTAAGGTTCTGATGACACAGAAAGAAAGCCTAAGACTGACCAATCACTGTGAACCAGGGGCTTGTTGCAAGTTGCAATTTGTATCGTGAAGCAATTTCTCCAAACACGCATTATTTTAACTTGGAGGTATCTTTTCATTAAATTTGTTGGAACATACTAATCCAGAATTTCACAAACATTTTGTATATATGTGTCTCACCTTCTGTCGAGGTTCTCCCTAATGTAGGTTAGGCAACCATTTTGAGAGTTGTAACCTTTGACCATCAACATTAGCACCTGTTGGCACACTGCCACAATTAGCAACACTGAGTGGCTTCTTGGAAGATTATCGCAATCAATTTTGAGAACCACTTCCGAGAAAAGCATTTATTTTGTTTCACCATCACTCTTGCCGATTACCAAAGGGAAACCATCACACGTATGCTCACAGTTGTGTGTATGTTGAGGGGGGGAAAAAAGTATATTCCTACAGTATAACCCTCCAATCATGAGCTGCAGAAACATCTGTAAAGTTCAGCACTGACTTTTAGAGAACTGCTAACCCTACATTTAAATCAAACATGGGAGAGGACAAACAGCATTAACTACGTGGGTAGTTATTTCTCCTTCACCCCCTCAGTGTCTGAATAAAATCAGTTCTGCTCAGGTTTTACAACACGTTTCTACACTGTGCACACAATGAGGAAGCATTCACTGCTTTGCCTTTCAAAGTAAAAGGTCAATGCTTCTAGGCCTCATGGGTTGCTTTTATTGGCTTTGAAGAGATCACAAAATTAGGAAGAAAATGATTTTCAAGATAAACATGTATAAATCAGAATGTATTGGTTTTAGAAGGGCTAGCTTTTACTTTGACACGTTGCAAATGCTTCCTCACACAGGTGGCGCTATCAAGGGGCTAGAGAACACTTGGCTTCCCAACAATTTCATTTAAAGGATCGGCGGTTCGATCCCTGGCTCTACTAGTCCATGTGTCCTTTGGCAAGACACTTAATCCCAAATTGCTCCCGTAGCCGTGCTTGTGGTGTGTGAATGTTAGATAGTCCTGATGGGCAGGTGGCACCTTGCATGGTAGCCCCGGTCATCAATGTGTGAATGAGGACGTAGTGTTAAAGTGCTGCGAGTGGTCGGAAGACTAGAAAGGAGAAATAAAAGTACCATTTACGTTGCTTCTGCACTGAGACCGGCCGTTGGTTAGCTTAGAAAGGCCAGGGGTGAAGGTGCTTTAGGGCATAGATTAGGGTAGAACCAGTGTGCCGAGACATACTTTTATTGTAGTTTGCTTTTACATACAATAATTTCTACACAGTAGACTCAAGCAGGTCTTTGCAGGCTAATACAGCTTTCAATTCACATCAGGTAGTGGCACTCTACTCCAATGACGGCACTCTGGCTCCTCGTGATGCTACTGCTGCCAGACACGGGGTTGTAAATCAGTGTAAAAGCATAAATCAAGGTATTCTCGATCACCTAAGGAAAAGAGAAAAAGTTAGACATTTGACTGAAAGTTTAATATCAAGGCATTCTATGAATAAAAACCTCACCACTCGTCTGCTACCACAGCTGTGCAGCTCATACTCAAAGGCCAGCACATGAGACAAGTTGTCGATCTCAGTGGCTGAGCAACCCCCGAGTGTGAGATCCCCTGGGTTAATCAGCTTGCCAAGGCCCAGCAAGTCCTGGCTCACTTCCACCTGGATCCTGCTTTCTCCACACCTCACAGCAACACGGTTGGCAGTCGCTGGTTGCCGCAATACATAATTGACAGGGGTCTCTTTCACTGAATCCACTGGATCTTCTGGAAATGTCCAGGACAGTGGCTCGGCTGCTGGCTGGATCTGCTTTGCCTGGAGCACGTCAGCTTGTTGAGTAGACTCCCTGGAGTGCACTCTCTCAGGCTCTGCTGCTGGTTCATCCTCAACTCGCCAGTAGTCTGGCTGGCTCATACTGAGGATTCTAGCATCACTAAAGCTGACACATGCAAGCACAAAACCAAACACAACCAGCTGCCTGGACCCCATTGTTGCAAACACAGAATGTTCTCAAGCACGGCCACTGCAAGCAGAAAAAGGCAGAGACTCCTCCCTCTGACTCGTTAGATGGATCCCTTTACACATGTGTAGATCTCAAAGCTGCACAGGCCTTACTAATTAAAGACAGGAGTAACCAATTTAACCAGTAACCAATACTTTGTATCTCTACTGCATTACATTTTAAAAGGACAATATTGTACTTTCATTATTCAATAAGTAACTATAATAGTTAATGGTTACGTTACAGATTAAGATTTTATATATACAATGGAATATCAGATTATTTTATCAAATGGGGCTGCAACTAACAATTTTCATTTTCTTAATTAACCAATTAATTGTGTGATTTATGAAAGATCCCAAATTTGTGAGAAATGCTCATTGCAGCCAAGAACAAGGTGACGTCTGGGTGACACATTATGTGCGGGTAAAAAGAGAAATAGCATTTCCATAATTGTACTAATTTATTCACTATGTTATTTACATCTACAGTTAGTTCGTTTTTTAAAATATATTTGCTCAACTACAGCGTGAAATTGTTTGCATAACCTCTGCAACAGTTTCAGCACAGTGCTGAAACGGTGGCTCCAGGACCTGGGGCTGTTCTGAAAGCACAAGTGGCTCCAACCCCGGAGTGTACAGAAAATAGATCAGTGATCTGTGTCCTTTTCCTGGTGTTCAGAAACCTGTAGGATCGTCAAAAGAGGAATAGTGGAATAGTGCCAATCTGCCTTGAGCTATGGAGGCCTGTAAATGATACTAATAACGTGTCATTCACAGAGTTCATTAGAGCAGAGCCAGACGGAAACAACTGAAATTGAGGTAATATGTGTCCATGCAAATTACTGGCATTGCAGATCTGTTTTGTCACATGGTTTTGGTCTTAAGACCAAGTCCCTTTAGGCCTCAGAGTTGAATTGTGGCGCAGTACTGGTGGTCTGCTTGACAGCTTATTTGTTAGCTTTTGATCATCAAACCCTTACTGATTTATGACATGACATTTTGTGGTTCCAGGCAGGACAACCCTTTACTGATTGTACCTTTAGAGTCCCCACTAAAAGTAGAGCTGCAAATATAAAAAAAACTATCAATAGATTGTTTTCCTGTGGAAGTCATGAACTGATGTCTCTAGTTGATTTAATGTCCAGGCCCGGTCAACAATCTGACTCTACTGCAGTTATGTGATATTTATTTAGGCCTCCAGGAACTACAACTGTACAACAGAAGTGATCCCTTTAGAGCTGAATCAGGGTGCTGAGATGGCAGCTGTTTCCTTTTGCTGGCTCAAAACCTCAATATCCCCAGACCTATTAAGTGATAAAGTCGACAGTTTAGAGCTTAGCAGAGCATCTCAGAGGAACAGGGAGCGCCTTAAGGCTAATGGGGTACCAACTTGAATCTCTTAAAAGGCCTTGACTGCATTTTGCCCAAATTAGGATGGAACCAGCACATTATATTTGCCATGATTATTTGGGATGCTGTAGTTTATATAGTCGATGTCTAAGAACAAGATCTACACTTTAGTCTTTGACTGTATAAAACATAATTCAACTCTGCATCTTAACCTCTGAAGGTCAGTGTAATTCAGGACTGAGAGGATATTTATTTAGATTTCTTTTTTAACTTGATAGAAAAATCACTCATTTTAACATGTGGAACATAAAGTCACCATATTCCTCTTCTTTAGTTCTCTGCTGCCATCTAGTAGCCACACACTGTATGCTTCTTTTATACTGTAGAGAACCGGCTGCTTGGACAGAAACACATCGGCACTGCAATGACATGTTGTGTATCGTGTTTCACCATTTAAGTGGCACTGTGTATGATTCAGTGGTGGGGTATCCAAGCATGTAGGAGAACTACGGTGGTCTTCAGGTAACAAAAGACATTAGAAAGGCTCTTGCTCACAAGTTTTTTGGGGGAGTTTTTCCTGTAGCGATGTGAGGGTCCCGGGACAGAGGATGTCACATGTGTACAGATTGCAAATTTGTGATTTGTGATTTTGAGCGACACAAAATAAATGTAATTTAATTTAATTGCTGGAGCCAGAGTTTGGATTGTCTGTTCAGACCTACACGCTGGTCCAAAATGGCGGACTCCGTGAAGAGGACCATGTAGATATAAACAGCTCATTATAAGGTAAACATTTTTAGGTGTTAGAATAGAATGACCTGCAATGCAATGTTATGACACACATTTTCGCTTTGTAAACCATGTACTCTTTGTTCCAGTAGTATGTATCCTGACATATAGCATTAATCACAATGCCATGCAAACACATTATTTTACAGCAAATATATTGTCCCCATCTTGGTTTTGTTTAGTTTGTTTTCTGTTTTATTTGGAAGTTCCCTGCCTCTTCTTCTTCTTCTTCTTCTTCTTCTTCTTCTTCTTCTTCTTCTTCTTCTTCTTCTGGTGGTTGGCAAACAGCTTTCGGGGGCATTACCGCCACCCACTGATCTGGAGTGTGGATTTAAGGAAAATAACTACTACGAAACAAAACAAAACAAAACAAAAAATAAAAATAATTCTCAAATTCTATTCATTAATCTTGTTGCCTCTAAATATGCCAGAAGAGGCTTCCAACATTTATCACTAAAGTCTTTCTTTAGTACATCAATTATATTTTCCTCTCCCATCTCTCTTAGACCACCTTTCAGAACGTTTCTCGCTGCCTCGTACCTCTGGCATGACAATAAAACATGGTCCACAGTTTCTTCTTCCTCACAAAATTCACACCTTCCATTATTATGTTTTCTAACAACATAGAGGGAACTGTTAAGACAAGTATGTCCATTCCTTAGCCTTGTCATAACCCTCTCCTCTTTTCTATTTCGTCCACTAGATCCAGTTCCCTGCCTCTCGTGTCCTGTGGTTGTTTGTCTTCCTATCTTTGTGGTTTTCTCTCCTTTTTTCTGTGGATCACCTGTGTTGTTTTCGTCTCGTCAGCCTTGCTCTGTTCCCTTGTGTTTCTTCCACCAATCAGCTTTCAGTCTGCCCCCGCGTCTGCCCACCTGTGTCTTGTTGTCTGATTAGTGTCCTGTGTATTTATAGTCCTGTCTTTTGTCTTTTGTCTGCCGTTTGTGGGTTGTCTCCTTTGTTCCTGTTAATATTCCCTTGTGCACATGACTGATGTGCCTGTTTTGTGACATTTTGCTGCTTGGGTTTTTAGTTACTACTTTTGTACTCACCAGTCTGGTAAGTTTTTGTTTTGGAGATTTCTTTATTAAAATTTCTGTATATCATCCTTCTGCTTCCTATGTCTCTGTATTTGGGTCCATCCCCTGTTGCCTTTTTGTTGTGTGTTCAACAGCATCAACAATGTTACATTAGGCTGGAGTAATGAGT
Source organism: Pholis gunnellus (assembly GCF_910591455.1). NCBI lineage: Eukaryota > Metazoa > Chordata > Actinopteri > Perciformes > Pholidae > Pholis > Pholis gunnellus. Next base: position 3,531,264 of record NC_136535.1, on the reverse strand, counting down.
GTTTATCTCTGCCAGGCATAAATGTGTGTGTACCTCTGTCTGTCCACAGCTAATCTTACATACTGCTGGACCCACCAGCCTGATCCAGCAGTCCTGCGGCACTCGTCGTGCCAAGAATGTATAAACCTGTCAACGTCTCAGATTTGGAAAAGCTAGTAGAATCATCTAATAGTTTAGTTAATTATTTAACTACTGGTCGAGTTCAAAGTGTCCTTCTAAAGTGTCCCATGTCGGAAAAAACCTTTACATGCTCTGAAGAACCAGAAATAGCAGACAAGTGGCAAAGAATTGCGAAGGGCTACATGACTGGGCCTTATGGTAGTCCTCCCTTCTTATTTCCGCATTATGCATAGGTAAAGCTTTTAAAATACTCTGAATACTTAATAATGGTGCGGGCAGCTATTACAATTTGAATTGCGATTGATCGCATTATGTGCAAAATTCAATAATGACTTCACAAGTAATGATTGCGCACTTTTATTTAAAAAGTACTGCTATATGAACAAAAGTGCAATAACATTTGGTCTGCAAATGGGGTGTGTTTTAACAGCAGTATTTCCTTTACACACTGGCAGAACGCTGGAGACTGTGTGCTACGTAGGGGAAGTGTTCAAAAGGCAGACGTCTCGCAGCAGCGATCATAATTATTGTGCTAAGTGCGCCGACTTTTTTTGGAACATTCCACTGCTGAGCAACATGATCAAATGTTCTGCGCTCGGTTCAGCAAAACGTCTATCTGTTCATGACAGTCGGAGCACGTGAACGCAGCTCCCACGGTTCATCAATATAATGCACTGTAACTCCGAGGTGATTATGGTTACCCAGCGATGTCCAGTAGTCTTCAGTGAGAACAACAGTTGGTGCACATTGTTACGCCGTCGCTTTGTAGTCTCTCCTTTTCATAAAACTTGTGTATCCTCCATGTGATGGTGCGTCTTGAGGGTGGCCCATACGTGCCGTCATTCGTTGCGATCCTAAGAAACGTTCCTCAGACCATCATCTTCATTACTAATCGGCCTGCAGTTTGTATCCACTTAGCATAGCATTTGTTTGCTTGTCTTGCTTTTGTCTATCTATACTTCTCCCACACGCTGCTTCAAGTGGTCTGCTGAGCCTCCCTCCACCATTGCAGCGAGCAACGGACTTTCTAAAAATAATAATATATATATATATATATATATATATATATATATATATATATATATATATATATATATATATATATATATATATATATATATATATATATATATATATATATATATATTAATAATATTCTCAGCCCCTCATGATGATAGAGCTCCAAGCTTACTTACTCATACCTTTTATGGCACATATTCCATCTGTCGCAGCGGCGTCAAATGACGAGATAAAATATATTTCAGACCGACTAAACTTGGCTGTCGTAGTAGGCCCTGTGTTTTCATATACCCTTTCAGAAGCACTTCGTTGGATTGTTGAATAACTGCGACTGCATTTGTTCTTCATCTATTAGATGACTTCAGTGTGCCTCCCCAGTTGGTTTGTATTATAGACGTAGGAAAGCGTGTCGGATGCAGCGTCTATTTCTGAACATTCTTTACTTTCGTCATTAGGCCACCTTAAACCTACTATGAGAATTATCCCTCAAGACAGATCATTCATATCTAGATTATCTGACCTCTTAAAAACAGTGGACAAACTCCACGATCTTGTCTCCTTAAGAGAAGGATGCAGATCTGATTTTAAGATCGGACTTGCCATGTTATATTGGAACTGTAGCTCGTTGTTCTACAACTAATACAGAAAACGTCAGTCACTCTCGTAGCTCCTTCTGTCAGTTTGGGGGAATCTAAAACGATCAATGGTTCGCAGACAGCTAGCAAAAACGAGCTTTTATTGCGCACTGTTAAGATTCCCGGAAATTAAAGTTCAAGTCATTTAAGCTGTGCAGATCCCTCAGTATGTAGCCTGCTCTGGAACTCCTTCATTCGCAGAGACTCTGGTTCACGGCTTAAAAAAGAGCATCCAAGAAGCAACGATAAGCGTCTCCCCTTTCATAGCTTTAGTGCACTAACTGATGTCTCAATTAAGGCGGGGGTGTTTTGGATAGATTCATGACTGGAGACTATTTTTTGTTTTTCACGGCTTTATGGGTTCCTCCGGTGCGGTCAATTCGCAACCAGCTCAGAGTCTTTTGATCCTTTGCATGATCTTACTATTTCTAACATCATAGATGCTCGCATTTACCCATCTACCTCAAGCATTTAAAAACCGAGGGAATTCAAGGCTAGAACGTGAGTGAGTAGATGTTGGACCAGAGGTAAGAGGTCAAGGTTAGTCAAAGCCAAGGATAGAAGAATGTCACGATGGACTGCAGGCTAGGACAGGTTAGACCGCAGATACAGGATAGTGCGGGTCTAGATAGCCCATAGTGAAGTATGGTAGGATTTCAACAGATCCCGAAATATATGGTGGGAGGGCCCGAGCGCAGGACGGGATAGGTGAGGGTCAAGCTAGACCACAGACAAGGATAGGTTGGGTCAGGTTAGACCGCAGCTTAGGATAGTCGGGGGTCACGTCGGGGGTCACCTCAGACCCATCTTTCTTTTGGGAATGGAAAGCGGTCCCGTCGGACCAGGAAACAGACACGTTAAGCCAGGTCACGTTCACCTAGGAAACACAGTTACGTTAATCCAGGTCACGTTCACCTAGGAAACACAGTCGACGGGTAAGGTAAAGGTTCGAACGTTGTTATCTCTCTAACTAACGCTGCATTCTGTCTATCTTCCATAACCCGGTACCTGCAACGGCGTCCTGGTGCGAGGCAAGACGAACCCTTCTTTCTGACCGACAAAGAAAAGCCACGTCAAAAATCCTGCTTTACCACCTGACTTCGTCTACTCTGCAAACGATGTGGACATCCTCCTCAGCTATACACCTCGCACCCCTTCCGCATCGGAGCAGCTACCTCTGCAGCCGCTCTATTCCCAGCAGCTACACTGAAGCTATGGGTCGCTGATCCTCAGCAGCTTACGAATCTTGCGTTCGCCTGGGAGCCACAGATGTAGTTTATTACATGACATCCATTGCACTTCTGTCCATACAGGGAGAGGGATCCCTCCTCTGTTGCTATCCCACAGGTTTAATTCCTTTTTCCTCCCTGTTAAAGGGTTTTGGGGGAGTTTTCCTGGTCCGATGTGAGGGTCCTGGGATATAGGATGTCATATGCGTACGGATTTTAAAGCCCACCGAGGCTAATTTGTGACTTTGGGCTGTACGGAAATGAATGGATCGATATAATTGCTGTTCAAAAAGCTATAAGCGCTACCTGGCAGACTATCATTAGTACCCCAATGCACGATAAGAAACGAAAAATAATAAGCTAATAAAAATGCTGCATTAGAGTGGTTGGCTGGGGTTCACTCAAAGATTTGGGTAGTATGACCTCTTGGGGATGCATGCTCGCGCCTTTTATCCGTAACATAATGTTTGCAGAGGTCTGCAGCATGCTTGCTGCTACACATAGTTCACATAATCGTAGGATGGACCTCATTTGGGAATGCATGCTTGCGCCTTTAATCTTAAAATATTGTCTACTAAGGTCTGCAGCATGCTGCTGCTATGGTAAGTTGACCTTCTTTTTGGGGGATGCATACTTGCGCCCTTTATTTATTATAATTTAAAGAAGAGAAATGCTGAGGTCCGCAGCAGGCTTTGCTGCTACACATAGATAGTTCACATAAACGGTAGAATGGCCTTGTTTGGGACGCATGCTTGTGCCCGTAATCTTAAAATAATATCTGCTGAGGTCTGCAGCATGCTTGCTGCTACACATAGATTTCCATAGTCTGGCTGATGCTTCGCATGGGCGTCTTATCAGTCTTGGCGTTTGGTTCCGTTGTTTTTGGGGGTTATTGCTCGTGCTCCCGGTCTTAGCTCAGTAGCTGCTGGCTAATCCGGGGAGCATTCAAAGAGCGGAGCCATTATCGCCACGTTTAACTGTATTCCATTTGTTGCAATAAATGGTTAAAATCTATAACGAGTGTTCCTGACTGAAATGAAGCTAGCGTAAATTCATGCAGGACACGGAAGTTATACGCCCCAGCTGACAGCCAGCCGATTGAATCATAGCTTCCGATCGGCCACGCACCAATCACAGCCCACTCTCACATCACGGAGGTTTATTTAAATATGGCTTCCTTCTCACTGATTCATTCTACATCTACGCTGCTACAGACCACACTGCTGGCGAAGCTTCGCCTCCTCCACCCCAGCCTCCACCTCTTTGTTAGTTTATCTTCTGGCAAATGTTTGAAATGTATTTAAAAAATGTACCTCTGTCCTATAAACCCAGGGGGGTTATTGCTCGTGCTCCCGGTCTTAGCTCAGTAGCTGCTGGCTAATCCGGGGAGCATTCAAAGAGCGGAGCCATTATCGCCAAGTTTAACTGTATTCCATTTGTTGCAATAAATGGTTAAAATCTACAACGAGAGTGTTCCTGACTGAAATAAGGTTGTTACACATTCACACGGTCTGTGAATTCTTGTCTGCTATACTTCCTGCTTTTGGCAGTTATAACTGTTACTTTCAGCCTGAATAGTTAAATGCCAATTTGTGTCTGGGCAGTTAGGTCATTGTGTTATTACCTTGTTTTGTGTTTAAGTTTACTGCATTGTTACGTGTTGTGTATGCTCACGGACAGACAAGTTCCGTTAGTGCTGTGCAGAAATGCTTATTTATTTAAAGGGGACCATGTACAGTTCAAACATAATTGTCACCATTTGATGCCCCGTACCATATTGTAGCTTTAAGCTAATTTGCATCTGTAGGCCCTTGGCAGGTCAAAGAAAGCACAGTAAACAGTATAAAGGTAAAGACATGATACAAAGAATACCAAAAAGAACACATTGTGTTCCATACTGCTGTAATAGTGTTATGTTAGATCAGTCATCACGAGTAAAGTTGGGAACTAACAGTTTAAAGACCAGAATCGTGACTTACTGAATCTGAGTAGTTTCACACTTCTTCCCCACACACTTGCACAAACACACACTCTCACCACAGATTGATTGCTGATTTTAGATAGTAGGCTCGTAATTGTATAGTAGTTTTAGATATTATTTGACTTGATCATCATTATTATTGGAATTAAATGATATACTTTTAAAGAGCAGCTTTTTGTAATTACTTTGTGCATGTGTATTGTGATAATGGCTGGATATGTGGCCTGTGTTCGAATTTAAACCTTCACTGTTTACTCTGAATGTGGAATAGTACTTTGACTATTGATATGATTGAATCCTAATTATGAGACTTCATTTATAGTTTGTTATTGGTCCCTGATCTCAGGGTGGTGCCCTGTTATTAATATTAATAATGTTATTGACAATAATTCTATTGATGGTAATTTAGTTTTCGTATTTGCTGATAACCAAACACGCTCCTGCCCGATCCCAACAATATCAAACTGATGACATGACTGGCTGGCAGGTCTGTCCGTCTGCAGGCTCAAAGGCTCAGCGAGCTGAAACATGCTGAGCGGACATCTAGCCTGAGAACAAAGAACCTGAAAAAGCCTTTTCTTTCACTTAGGTTCCAATATGCTACAACCAAGACTTAAGAACTTTGAGTCTTGCCAGCTAGATCTCTATGTTGCTGTTCTGCCTCTTATTCTTGTCTTGTGTCCCTGACCCGTAGACTACTGCGGCCTGTCCCTACGTTAAAATGAAAGTAAATGTTAAGCCTGGCAAAGATGATAGAAAGATGGCTACAAAGGGGGTGACAAGATTATTCAGTGTCCCGCTGAAGGACTCGCCCATGTCCGAAGATACCAGGGAAAGCAAAACCAACTGCCATCAGAGCAAGAGATGAAATATTACAAACTAAGTCTTATCCAACTAGAATGACGAAATGTCCAGAGAAAAACCAGCCACAACATTAAGTTTAATTCAACTGCCCATCACAACCGATAGGCCTTAATAAATTTGATGTCGGTCAATAAAGTAATGCAAGGTAATAAGTTAAACTCCGAAAGATTCTAGACTAATTGAGAAATGAATAAACTAGGATCTCCCTTATATTAGAATAATATGAAATTGCTTAAGCGTTCCTGGTTCTTAAACTCTTCACTGCTAAATGGTGCATTCATCTTCTGAACTAACTTTCATTGATAAACGTTAAACAAATCACATTTCATTGATGAACATGTCAGTCACATATAATCCTTTTAATTCATACATGGTTCACCGTTGGTCATTGTTCTCATGTATTCATTTATTTGCTGTTTAGTATTTTGGTTTGGAAAAAGATCTGTGTCCTTCACAAAGAACATGATAATTTGATTTGCGTCTATATGAAATGATAAGTCACTGTACACCATGCCAACAACTCTAGCAACCCTGAGATTGAGACAATATCAAATTCTGAAATCTTAAGTTTTTTTCAAAACGGGGTGGCGTCCCAAATTGAATCTGTTAAATTCTGTTCAAACTAATCAAGCCATCACTCCCCTTCACCTTTTCTCACAAATTCATGGGTTTATGATTATTTGAGTTATCATTTCATAGTTGAGTTAATTCATTATTAACCATTACATCTGCTAAAAGCAATAACATCACAAATATCTGAATACAAAACAGGATTCAAAGTGTGTTCAGATGTGAAATTGTTGCAGCAGTCACTCAATCTTCTTTGGATAGATTTTACAAAGGAAAGTTTCAGTTTCACTAGTTATAAAAGCCTCTCCAGTACCAGCAGGTACAGTTGAGGCCTGACGCTATGAGCAGGATGACGAGCAGGGTGATGAACAATCCAAAGCCGATAATGGTGGCAGTGACGGCCCAGACGAACGTCCTTTTGGACATGTCGATCATGGGTGACCTGAGGGCCATTTGCACCCTACGCGCCCGCCGGCGGTCCTGAGGAGGATAGCGGGCCAAGTTGACGTTCTCCATCCGCAGAGAGCGGACCAGGCACGCTCTCTGGTGGCTCAGCTGGTCAAAGGTGTGTTTACCGTGGTAGTGGCCCATACCACTCTGACCTGGAGGGGGTCACAGACAAGTCTGAAGTCATGTCTGTTGAATTTACAAACTGAATTATACGTTTTACTATATGGAGTAACTGTGTGAGACTGTCTGGTATTCAGTATTCATAAGTCCTGTAATGTGGGTGTTAGTGCACTCATATCGACCGGCCCAACCAGAGGGACGACAGCAAAGGGAGAAGAAAGGCTAAAGATTTCAAAGCCTCACTCCGGACATAGTTTTTTACTTTTAAGTGTGGATTTGTGACCCAACTTGACACCAGAGATTTCATTTGGAGTCGAATGCAGGTCCAGTTTCCTATGTCCAACTTAGCTCATCAATGCTATGGTACTGACAGGTGCCTTTTCCGTAATAACACATGGTGTTGCCAGATGTACTGTTAGACCTGAAACCTGGCCCTGCGCTACATGTGCATGAGATTGTATGGACGGTATGCACATGTCCCGACATATATTTTGGGAGGACAGAATTGTCCCTACCAATATTTGAGCAAACTTGGCATATAAAGTTGACATTATCTTCAATCGCACACACAGAAAGAGACCGAGGAGCAGAATCGTTTGTTGACCGGTGACATCTCCATTGCACTCTGTGTGCTTGACAGCACATCTTTGGTCACTGCACACAAAAATGATATGAAAACTAAAATCGGACTTGTTGATATTTGCACAGTATTAGAAGATATTATCTAAAACTATTGCCGCTCTGTTGTGCCATTCTTATATGATACTTGATGTTATATTTCGACAACTCCTCTATGCTCTGGAATGTGATGGTGAGACAGTACTGATGAAATATTGAGCTGAATTTGATTTGAGATTTGAGTTGTTTTATAACTTTTACAATTAAGGTGCTTACAAGTGTAGTTACAAGTTAAAGCACACTAGCACAAATAACACTGCTGGTTTGAATGTTTCTGTTTCAACATCTTTAGGATTTTATTACTACTAATAATAGTACTTATTATAATATTAATAGAATAATAATTAGTATTATTAGTATTATTGTACTTTGTGATACTTGGTTCTTTGTCTTGAATAAATAATTGCTTTTAAAAACAAACAAAATTTTAAAATAAGTAAATTCAGAAAAGGATTAGAATTTATTTCTAATTTAAATATAATTTATTGTTTCTAGAGCAGCAACAGTGTTGTTTACAACAGCAAAGTAACTATATAAAGTCATTGATATCTCACTGGAAACTAATCTAAAATGTCAATAAAATAAATAATATTCCTGAGAGAATTTATTGCAAGTCAACAGCAAGGAGCTTAGATGTTGTGAACTTGAGTAACCCTCGCTGTCTCCACCCTGGCTCCTCTGTATGCTGACTTAGTTCAGTGTGTGTCTGTGTGTTAGTTTCTATGTGTTTGTGTAGTGGGAGGAGTTTAGCTCTGACACAGAGAGCATACGCTGCATGATAATAATAAATTACACAAAAACACCAGTAACGTTGCTGCTTATCAACACTCCGGTAACAATGTAGCACTGCTCAGTTCGGATCAGTTGTGAACCGCGGATTTTTTTTTTTACAGTGTAATCATCATAGTGTGTAATAAAGTTTTACTGCTGCTGTTCCATTTCAAGTAACAAGTCCCCGAATATCAATGCAGAGTGTCAGTGAACAGATATAAAGCAGTAGTGTGTTCACGTGAACGGAGCGTGTTAGGAGCATTTAACGGTGAAAGTCTAAAGTCATGGCGAGCGGAGGAACTTCAGAAGCCGCCGGGGTCACTTAAATCGCAAGTTTGGGAGCATTTTGTCTTCCCTGTAACTTAAAATGACGGATGAGGGTGGTGGACAAACCCGTTACGGTATGTAGGCGTTGTTTAAAGAGAAAGACACACGACAACGGCAATACATCGGACATGTCCACATCAAATGAAGAGACACCATCCCGTCTGTCAGCGATGGGGGACAAGCCACAACAACAACAACGTATCATCGCGGCATTTAATTAACCGTTTGTGGCAGAATCAGACCGGGCTGAAGCTATTACAGCATCTATTGAGGTCTTTAGTGCTGCAGAGATGAGGACATTCTCCGCTGTGGTAAACAAAGGGTTTCTAAATCTGGTTAAAGTGCGCCAGGGCAACGAAGAGCTACGTGACTGTGACGGTTCACTTCATCACGGCGGAGATTCATATTCCGGTGCTGCAGACACGCCCCCTCTGAGAGAGTCACAGACACACACCTGGTGCAGGTGCTGACAGAAGCAGCAGAGTGAAGCTAGAACGGCCCAACAGCAACATCCCAGTCACCACAGAAAGGTCTACCCTCTCCCCAGACAATGGAGATATTCTCATCTTCTTGAAAAGACCATTTCACAGTAATGGTAAACATTATTGTGTATTTGAATGACTTAACCTGACAGAAGTAAACATTGAGCCAAGTTGTTGCCGATCAGTTCAGTTCAGTGTAAACAGTGGAAGCTAGCTCCAGTCTGCCCCGAAGAGGGTATCAACATACCTCATGTTGCACTTAAACGTAACAGAAATTAGTTTTATATAAATTTGTTATTTGTTTCATTTTGTTTCAAATTGGACATCCTAAATATTTTTGTTTTTATGTAAGACAATAGCCCAAAGTTCTTTGCTTTAAGTGTTCTTGAAGTTATTTAATTAATAAATAGAAAGCAAAGTTATATTTGTCTCCTCCCCTTTTCTTTGCTGAGCTGAAAAATGATCTGAACCGTGACTCAAGAACCGTGATCCGAACCGAACCGTGAGGTTAGTGATCCGTTGCACCCCTAACTGCTACCCATTTAATACTGAGTTTCGGGACCCATCCCTGCCTCTCGCTATAGAGCCAGTGTCCTGTTTGTCCATTCTGTGCTGCTGTAGAAACATGGCGGTACAAGATGGCAAACTCTATGGAAGAGGACCCACTCCCTATGTAGATATAAATGGCTTTTTCTAATCTAAGGTAACAAAAAAACACAACAATTCTTAGTTTCAAGTAATTATACATGAGTAAAATATTTTGAATATCATTAATCCCCTAAATGTTAAACAGTGTTTCTTTAATTTCACCTTGTTTTGAACTGGAGTGCATCTGTTTGGTCTCATCAGCTAAGAGTACTAAAGGGGAAATAGGGGCCAAACAAAAAAGTTTGCCCTGAGCAATATAGTGATAGTGCACCTTCAGCCACCAAATCACTACCGGGCAGACTCGGGCTGCAAATGACAGCAAACGCGCAAGATGGCAGCTCCCGTATCCCGGGATATTTTGGCTTCACTTCTGTACAGTGGGAGGAAGTGGAGAGGCATCATCCATCTATGCAGCCTATGGGCCCCCCTAACAAGTTAATCCAGCCATGCACTGCTCTCATGATGAAGTCCCCCTAACTAAACATACAGACAACAATGCACTTTGAGGCAGTCTTACCGACACCACCAAATGGGAGTGAGCTGAGTGTGTAGTGCATCATGACGTCATTGACCGTCACTCCTCCACTTGAGGTCTCCTCAATCATCCTTTTTGTTGCCTTTCAGAGACGGCAGCAGAAGAAAGGAGAAACATAAAGAACATTAAACATTCAAACCTGCTTTAAATCTCCTCACGCCTGCAGTTTGGTTTCCTCTCACCTTCTTATCAGAGCAGAAGATGTAGAGTGCCAGAGGTTTCTCTCTCTCGTTGATGAAGCGGATGGCATCGTCCATGTCGCTCACAGCCACTATAGGCAGCAAGGGGCCGAAAATCTCCTCCTGCATCAGCCTGGAGTGAGGGGGCACGTCCTTTAGCACGGTTGGGGCTGCATGTACATGAACAATGTTCATTAAACAGAAATATTGATTTCAGCACGATTTATTCATTACCTCGCTGTATCTTCCTACCAATGTAGCGCTGTGAGGCATCACTCTGTCCACCCACCACAGGGGTGTAGCCCTCCATCAGACCCATGACTCTGTTGAAATGATGCTGGTTGATGATTCGGCCGTAGTCTGGCGAGCATTTGGGATCAGCGCCATAGAATTCCTGCGATGAATCAGAAGGTTTTTTGAAAAACTGTGCAGTTTCATTTTGATTTAGATGTTAGCGTAGACAGGTCTAAAGGATGGTACCAGTAGAGTTTGTCGGATGCAGTCCACCACTCGGCCCTGGATGCAGGGTTCACACACGATGAAGTCTGGAGCAATGCACGTCTGACCGCAGTTGACAAACTTTCCCCATGTTATACGACTGCACACAAACGGGTATGGAGGAACACATTGTCAATGTTGATCACTTTCATTTACACTTTACCTAATGAACAATGCGTGTGACAGTGTTTTATGGTTTTGAGGAAGTCACATCCAGGCATATGTATGCATATGTAGCAGTACAAAAATAATAGAACTGTTACAAGCGTACAGCTCGCTAATCCATCCAAAGCTTAAGGACAATTCCAGTGGTGTGTATGTTACGTCCTCTTAAACCACAAACATGAATACATTTGCATTGTTTTCAACCCTTTTCCAAACCACTATGTAGTTACAGTTCATTTTCGACTTGCCACTGGTTTCTGTGTGTTTCCCTACACTTTAGAAAAAGAACATCACATCACAGTGCTTTTGAGAAATGTGCTTCGTGATCTATTCCATGACACTCTGACATTATTTGATCAGCAATAATCACCGCAGTGATAATAAAATGTAAAGATGTAAACACAAATTTGAGTTGATTGGATGTAGCTTGTGTTTTTTGGGTGCAAAAAATAAGGCTTGTGTTAAATAGCTTTCCTCTAATATTAGATGTAGGAGCTAATACTAACAAAAATAATAGTAACAAATTATCACTGTGACAAAGACTTCAGCAGGTTTCAAGTCTCTCAAGTACTTTTGTTATAGTATACTGAAATGAATAGAAACGGATACCTGCCAGTATGCTAGGAAATCAATAATTCATTTAAAAAAAACATTTCTTGATATATTTGTTGAGATTCTCTTTACATCCCGACAGCAATCTATAAATCAAATGCTCCGTGAAAGAAAAGGAAACAATCTGTCGCAGGACTGTAATAAAATGATTGAACGAGCTACCTCCCTGTCTACATGCTGCTAGTATGACAGATGTGAGTACTAACAATAGCCAGGTTCATTGTTTACGTTCATAATGATATGTGATATATTATGATAACTTTGGGGGAGTGGCCTGAAGGGACGGTTTATCAGTGTTGCTGACTTGGCACTCTTGCAAGATTCAGCGACTTGTGGAGCTAGTGCTGCTAGCTACTTTGGAAAGAGTTGGGTTGTTCAGTTGGACCATTTTTTTTATCTAGCGTACTCTTCACTCAAGATTCCCACGATTAGCTTTGAGAACAATTGATACCAAAATCAATGTGTATCCAATAGATCATTCACCTCAGTATTTCATAAACACACACACTTTACCATTATGACTTCAGCAGGACTGCAGACATAGCAGCTGTAGCAGTTAAAGCTGCTCTTTGGTCCAAATGCTTAACTTCTACAGGTCATCAAGTACACATTGCTGTAATCTTATCATAACACATGAGGCCAAATTACCCGAAAATACTCCTCAGAGCTAGCGTGTCATTTGGCTCTGCGTGTGACCACTAGTGAAACGGGCTACTCTGGTGAGTGGCATGTTACCGGCAGGCGATTCTGATGTCACAGTTCTTGTCGATGTAGCAGGGGCTCTTCCCTCCCAGCTCCAGGGTCACTGGGGTGAGGTGGCGAGCCGCAGCCTCCATCACCAGTTTACCCACGGCGCTGCTTCCTGTGTAGAAGACGTGGTCAAACCTTTGCTTCAGCAGCTCCTGGGTCTCTGACACTCCACCTGTTACAACCGGATACAGATCCTGGAAATAAACAGCAACGTTTTATTTATCGTTTTTTTCATCTTGAAGTATGCAATTATGTCACCTAAAAGGGGTAACTAAAATATAAAGCCTTTTTGTGAAACGTTCCTGACACATTCAAGATGATGTTAGCTCTCAGGTAGAATGGGTCCCTGCTCATACCGTGGCCACTTGGCCAAAGTCAAACATATCTGGGATGCAATGTACTGTGTTGGTACAAGGCTTTGACGTTACAGCAGCGCTGAACATTATTCCATTAACAATAGCAGCCGGTGTTCAGACCTTGTCCAGATAGCGAGGCAGCAGAGCCCGGAGGAGGAGGGACGAGTGTTCGCTGAGCTCTGACGGCTTCACTACGGCTGCGTTGCCTGTAGAGAGAGAACACAGGTCTCTGTGAGTGGAATGACATCACCGAGTGACGGAGAGCACACAAGTAGAGTGAGACTGTGAATGTTGTCAAACTGAAGTTCACTGGAGAGACTTTTCTCTCTCAATTCTTCTCAAACTTCTACTGCAAAACACAAGTTTGACGAACATGCATATATTACAAGTATTTAACCTCTTAAACCCTAGGCCTATTTTGAGACCTCTGCTCGAAAATGTCATACCCATACTCAAGAGAGTGTAAATCTCTAACTACAAGGTCTATTTGAATAATTTAAATGGCATAATAAAACAAATAAATGTGAGCTTTGTTAATATGTGTACATATCATTGTATATGTTACTGGTAAATGCTGGACGAATGTTACACACAGCTCAAATTGAAAATGTTCAGGTTCGCCTTTTTTTTTTATTGATTTGAAATGATGCACACGCATGCCTAAACTCTCCCAAATCAAATCACAACACGTCAGCAGTCCTTTTAAAAAGAAATTGGCTTTGATAGAGTGAAGTATGCCTGTGAAATCAAGGCAGGTGTACAGGTCAGCTGAGGTCAGCCAACATCGATTCTGATTTTGGAAGCAGCACATATAGCCGTTTTATTGTACTTTTATATACTATATAACTATATATTTCACTTCTTTTATCACTAATAGTGTTCAATCTATCTAATACAGCAGTGTGGCATCATTTTGAGAGCGTGGGCCATATAAAAACCTGTAAAACATGGCTCATTTTCGTCAGAATTTCAGTTTTACAGAATGCAATTGAACCTTACCAAAGCCTGTGAATGGCCGATTTGCGCATGTGACAGTTCTGAACCCGGAAGAGTCTGGGCAGTGTATTGATACGTTCTTTGAGTTGTTTGACTGAATTTTAAGCCAATAAAATAATCGAAAACCGTGATCCGCCCCCATGGGTCAAACCCATTGGCCAAAACTGAAATTATTCGTCATAGAAGCTCGTAGAGACTCAGTTGCTTCGAAGAACAAAGGACAGAGAGCAGCTGCAAATGGAGGAAAGGATTAACATTTTTTCGGGGCAATCTTCTTCCAGAAAAACATCTAAAAGGTACGAAGCATTTCAATATTTATGATGATACGCTGTGTGTTGATCTGCGGAAGAATAATTGTAACTTTCTAATGGTTCGAAGTAGAAGAATTCGGAAGCTATGGTTGGATTCAGTGTCTTGTCCTTGTGTGTGTGAAAGTCCCGTAGATCGCGGCTGGGATTGATAACGGTGAACATTGCTCGCCTTCTCCTGGCGAGAAATAGGTGAAATTGTGGTAGTACTTGTAGTATCTTGAAGTACTTTGTCTATATATGTTTTTGAGTGATTAAAATAGGTTACATGGTCCATTTTATCAGAATTTCTTCGTCATGTAGGTTTTTGAAATATTTTAAAATATCATTTCATTCGTTCTCAGAAGTGATTTGTACCACATGTGTCTACTCTTTATATGACCTTTGTTTCTACTTATTATGTAGCAGAAGAAAGTGATGACTTTTGATTCCTTTTTTAAATGACTTTTCTTTTTTTTCTGAACTTTTACTTACCAGCAGCGATAGCTCCAACCAGGGGCTGGAGGGTGACAGCCCACGGGTAGTTCCAGGCCCCGATGATGAGCACCACTCCCAGAGGCTCCGGCTGCACATAGACCTCATCTGAAATGGTGAGGAGGTTCCTTTCGACCGGTCGTGGAGCTGCCCACACTGGCAGTTTCTCTAAAGCCAGCTTGATCTCATTCTCAATGCCAATCAACTCCAAGAGCGGTGTGTCGTACTGGCTCTGTAGGAAATCCAGCATGCTCGTCACATTATTATTGTCACATTAAATGTTGCATGCAGCGGTGTGCTGTGTCTCCACTCACCCTGTTGATGTCCTGTTTGAGAGCAGCGGAGATCTCAGCCTCTTTCTCAGTGATCATCCTCTTCAGGGCGTGAAGCTGTTGCAGTCTGAACTCCAGAGGCCGAGTCCTGCCACTCAGGAAGGCCTCCTTGGCCCGCTTCACCGCTTGCCTCTCCATAGATAGCTTGAGGACTACAAAGCCTCTGAAACTGCAGACACAGACGTAGGACAGCAAGCTCGTCTGTTATGAATATATCCTCTTAATGAGCTGTCAAAATAACTTCTATTTTCTGCACAATCCAGCAGGGCTGGCCAAAGCCTGAGCAAACACTTTCCTGCCTCCCTTTACTCACCATACATGTAGATCTAATAAACTAGAGAGTGCTGCAGGAATGTGTACTAAAACCCGGAAATGGGTTATCATTCTTCCACATCTCGAAGTCGATGGGTGTTTTTACATTTTTTGTCTGCGGTTTTGTTCTTCAACATGGAATACGTCAGTCAATTTTGAAGATTGATTATCTTGCAGAACAACATTTATAAGTATCATGAATGTTTGTTATGCCACAGAGATTATTTTCTGCAATAATCCCCACAGAAAAATGTAGTTGAGTGAACCAAGGCAATGCTAACTTCCGGGTTGGCCCACAAAAACAGATCCTCCCTGTAGCACTCTACGGGAGGACCTACAAAAGACCATTAATGAGCACTTAACAGTCTTATTGAATCTGGTCATGAGTGATGCCAAAAGGTAACAAATTGCTTAGTATGTACAGTTACACAACAAACCAGCCTTGAACACATCTAAGCCAGGTAAACTCTAAACTCTCTCTAAATAGTTTTGCCTCAAAAGTTGTAATGTGCAAAACAAGTTCTAAAA
Organism: Pholis gunnellus; assembly: GCF_910591455.1. Taxonomy (NCBI): domain Eukaryota; kingdom Metazoa; phylum Chordata; class Actinopteri; order Perciformes; family Pholidae; genus Pholis; species Pholis gunnellus. Next base: position 3,515,324 of record NC_136535.1, on the reverse strand, counting down.
CAAGTGAAAGACGATAGCAGACAACTCCAATGTCTGCTCAGTTTTTGAGCAAAGTAGGCAACAAATATAAGGTATAGGGTATTACAAAATATATAACGTTGTTTCCTCTTTAAACCAGATTTGGGTTTTTGGTTTCTTCTAAAAAAAAATGTACAAAGATCTCTGCTGACATTTCTTTGAGATTTGATGCCTTTATAAAAAGTATTTCGTTATCTTTATTAAAATGCTCAAATCCTCACCCATGACACTTTTGTTTTAAAATGTATTTTTCAGAAGTAAAGCTATATTAAATAGGCTAGGCTATTGAACAGTTATTTGTAGAAGACTCAACTCTATATCTTATAGCCCAACTTCCATCAGTCTACAATGTGAGTCTCTCTCACAGCATCAGCAGAAGCAAAGTTGTTTTTTTTTGCTGAATGATGATGGCATTGAAATCTGCATCTATTTGTACCAGACGTTTCCAAACCTCCTGTCGTCCGTGTTGATGGGCATGTATTTACATGAAGCATGTGTTTGACATCATCCTGTATATGTAACCTGTTATTATTTAACTAACTGAGATCTGCGATCTAAACGCGATCATCTCGAATATGATATGATATCGATTGAGAGCATTATCCGCTCGTTTGATTCGGAACAGTTGAGAAAGGAGAAAAAGTCGACTCACCAGAAGCCTCGGGTCAAACACGGTGGATTCTCAGTAAAACATTGCTTCAGTGATCCGTCACTGCTCCGATGTGAAAGCGCTTCAGAAGCCCGACACGCTGCGGACTGACTGACTGACGGTCATTGTCCACTGGTTACCAGTCAGCTGCTCTGGGATCAGTTTACCGGGGAGCTTGCTCACTGTAGCCACCAGCTTCATTCAGAGCACCTGGAGCAGTGAGACCTTTGATAACATCAGACCCGCCCCCCACCTTTACAGCCTTTAGAGCTAATTTTTTACCCAGAGAGTCCTCATGGAGGTCAATGTATCTTAATACCAGCATATAAACCATAGCAGCATGTCATAAATTACAATAACCTTGGGACTGTTAATAATATGCCACTGTACTGTTAAGATATATCAAATCGTAAATTAGTTAATCAATAAAAAACAACAGCAGGACAGTGATTTATAATATACTTTTTGTGTTTATGCATATTTGCAGAAACAAAAAACAGAACTGGCATCATTAAAAGCAGACATGTTACACAGTTTTATTACCAGTGTTGGAATTTTTCATAATTTCACAAACTAAAAGAAAACTCTCCAATCACCAAATTCAATACCAATATTGCAGATTATAGTGCTATAAACATGCTGTGAAACAATATTAAACTCTGGTAGCAGCTTCAGATGTAACATACTTGAAATGCTATAAAACCATATATTTAAGAGACAGAAATCAGTCTACAGTAATGCATACATGGGAAATGTAATGGACCAGTAAATCACAGGAGTGCTGTATTTTTACTACAGGTCAGGAGTCGGGTGGCAGTCCCACGTTCACCTGCACCACCAGCTTCTGCTCCTCAGCCTCATTGTAGGAATCTCTGCAAGAAACAGGAGATCCAGACAAGTGTAAAGAGACTGTTTGAGACACAGGGATAACAGATAGTTGAACTACTCACAGAAGCACAAGTGTAGATGTCAACAAAGGTGGTGGGGTGGACCAAAACAAAAGGGGCCATTTAGCAGAGGACAGTGGAGCATGCTGGGTAATTAAAGGGAGGGTAGATGGGGGGGGCATTATGAGGTTAGATATCTTGGACAACACCACACATTGTCTGCCGCAGACAAAGCCATTGTTGTAAGACGGTACAGGCCTGTAGGATTGTGGGTATGGGGGGGAGGTACGAATATCTGGTTATCTTGAGAAACTATTTTGTCGTTATTTAAAAGGTCATCACACAAATACCCTACTGTTAGAAAATAAACACATCTCTCGTCAAAATAATAGTTTTTCCAATTGTTACATGAAGTATAACTGTTGCATAAAACACAAAGATTTCCTGCTGTTAAGGTGAATATGATACCATCAGCCTTTCTCTAGTCATGCTGGCACTGATTAATACTGAATATTCAATACAGTCTCACTTTTGAGTCCTGGGTGAAACAATGGGATAATAAAGTATGTAAATTATTAACAAAGAATTAGCACTTACAGGACAACTACATCTTGTTCTGTAAGACAAGTCATTAGTGACATGCTAAATGGTAAACAGACTTTAAGTACAGCGCCTTTAAGCTACATGTCATCATTCACCCATTCCCAACAGTTCCCACACGCAATGTGCCACCTGTACATCAGGACTAAACACATTCACACCCATTGCATCATAGTGCAATCATATTCATATTCGTACACCGATGGGACAGCCCAAGGACACATCGATATGAACTGCCCATCTTCCGATTGGAAGATCTCTGATCCACGGCCGCCAGTCATCCAATGGTTGTTGGGCAACACAATGATCAGGTGGCGTTGAAAGAGAACACCACCTAAATTAAGAATAGTCCAATCAATCAAACTCAAAAAAGGGCCCAACCAGCAGAAATTTCAATAACAAAGTTTCATGTTTTTTATTGGTCCCAATACCCTCTTTCATTATATATTAAAATATATACTTTGAGGATAACTCAGTCTGGGTAAAATGGTGTTAATATTGAAGGGTCTATGTACACCTATCTTTGATCTGTAATCTTTACAATTAAAAACATTTTCAGATGATAAGCTAACGTCATATACCTGTATTTGGGGTATTTTATACACAACACCCAATTTTTTGGCCAACTTTTCCACTTAAAGTTGTGTGCCACATTTGACTAAAATAAACTTTAGACTGGGTATAAATTATTAATATATATCACTGTGAACACAACTAGGTCATTTCAAACAATAATACACAATACAACAGTTGATGACTATAATCACTTACTGGAAGATTGTGACCCTGCCCCTTATTTCACAATAGTGGATGTGGATGTGTGGATGTTTATGTGCGTGCACAACTTCCAGTAAGAAGAGACATAGGGGTGGGGTCAGATCAGTCTCAATAATTGCAAATGCGCACAGAACAATCCACAAATATATTCGATTTACAAATGCACACAGAAGGATTTACAAATAAATTTGATTCACAAATGCACACAGAACGATTCACAAATATATTCCAATGCACACATAAATAAATTACGATTTATATAAATGTAAAAAAAAAAATCAGAAATATATTTCTGCATTTGTATGTATTTGTGTGTGGAGTTTTCTATTTGTTTGTGGATTTGTATGTATTTATTTGTGGATCGTACTGCATTTATTTGTGGATTGCTACACATTTGTTTGTGGGTTTTATGAGACTCCCCTGACATGGCTGGATTCGCAAATGCATTTTTTTCACCATGGACCATCTGTAGCCAATCAGATGTCAGCCTCATTTTCAACCAATCACATGAGCGCAGCTCCCCCCGCCCCTCCCCCCGCCCCTCCCCACGAGGCTTTCTCTGCTTCTGTGTCAGTTGTCATTTCAGTGTAAAATCCATGCAGTCGTAAGTGAACAGGGCGAACAGAAGGAGGCGGTGCAAACAGCCCTGTGGTGCACCAGTGATGCAGATCAGAGAGGAGGAGGTGTGGCTGCTGGGGCCTGCAGGTCAGGAAGACTCTTCACTTCCAAATCAGCTGTCGCTCAACAGCTCAATCTAAGCTAACGAAAACTCATTTTCTTAGTTTAACAAATGAAAACAGTTATGAATATCATATTGAATTTCTGCAAACAAATACTCCTAAATCCTACACGCTGGTCCTTTAAATAAGTCAGCGACTGTGGAAACACTGCACCAGGTCCAAGAACAAAGCACATTATCCCTCTAGCATGACAACAGTTTGAAGGATATGGTTTATGGATTCTGCATTTTTCTTGGCGTCACCAAATGAAAACACCAGAACCAACAATGGATTGGTGTTCCTAACAAGTACTGTGTGTCTATCCAAAGCCTGATATATCTTACTCCTCTGAGCCATAGAGCTCCACTGTTGACTAAAATCTATTAAAAACAGTCTCCATCAAATGCACTTCTCTTTGCTTAAAGCTACAGCACCTGGCTCTTATCGTCACCGAGCCTTTTAAAAAAAATCAAATAGTACATTGCTATAAGATTTACATCTTCAATAGGAACCAATGGACAGGAGGAGAAAGAGTTAAAAGACTGACAAACACATTTCTAGTTTGGTCTTATATTTTAATACAGTGCTTTAATGGTGTTGCCCTCGAAGGTAACAGGAGTCTTACTAGCAGAAACAATTGACAACCATTGGTCATTTTGATGAAAAGTTGTTACGGTCGTTGTTATTGGTCTCTGGTGTTCGGGTTGATTACTAACCCATGGTGTGATAGGCAGGCTGCTTATTCAGATAAAGGACCAGACTCCAGGAAAGGATTTTAAAGTTAAGTAATCTGACACTAATAATATTAATGAGGATGATACATAATCTGCATTTTTTTTTTTTATTGTTTTCATACTCAAAATCTTACAAAAATGGTGTTATTGCATTTTATGCATTTGTCCCAACAATAAATCATGGTGATGCTTTATTTTACAGATCAGTGTAAAGGAACACAGAGTTGTATCTGTAAATTCATAGGAAGGTTCCTGAAAAGGACGATGCAATTTAGTACTAATCATAAGAGAAATGGAGACTGTGTTCAACTTATTATTCAATTAATTTACTCCTATCATATGCTAGCTTGATCTAGAGACTTTTAGTCATTTCACAGCAAGAAAGTGAAACCAGTCTACAGGCAAGCATTGGATTTAACACAGAGAATAAAGTGTTGAACAATGACTTAATAGTTACTTGGGTACAAATGCAGCAATCGTTTCAAGGAAATTCTTCAGGAAAACTGATCATAAACTGAACGAAACGCACTAAACTCAGATGTCTCAGAACTTCAACCCCTTGTAATTACTACCAAATTGTTCTTTACAGGAAACGTCCTAGAAACTAATGTGTTAAGTAACACATTGCCCATATCAAAGCAAAATCTGTTGCTGCTCCTTTGACCGAATTGGGATATTTTAGTTTCTTTACCTGCACCACAAACGCTGCCAAGCCAGCCAACGTGGCCAGCAGTGCCATGCGCCGCAGCCTGCACACGTTGACCCGCTTGAGCAGAAAGAACCGCGCCCAGCCCAGCTTTTTGGCTGTGTGGGGGGGGTAGCGCATGCTGTTGACTCCCTCCATCTTCAGCTGCTTGATCAGACAGCTGCGCAGGTGGCTGAGCTGGTCAAAGCTGTGCTGACCATGGTAACAACCCATACCGCTGTTACCTGAGCGAGAGATGGAAGAACAAGTCAGCTATACATGTGCGTCAGCTTTGTTCTTCCAAATAAAAAAGGAGGCTGAATAGCTGCAGGTTGGTTGAACAGTTACACACTCACCAACTCCTCCAAAGGGCAGAGCACTAACAGTGAAGTGTACCAGGCAGTCATTAGCCAGCAGAGCTCCACTGGACGTCTCTGCTATCACCCTTTTGATCAGCTGTTCATTAGATACAAACAGTCCATCAGACAGAGCACTGTGGGTACAATCTTATCAACACATTTGAATTATAAATTCACAGACAACTCATTCTTTTAAATACTAACTAGAATAAAGGGATGTGTTTACCTTGTTGTCATGGGAGAAGATGTATATAACCAGAGGTTTTTCTCTCTCGTTAATGAACTGGATGGCCTCGTCTACACCGCTGACAGTGATGATGGGAAGCAGTGGCCCAAAGATCTCCTCCTTCATCACATTGGATTCCCCCGTCACATCCTTCAACACGGTGGGGGCTGCCAGGAGAGAGGAAGAAGAGGCTTACTCCAAGAGCACGGGCACTGCTTTATGTACAGTGGACAAACAAGATGGTGTAGTGTTATGGTTGCCAGTTGTACCATGGCAAGAAATAAAATGTTAGCCTATTCTGTTATGACTATAAAGTAATCAACATTTTACATATGGATGAGAGGGAGTTTGGATTAGGAATATCTTCAATGTCATTAGTTTACTGTACCTGTGCCTACACCCATCAGTTCAGCTCATGAGGTTCAACAACTAAAAGGACAACATACCCAACACCTTTTCAACTACCAAAGCAGACGAGACAAAGACAAGAAGCCAAACTAGAATTGGATTGAATGTCTCTACCTTACATGCAATCAGCCACTTGTGCAACAAAGAAGACCTCTATGAAATAGCTCCTGAAATGGTGCAAAAATAGGCTTGTTGTTTAGACAGTGTCTAATAGTTTGATCATACAGAGAGCAGAAACATTTGCCATTATACTCCACCAAAAACATGTTTGGCAACAAACAAATGCCTTTCACTGTTATGAATCCAAGATGACCACACCGGCTATCGTCCATGAAGAAACAAGCTACACTCTTTTCAGAGACATCTATATGGAAAAACGGACACTTCCCCAGTGAGCCCACGTGCCTTTTGGGCCGACACAATAGACTTTTTTTTTTTAAAAATAATAAAATAAAATCAACCAACCAAAAGGCCCTTCACCCAGGAAACCGCTATTTGTGTCTCGTGTGGAACCAAGTCAATGTCATTTCCCCTTAGTTTTGTTACGTCTGTACTTTACTAATGCAAGTTACTTAACAGACAGACTTGGACATTTTATTTGAAAAGACACTTTGCATTTAACAACAGGAAACTGACCAAAGTCCAAAGCTAACGCTAGAGGGTCTGTAGAGCGTCATAGATTAGAGCTTAGGGCCACTGACCAAGTGCCGCTATTTCACGAGTTGGGAGTGAGAACTTGTTGGTTTACAATTAGGTAGGCAAACTCATTAAATATTCAATAATAGAGATGAGTATATGATGGCATAATGGCATTAGAATGTGCCAGAGCTACCAAATTTGGGCTTTTACGGCCTAGCTGACTTTTCCTCACAGGCTGGCCCTCTTCATCAGTGTAGACTTCTACTGTCTTACTCTTAGATTGTGGCCAGTAATGATTCTATAGTTTGAGTAATAATTTGAACGGAAAATTAACTGCTACCGAGGACACATTGGCAAGGACTGGGGGAGCCAAGGATCAAACCGCCGACCTTCTCATTAGACTCCACCTCTGAGCCACAGCCGCCCTAAATAGTCTGGGGCACTATGTCATTGAGCAAAGCCACTTCTTAAGAGTGTTAAACACCGTGTGCATGCCAGTAAGGCCTAGCATCAATAAAACATGGGCTACTCAACCGGACTCTTGAACTAACCACCACCACAATCAATTCAGTTTACTGAAATTTAGCTGCTTGCCTAACACACAGTACAAATTATTTTTAGCAACCTATTGGTCAAACAAAGCATGTACCTATGTAGCACTGGGATTCATCACTGTTTCCACCAACAGCCACTGTGCTCCCCTCCATTAGAGCCATGAGCCGCTTAAAGTGCCGCTGGTTTATAATGCGTCCGTAGTCCTCAAACGTTTCTGGATTATCTGTGTAAAACTCCTGCATTGTGTAAAATAGAAGATCAATTATGTCAGATTACTTACAACAGGGTCACGAACATCTTTACCAACACATTGCCATGACTTTCAGACACATTTTCATCACCATTCTGTGTATACATGGAAAAGAAGTATAAAAAGGCATGTCAGAATATAGCACAGTACATCTCAACTAAGATCAACGACAAACTATGGCTGTCGAGGGCTGTGACCTGAAAAAGATGGCTTGTGTCATAACATAACCTGTAGGCAGGGCTGGACTTTGTTTTGCCCACAAGCCATTGTGGCTGGTGATTTTCCAAAGTTACTAGCCACTCAGCATTCTCACCAACCGCAATTTATTATTTGATTCAAGTTGACTGGTGTGCTACAACTTTTGAAGAACTAGATTTACAACCCTTTAAAATGTAAAAACCCAAATCAAGACTGAATCAAATATATAACACCACACCACAGTCATCAGATATTTGGCTGTGATATGGTCGTGTGCGGAAAGCTCATTTTGTATGAAAACACGCAACTGATTAAGAGAATGCCATAAAGGGTAGCTTCTTATTGCATAAGTGTAGCGGATTCATTGAAAAGATAAAAACTACTGAAAAAAAAGCAAGGAGGCAGCTGCTGGGTCTCAGAGGCGGGGCCACCACGGGGCGACGACACCCTGTGCAGCTGGGAGGGTGACCTCCCTGCGGTGTGCCCAGCCAAGCAGCCCCCGCTCCCCGGCATTGGAAAACGACCACTCCTCCAGTAGAGATTGACGTCAAGTTAACTGGACGGTGGCGGATCCCGGTCCTTCTCAAGCCATGTCTTATGAGTTACTTGTCCAAGTGAAGACCTGGCTTTGCGTGAATTTACATGTTCTAAAAGGTTCAAGCTGCAACTCAGACATTCACTGACACATTTTCCCCTGTCGATCTTGACTGAACCTCCTACTTTTGTTTTTGTGAGGCAAATACACAAATCTGTGGAGTTGTGCTTGTCGTCTGCAGCGGGAAAACTTAAGCAAACTTAACACAATACTCGGTCCAGCACTGCATGATGAGAAATGTGAGCTGTCGCTACACACATGCTGGTTACTAGGGAGAATCCGCGTGTACGCATAAATCCTCCATCCACCCAGATGAACTGTTTTCTTCAATTAAGAGAAAATGTAAGTGTTGTGTCTTGAAGTGTAAATAAATGCTTCAGCGAGAGTCGCGGCTTCGTCAGACAGCTGAGATGGAGCCGTGCAGACAGTTGGCTGCAGATTAGAATGAGAGCAAATCTGTAGACCTGTGAGTAAAAAACTCTTCCCACAGCCTCCAGTTTAGACGCACACTGGTCGGACTGGAATGATTGTACTAATGTAATGGCCCTCCTACTTCCAGCGCCTAAAGAGAACCGCAGTCAATGAGCTACTGTCTGCCCGCTGCGGTCCCCAGCATTACACCCACCCAGTAGATCACATGAGCTCTTTGAGATATGCGAAGAGCACACAGACAGAAATGTCTTGCTTTATAGCTAGATGATGCGTCAGATTCCCTTCTGATAAGAACTGACACATTACAAACCTAATCTTAGACCAACCTTGATGCACTTCTTGATCTCTTCTATTACTTGGCTCTGGATAGAGGCTTCACACAGGATGAAGTCTGGAGCAATGCACGTCTGGCCACAGTTGACAAACTTTCCCCATGTGATGCGTCTGTATTGGGAGAAACAATAATGAAAGAGCCTCAAACCTTGAAGACACACTCTTACATTGCCGTAGCTCCCCAACTGCTGTGTGTTGTTCTGTTTTTTTAAGTCGCAAAGGGAGCTCACGTAACGGCAGCGTTTTGTGATACATTTTACAGTTCAGACTGACCGACATGCGACACGGATGTCACAGTTCTTGTCGATGTAGCAGGGGCTCTTCCCTCCCAGCTCCAGGGTCACTGGGGTGAGGTGGCGAGCCGCAGCCTCCATCACCAGTTTACCCACGGCGCTGCTTCCTGTGTAGAAGACGTGGTCAAACCTTTGCTTCAGCAGCTCCTGGGTCTCTGACACTCCACCTGTTACCACTGGGTACAGATCCTAGGTGGAAAATATGCAGTCATTAAAACCCCCCCATTCACACCAGATGTAGCTAAAGAGATGAATCATTTTGAAGGAAGCAGGAGGCTCACTTTGTCTAGATACTGAGGCAGAAGTTCCTCCATGACCTTGGCGGAGTGAGAGCTGACCTCGGATGGCTTTATTACTGCAGCGTTCCCTAAAAGATGAAAGAGACAACGTGAGCGATCACAATCGTTATGCAAAGCCCATTTTCACCTGCCGTTACTCGTGGGATCATTTGTGTCACTTTTCACCAGCTGTGGCTGAAATAACCACTATTGCTGCTTTGTAAATGTTCATAACAGGGAAAGTGCCTCCCCTGGAAATCCTCTTCCCCTCGTCCTATCCTCTCCCTTTAGTGTGTCTGGACTACTTGCAACCCATAGATTCTTGTAATAAGCACCTAGGAAGTGTTTGAAGGAACTCTTAACTAATACAAAGAGATTTTAAGCTACCGTTGGCAGATTTTTACATCAAAATCATGCAATGTATTTTCTAATTAAGGACACTTTAACATTATTATTATTTTCCCAATACTATTAAGACAGACAGACACTTGCAGCATGTCTACTTCAATATTTGACATGTTTCATATAACACAGCATAGTTTTCTTGAAAACATACAGGTAATAGTTAAATGAGGTTTGGAAGTCATTGCTTGATAGACATATTGAATCATGTGCACTGTTATTACATGTAGTAACATGTTCAGACATACTATACAAAATAATGGCTAATAAATTGGAGTTTGTCTTCATTTGTATATGAATAGCTGCATTAAAAATGACAGCCTAAACAGGAATAACACTGTTTGATATAAAGTTACCAACCTTTTGTATTCATTCATTTCCATTTCTTTGTTAAAAGCTGAAACTACAATGCATCATTAACATGTTTGTGGTAGCAAGAATCTTGGTAAAACTTGACAATTTATTGTAGTTATAAGGGAAATAAAAGTTTTTCTAATTGTTTATATTCATGCATGAAAACTTATGGCTAGGTTTAGAAAGTGGTGAACATTATGTATTAGGTCTCGATATGAACACAAAATAAACAGAGTGTGCTGTGTTTAATTGCAAGAAATGGATCAAAAGGATGCTGCAATAACTGCATTATGATGCCGATTGGTAGTGTGACTTCATGCTTTGTCTGGTCCATCCTCAAGATGACAAGCAAACAACTTTTAAATCGATAAGCTTTCTGCTAACACTGCAGCTGCTCCATCAACGATGAAAACAGAATCTAGGCCTAAACCATCAGAATCAGAACCGTTTATTGCCGTGGTATGTTAAACATACAAGGAATTTGACATGACGGGAGGTGCATAACATTTAACAGTCACAACAATCAGTGCAAGTAGAAACATATTAAAATGTACAGAGATATATAAAATAAAGTGAAATATAAAATAAAGCGAAATATAAAATAAAGTGCACAATCGAACAGATAACAGGACTATAAACAAGTGAGATGTAAGTGTAGAGTAAAAGTGTTGAGTGTAATAGAAGGGATAGAAGGGATGCAGGGGAGTGGCCGGTAGGAATCTGTCCTGGGGATGACAGTCAGTGGGGGTCCCGGGCTCAGTTAATGAGCCAGACTGCGGAAGGGAAGAAGCTGTTCATGTGTCGTGAGGTCTTGGTCCTGATGGACCTCAGCCTCCTGCCAGATGGGAGGGGCACGAACAGTTTTTGTCCAGGGTGAGAGGGGTCGGCTACAATCTTCCTTGCTCGCTTCACGGCATTATTTAACCCTGTGAGGTAGAGATATGATCATAGCGCTCTCTCCGTTTTTCTACGTTTCCGATGCAATACCAGGACGACAGGAGAAAAATGTCATCGCTGATGGGCTTTCACGACATCTCATCATGCAAATTCCTCACTCAGGTTGAACCATTTCAACTTGTGCGTATACGTATGGCCCGACGCAAATTCACGTCCTTGCATCAACTTTGTATGTAATCACGGTGTGCAAAAAGTTCCCTTCACGGTTGCGTTGATCACACCATTAAGCACTTGTGTAGTAAAGAAGAAAAAAGCCTTTTGCCAATAAAAAGGACAAACTAATGACGATGGGACAAGCGACGCAAGGGACCACCCACAATCCTCTCAGAGAATCCTGTAATACATTATTTTGATAAAGTTCCTAGTTTATCAGAGAGCATATTCTGCTTCCCGTTTTATAATACCTGACGCACAAGCACTGAACGACAAGGAGTCAAGCTGCTCACATGTATGGAATGTAATTTGCTGGATATTAACACTGCATCATTTTCAAAAATGGATCTAAAATAAGAACAAACTCGTTAATGATGTAAAATTAGGTAATTAACAGCGTTTCATACTTTATCAAACTGGTTTTATTAGCTTTGAGCAGAGGATGTAATAATTAGTGATACATCTATTAAAGTGATCTCAATCAGGCCAAACAAGACATATATATAATCTCTGTGTATTTAATCTAGTGCCGTTTTCAATGGTAGACAGCAGTAAGGTACAGACGTTGTACGTAACTACTCATACTGGGTGTTAGGGTTACATCCTACTGAGAGCGCCTAGGGCGTAGCCGTACAAGACTCTCAGAAATTCCGAAATCCTAACGATTCAGCTACGGGGTGAGATAAAAGGCCGAAGGTACACTCCCGACTCATCAGAGGGACACTAATCCCCTAAAGTCGGACTACTGACGGAGTTACCACCGTGTTAGGTGTGATCCTACCCTTCTTTCCGTTGGGCAGGACCCGCTCACGCTACAAAACCCTTAAGGAGCAGTGTGTGAGATTTAGTGGCATCTAGTGGTGAGGTTGCAGATTGCCACCAACTGAATAACCCTCTGCTCACCCCTCCCTTTCCAAGTGTGTCAGAGAACTACGGTGGCCTTCAGGTAGGGAGGAGTACCTTTAGGATTGTATTACTAGTAGGAGTAACTCTTAACAATATCTCGATTTGCTTTCATTAATAATTTGTTTTAAACGTATAGAGTCTACACATGTAGCCCCTGTAGCTACATCTACGCTATGCACACTTAATAAGACCATTTGAACCCCTATTTGTACCCCTATTTGAAAATACATATGGGTGTGTATGGGTATGTTTAGTACCAGCAGCGATAGCTCCAACCAGCGGCTGGAGGGTGACGGCCCACGGGTAGTTCCAGGCCCCGATGATGAGCACCACTCCCAGAGGCTCCGGCTGCACATAGACCTCATCAGATATGGTGAGGAGGCTCTTCTCTACAGGCCGAGGAGCTGCCCACTCTGCCAGCTTCTCCATAGACAGACTGATCTCTCCCTCCAGTCCCAGCGTCTCAAACAGCTCAGTCCCATTTGCACTCTGAAAGCGTAAGGAGGGACTAGATGTAGTGCTCATCTTCAGTTTGTATGTTCATTTATTCAAATTTATTGATCTGTCACGCAGAAACACATGGATCACAGTTACTCTATATGTACCACATTTTACATCAAAAGGTTACACACGTCTTTTCAAAACAACTTATGATGGGTTCTTGCTCGCATTGTCAGACCACATGCCAATGTGGCTCGCATTGAGTTCGGATCTCGGTGGGGTGAAGTTGACGTAAATGACAGAAGAATAGCCCCTACATTAAAAAAAAAAAAAAAAAAAAACTACTGCAGAAATTGAGACAACAGCGTCCGGGCTGCGAGGCAGTAAATGTTGGGTCACCCGAGATACGGACTTTGGCTCAGTTAAAAAAAGAAATGGTTTGAATTTAAAAAGTGTATGCGAAAAAAGAGAAGGATAACAAACCAGAAGACAAATAAGGACCATCTGATCTGTAGGCCAGAGATGAGACTTGCTGCAATTGTTGGTCAAACATCCATAAGTGGGAGGAATGAGGGTGAAAGTGAGGACATCCAGCAAGGACTTTCATCCATTGGTAATTATATTTCATAACTGTGTGAGGGTTGTACCGAAGAGTTTAAAGCTTTGTTCACAACGTTGACATTCCAATTCTAAATAAACATTTGAATGCTGCTCAGCTTCTATTATGCTTTTTTGTTGCCCAGTGTCTGATAAAGAGCAGGCAACGCTAATATTATTATGCGATTTGTAGAATTAGATTTCAATGGTGGCTTTGTCGTTTCTGACTCATGTGATCCAAACACTACAATAACTCCAGAGCGTTAATTCTAAAAGTCAAAATGTACTGAAAAAACTGATTTTATCATTTCTAAAATACACATTTCTTTATCTGACAAAATGTTCTGCTTCAATGCATTTTTGTTGGCATTAGGCCTGTCAGAAACAACATGTTCACTGCGCTCAAAAAGCTGCTGTATGTATTTACTGTGCAGTCTGGCAGCAATTTTGATCCTATTTGATCTAAAATTATTATCATACATTTTGTTCCAAAATATTCAAATCCAGGATGCTATAGGTACACGACTGTACTCATAAGAAAAACATTTAAAAAACAGCAGGGTTGCTAATCTTGAAATTCTTATTACATCCTGACAGCGTTCAATGAATCAAATGATCTGACAAGACGGCTGTGGCTCAGAGGTAAAGCGGGTCAATCCATGGCTCCGAGATGTGTCCTTGGGCAACACACTTAACCCAAACTGCTCCTGAAGGCTGTGCCTACGGTGTGTGAATATTGGTGTGAATGTTAGATAGTCCTGATGGACAGGTGGCACCTTAGATGGTAGCCCCTGCCATCAGTGTATGAATGGGTGAATGATGACATGTAGTGTTAAAGCGCTTTGAGTGGTCGGAAGACTAGGAAAAAGAAATACAAGTACAGTCCATTTACCAAGACATGCATCTATGGCTCTAGCAGCACTGTAATAAACCCGTCCAATCATTTCATTCAGTCCAATGTAGTGATTGGACTGGCTGTCTGTCTGTCTGTCTGTCTGCGCATATTCATCCAGTGCACTCATTGCTTGTCACCAGAGTCTTCCACAAGCTGCTAGCTTGATAGCTGTGAGTACTAACAATAGCCATGTTCATTGTTTACGTTCATTATGATATTCATAATAATAATTTTAGGGGAGTGGAACTAGAGGAGGCTGCCAGTTTTGGCGACATTCTTGCTAAGCCTAGATACTTTCATTGGAAAACAGTTGGCAACACTGGGCTGGGGTTTTAGGTTGGATGATTTTTTTAATCTAGCATTCTCTTTCTAGTTTCTCAAGCTAATCAACCCTGCCTTTAAGATAAAACTGAAAAATACAGAGAGTTTTTGTTTTTTTACCTCTAACTCTAGTCTAACCAAATATACACCTGCCTGTGGAGCTTGTGCTTCTTTAAAAGTGTGTAAATTACAACAGAAGCTAAATAGATGAGCAACTTCAACAACAATTTGCTGTGTTAAGTGTTCTTAGCTGGAAACTTGTGTTCGTTTTAATCAAATCGTTAAACGAGTTTGACTCGTTTACTTCCTGGAGTTTTTCCTAATGATCGTAAAACTAACTGCTGTTCCAGAGACTAAAAATAATATAGGCAGTGAATGTTGGAACAATGTTGGTAAATGCATTCTGCTATATTTTACAATCCTGCCCAGTGAGCTGCCAGGACTCCCCAGGGCAAAGAATACCCACTTCTCTGGCCCTGGGTGAAATAGCCACACCTTGCCGATGTCCCGTTTGACAGCATCTGCAATCTCCCCCCGTCTCTCTGAGATGAAGCGGAGCAGGTTCTTCAGCTGGTGGCTTCTGTACTCCAGAGGCTTGGTTTTTCCCGTCTGGAAGGACTTCCTGGCCCGTTGTACAACCAGCTGTTCTCGAGACATCTTAAATAAAAATTGGTCACATTGACAGCAGAAGTCACCCGTTGAATTCCCTTGACGCAAACAATAACGTTCTGGTTGATTTGTAGCTAGTTAGTTAGTTAACAGCTAATTAGCTAGTTAGCTGTAGCTAAGTTAATTAACGCTACAGCTGTAGCTAACGCTACAAACCAAAAGTTAGTTAGCTAACGAGCAGCTCGTTCGGTAATGACACTTAACACTCATGTTAGATACATTTCCTTTACTGTTAAGCAATAAAACACTGAAGAGATTTTTTTTAAATAACGTTAAAGTTATATATCGTTACAAACGTTAGCATTATCCGAACTGTACGGTAAGTAACGTCACCTGTAAAGTTATTCAGCATATGACCATCTCGACCTTTACTCTGACAAACACTAACTAGGCTACTGTAAAATAAACAATGATAACACTCAATGACATCTGAAGACCAGCTATTGTTGTAAAGTTGTACCTCTCAGACCACAGGCTCCTACCAGCTTTAGTATTGAAGCTAGTGTTGCTGTTGACGCTTCTTCTTCTTCTTCTTCTTCTTCTTCTTCTTCTTCTTTAAACTTGATTGGCGGATCGCAACCAACTTGAATAGGTGCATGCCGCCACCTACTGTACCGGAGTGTGCAGTTTCAGGGTAAAAGTTTCATCACTGTTCTATCAACGCTAGTTGCTTCTTCTTCTTCGTTTTATTAAATAGAGGGTGGCAACTATCCTTAAAGGTGCATTACCGATACCTACTATGCTGGAGTGTGAGCCAGAGTTACCTATTCCCGTAGAATAGGGACGAGGAGAAAACAAATTAACTACAAATAATAATGTAAAAAAATTAACTAAATCGTCTTCATTAATCCAGTTTCTTTAAGTGAATTCAAACACGGCTTTATATTTTCCTTCCTCAATGCTAGATAACTTCTTAAGATTCAATACTTCAATACTTTGATTCACACTTCTGGCTGTTTCCTCTTCTACACCACATTCACACAGGCCTGATGGATTTCCCCCCATGCATTGTTTTATTTTACCATGTGTGTCCTAACCTCAGTTTTGATATGATTGGTTGCTCTTCAAAGTTTTTTTCAGTTGTTTTCATTCCTCCCACATTTTGCTTTATTTCTTATTTTTAAAGGGCTTTAATTTTGAAATTCTCCATCCAGATGTCCTGATATTCTCTGACTGATACTTGGTGGTCTGCTATTAATCTGATATGATATTAGTTTGTGACAATACGCTGTTATCTTTTAATTGTAATCTGAATTTAGAGGGAACATAGCTCATAAATGGGATTTAAAAAAAGGCTTTAATTTTGAAATTTCCCATAAGAATTCCTGATACTGTTTGAGTGACCCTGTTGATGATCTGTTATAAATCTGAAGTGACATTTTGTGGCAATAGGTCGTTTAATTTGTATTCTTATCTAAATTTAGAGAGAAGACAGCTAATATTTCATTTTAAAGATCTTCGATTATGAAAATGTACATCAGAATATCCGGATATTCTCTGGGTTACACTCTGAGGTGGCTTACTATCATTCTGCAGTGAAAGTAGTCTGTGACAATGGAACGTGTCCTGACAATTCTAATCTGAATTCAGAGGGAAGATAAGAATGTCCTGATACTGTACGACTGACACTTAAAGGTCATCTGCTATTAATCTAAATGTATTCTGTGACAATAATAATACAAATGTACATCAGGATGGCCTGATATTATCTGAGTGACACTCTGAGGTGGTCTGCTATCAATCACAAGTTAATTGAGTTACTTGGTGGAACCTTGAAGTGTCTGACTTTGAGGTGGTGTACTGACATTTTTAAGTCAGATTGGTCTTTAGAAATGTTTTCTTTATTAATAAGTTTGAATAAGCGTTCACACAATTGGAAATACATTTCATTCTTATCATACATTTCTATATTATTTCCTATTTATTAATTCTGTCATTTATTTGTTTACTTATTAATTAATTTATTAAAATAAGAAATAATAATAGTATTACATACTTGAAAGTGCTCCATTGTCAGTCTCAGGTATCATTTGCTTGATTCACAGTTAACATTAGTGCTGTATGTATTTTGTGAGTGAAGGTCTGGGTGCCGTGGTGTATAATGTTATTGATCGTCAGTGGTTTTCCTGTTGAATATTGTAGTACTGTGATCATGAACCAGATACAACGGCTTGTGTTGCTTTAACCCTACCAGCATCACTAGCATATGCGGCGGCTATGTGACTGTAACTGTAAGTTGGTCCACTGACTGACACCACTGTTTGTTCCCCTCTAGCATGTCAACAGAAGGCTGGTGTAGCTATTAACAGAAAGAGGAATGGCCGCGCAATGGTATGTATGTATATGTATATTTATACATATACAAAAATATAATAAAGCCTTGGTTGGTAAGTGGATGAACCAGTGTCAGATACAATCTAGTAAGGCAAACACACCCGCAACGAGGCAGGGTCAACACAACATCGTTAGCACAATTTGATTATATTTTAATCATTATTTGTATTATCATCATCATCATCACATAAAGTTTTTCAGTTCAGATCGTTTCGTCTGAGAAATCGACAGACCCAAGCCCAAAGAATAAAACACAGCAAGACGTTGTAATGTTTTCTCTTTTTAATAACAAAGACTGTATTTGTGTTCCATAAAGAACAAAGACAGACACCCCTTGGTGAGGGACACAAGTATTACGTTGACATTTCTCTTTTTAAAAATCGGTGCTTGGAGAGAGTTGCATTATCATGGTTGGGACTTCAAAATGCATTCAGATCAAGCTGGAGAAGCGTAAAACAACAGGGTACATACATTCAAGATTCTAGAGGTTCTACAGGGTCAAATGCTGACTCGGTACCCATGCTTCATCCAAAACAGTCCATCTTCAGTTACAGTCCATGGATACAAAAATGGTACAGAGCAAAGGTTCAGGCGGGTTTCCATCAGCTTTATTTGTCCCTCTTCACTCCGTGTGCAGTAAAAGGCTTTGTGTGGTTCAGAGTGCTCATGACAAGGACGAGGGAAACTGTAACCCAGATATGTCTCAGAAAAAAGAACAGTACATCAGAGGAACAGGCCCAGGGACCTCTGGGTGCCTGTGAATGCATTTATAAACATTTGTACACAGAAAAGAATGTATTCACACCTGTACAAAGGAGTAGGCCTCTGTCTACTTTCACAAGAAGGCACCTCCTTTTCCATCAATAACTGTATACTACTGGCCTTAATGCACACCTGGCAAGTGCACGTGTGTTTATAGACACTCACCCATACAAACAGAACATACACCGTTAGGAGCACAGCAGATGACTTGAGGGGAGGCAGGGGGACAGGGTGGATGCTAGGCAGTGCAGATTGTGACAAACGGAGTATCAAGACATTTTGGGAGATGAGTTTGAAATCTAAAGAGATCACCCTCATTTCCGAAATTGTCATAAGACCCACAAAACAAACAAACAACAGTCCTGGTAGAAAGAGTTCTCTGTAAAGTTTTGGAGCTGCCACAAGTTATGTTTTATTCTTTGGCACACACCCCTGTTGTGCCAAGATAGGTTTCTTATCAAACCCTCGGCAGAAACGAATACAACGTATCAAAGTCATCTATGTACATGTAAAGATTTGTGCTCTTTGACTGACAGGCAGGCCATCTGATGGTATCATGGACACCCCCAAACCTCAAGCTGTGACCTCACACACACACACACACACACTCACTCACTCACTCCCCTCCCAAAAAGAGGGGAGTGGAATCATCACATGCACCACATACAAATATATACAAGTTTGCAAACATCAAGTTTTGTTAAAAAAAAAATTAGCTACATATACCGACAGAACGTAAAAAATGTAGTATTTTAGTAAAATGAAACTTATCAACCATTCACTCCATCTGGGTTTAAGGTGGCTGCTGATTGGTTGTTCAGCACTGCAGTGGTGACAGAAGGGCCTGCCACCTTCCTCCTCCATGCAGGGGCCTACAGACCTTGTGACAAATGGGAGCAGAGTGCGCCGCCGTCACTTAAATGTACCTGAACCCCTCATCACTATGAGCAACATAACCAACACATCCACATGGGTTTGTTACACTCCTACAGAAAACTGGGTAACAATGGAAACAATGTGTCTCTTAGCAGTTTGCAAGTGCAACATTATTATCAAGTTAACTAAAGTCAATCAAAGCTCTGTGTTTTCTGCAATTTATCAAAACGTATTTTTTATAAATGATGTTGGTTTCATGTTTGTGAGCAATTGCATCTGACATCATGTCAATGGTAAATAACAAGGAAGCCTTAAAATGCCTGCACTCAAATTGTAGCGCATTCTTTCATATGCCAGACACAACTGTTGTATCTGCAATTAAAGGGATATTCCTCCAATTTAACATGACACTTCCTTTCAGTTAGAGAACATGCGTGATAAATTAAAATGAGATAATAGAAGAGTCTAATTTGAAGTAGCACAGGCCGATAAATATCCTTACTTTAAATCAGTGGCATGCCCCTTTAAATATATCAAATCAAACTCAGCTAAAAAGAGAAACGTGGTTCTATCAAAAAAACAAGTTGATCTTGACAGAAGAGGTCCCACAAAGTTGAGCTGCAGCCAATTACACTTCGCCCTGGTTGCTCTGCCTTATGGGAAATGTATGCATTCTGTAGACTCGCTCATCATGCATACAGAGCAGGTACGTTTTGAAGGTGGGAGCAGGAGTGATTAGATCTACCTTTACAGTTACACTTCTCTTCCTCTCAATCCACAATAAAGTGCTTGAGCTAACACAAGAAAGTTCCTTTGCTCCCATGGCTGACTAGTTTCTGTAACAAGAGGTTGTGTTTCTGATTGGCCGTAAGCCCTTTGCTAATTTCTTCCAATTCCTTCGACTCCAATACTTGAGGTTTTCAAGATAGGCAGGAGACTTAAACACCCAAGTTCTTCTGAACCAATAAATAAGAACAATGACAAATTAAACACAGAGTAAATAACCACTGATATCCCATAGTAAGCAGGATCACCGCCGCCTCATAGTCCTGTCCATCCTCTTTTTCTTCTGGTACAAAACAAATGATGATATCTTGAAAGATGGATATTAGTTTTTTTTTATACATGTTGATCAGATGGTTTTCCACCAACAGCGTCTGAAGAAAACTGCACTTGAAAGTGGACTTCTGGTTTCAGCCTTTGTTTTTTTTCTAGATCCGTTGTCATCTTTGGTTGTAAATTTGTGCATCAGTCGCTTGTCACAGTTCAGTCCGTGATGCAGCCAGTATGACGATAAATACAGATTCAAATGAAAAGTGCTTGAACTGCTACAGGAAGGAGCGGAGGCTTTGTGAAGATGGTTGTCGATAGTCTTAGGACTTGGTCCCTCTGTGTGTGTGTGTGTGTGTGTGTGAGAGAGAGAGCAGCTACTCATAGAGTGTGACAGTGCAGTAGCAGAGGGCGGAGATCCTGCGGTCCACGCTGGCCTTGTCTGCAGGGAAAATACACAAAACAACAAGATGTAAAGAGAAGTTGTTAAAACAAAGTAAACGCAGGAACAATTCAGTTATTAGACAAGACTAGTCCTGCAGATCCAGCAAACTCTCTTAGCTGCACATAGTTATTGTATGTTGCTCGTTTCAGCCTGATAAATGCTGCCTGTTAACGAAGAGGTACGTGTTGATAAGGTTTGATCATAAACCCCCATATTGCTGTAAACGGCTACCTGTTGTGCTTTTATTGCACACCTTCACAGCTAACAGACCTTTTGTCAGGAATCAGTCAGTAGTGGTGTTAGAAGAACCACAGCTGTCAATGCTGTACCGTGACATAAAGTGTAGAACATAAAAGTTCAAATTAAAGGAGGTAAATAAACCTCTCAGTCAATTGGGAAGCAAAGATGCATATCACACTTACACAGTAAATAAAAGGGTTAAACGGTTCTGTAACATATTTATACTCCACACTCATGACACCTCAGATCTAGAATGTAGCTTGTACCCAAGAGAACATTCTGAGAACAAGAAATAAGGTGAATGTGCCAAATTCTCTGAAAACATTTGAACATTGGAAAATTTGCATAACCGTGGCCAGTTAATCAGGACGTGCCTACCCGAATATGTGCCGACCCAATAGTATATAAGGCCCGCTGTCGGGGGCGGACTGTTCAAAATAACATGCCAACGCGAAAACTGGGCAAAGCAGATGTAACTTTGCCTCCCTGTCCTCTGTATGGGGTGATGGACAAAAAGCATCCAGATATGTAACCCTTGACCTGAAAGAACTCTAAGTTAAGAAGGAGGGATTTGGTATAGCCCTGCTATGGTCACTGTGAAGCAGAAGGGGAGGCTGGCGCAGAACCTAAAGAAGTCTGTGTACTCATAGGCTACCTGCTGGAAGTTGAAACACAAGAATATTCTGTGTTTCAAAGCCACCTTGACCTGAAAGTATACACTTTTAAGTAGACAGTGGAGAATCAATCGTTTGATGGTTAACATTGTGGGCAAAGCACCAGTTTAAGATGCAAAGACGCAACACAAGCCGGACACCTCCTGTCTTCTTACAGTGTACCGTGAGTGGGGACGACAGACAGAGATCTGTGACCTGTAACAGAAACTGTCTGTCTATTGACAGGTAATCCATCTCCTGCTGGGAGAATGGCACCAATGAACGGAGGAGGAATGCTGGAGAGCTGGAGAAAATAACCCAATCTCGCCATTCTGTCCATCAACACTTGTAAAACTGTTAGAGGACAAGCGAACAGCTCTGGGGAGGCAGTGAAAAAGCTTTGATATTCTATCACAGACTTTCAGAGCCGCCAGAACTTCCATAAATGGAAGACTGGCCCAGGAGACTGAAATGGAAAAATCCAAGCCTGAGATGAGGTCCCTGAACACCAACGCTTGGCCGGCTTGAAAAAGCTGCAGCAAACATCACGGCACTAACCCTAATCCAATCCTTCCTGTTTAGCGCGTGGAGCTTGGTGAAGGAGAACATGGAAATGGTCAAGCCAAATATGAGGTCCATGAATGCATCATTGATTGGCCTGTAAGTGCAGCAGCTGACATCATGTGTGTTTTCCTTCTCTCCCCCTGTGTGGAGATAGAATGAGGAGGAACAAACGGGTGTGTACTCCCCCCTTCCAGGGTTTAACTGGCATTAGTAAAGACAGTCAGTCATCAGTGCGGGAGAAGGAAAGGTGGCTGGGGTCATTGGGTGCACTATCCCCCCCGACGCACTCTCCTTCACACCATCGTGTTGTTACGCTTCGCTTCAGCCTTCCTCTGAGGGTGAGAGAGCAGCAAATGACTGCTGAACAGTCTCTCTGACCAGCAGGCTGACTTTGGGAGCAGGTGACCACGGGCGGCACGTGCCGAGATAACGTCTTCCTGAGACTCTCCATCCTGAGAAATCCAGTTTCAGTGGGCGAATGCATGTTTGTGATTGGAGGAGAGCATTAAAGTGCGATGGAGGGCGGCGCTTTTGTTCGAACAGACAAACCAAACACTGGCTCTAGTGAGGGCCTGTTTTCACGCTACCTGAAGGCCACCGTAGTTCTCCGACACACTCATGAAACTGTGGTAAAGTGAGCTGCAGAGTGCAAACCGTGGTACTGACAGCAGCCGTCTGACTTCCCTTGCACTTAAGTCGTGCTATTATGGTATGGATGGACTCTGAGCGAGCCGAACAGCGTTACCAGTTTTCAACCCGGCGGCTCACATTAATGCAGTCTTTGAAAGGGAGGAGTGAGTGGGGGGGTATTCAGTTGGTTGCAATCTGCATCCACATCACGAGATGCCACCAAATCCTACACACCCTTTAAGACCCAATCTGTTCATGCGAGTGGTTCCTGCATGAGGCCTATTGTGTAGGACTGGGCATGAGTGTGTGTCTCTCTCAGAGTTTGTACTCACACTTGACCACGTTCTCAATGTCAGTAGGGTCCTGTAGGATCTTGGACAGGCCGTCCAGCAGCATGGCAGCTTTGCTGTAGCGGTAGGCAATATCTTCTGTCTGCTTGAACATCTCATCCAGAGCTGCTGACTGAACCTGATGCACCAATACACAGACAACATCAAATTAGGCTGACTAGCATAGATTAGAGCTGCACTTTACTGAACATACCGCAACACCTAGTGGAAAGTACAAGAATCATTACCAGATTACAATCATTTTGTCTCTGTAACCACTGAAGACTGTTAGTTATTTGTACTGTGTCTGATACTCACAATCTCTACAGCATGATTGTAGATGAGCTTCTCCGCTGTGACGCTGTTGATTTCGTCTACAAAGCGCTGCTTATCGGAGAAGAAGTGGTTGAGTTTGTCAGTCAGCCGGCGGCAGAGGGATATGCAGCCTTTGTAACGCTCATTCAAACTCTTCACCACTGAGAGAGGGAATACATTTTTTTTGCATAAACGTGTATTTGAAGGTTTCTCGCTCACAGGTTCCAGTTTAACGCACTGGTCACAGGTTAAGTCAAGTAATGGGAAATGAAATGTCCTTACCCTGTTTGACAGCAGTGGAGGGATTGAGTTTGGCTGATTTAATCTGAGCCTTGGCCATATGGAGAGAGGAAGCCAGGAGCTGAGCTGCCTTCATGTACAGCACCAGCTGCTCCACCTGTCTGTAGGGGGCAGCACAACCAGAGTATATAAAATACTGCAGCAACACCACTGAACAAAGGGCCTCCTCAGACTACACCACATTAGGGAGATTATCGGAGGGTCAAACTAGAGTTAAGCCATTCCTTACCCCCACTCTTTGCTGAGCTGGCTGATCTGGTCCACGACCACACTGTCCTGGGGGGGATAGAGTGAGGCGGCCGACACGCCAAGCTCTGTCCCTCCAGCTCGCACTGCCGCCATCTCCAGGACGCAGTCAGTGAATGAAAGCATCATCCGTAGGTGCATCAGGGTATCTGTATGCTCGCGCTGGACCGGACAAAAATTAAACGTAAAACACAAGATTAAAAAAAAAAAGTATACCAGTGAGTCATGAAGTTGTCTGACAGATCCATTTCCCTGTTAAATAATGACAAATAGACAGCACACCTCCATGAGGGTCTCCTCAGGCAGCTCTGGCGCTTCGAATGTGATGAATCCCTCCAAACTGGGAGGGGAGGTCCCATAGGGAACATAGCGCAGGCTGCTGGGTGCCCCCTCAGTCCCAGGGACAGCCTGCCCGCCCCCAAAACCTCCTGGAGGAGAGGAGCACAGGGCCATGCCGGGAGGAGAACCAACATAGACCCGACCGCTGGTGGAGCACAGGGAGCCGGCCGAACTGTTGGAGCCCACTGAGAGAAGGACAGGGAGGAGAAAGCGGAGGATCATGAGATCAGTGCTACTAACAAATACCTGACCGCCGTCCTGCTTCTTACTCTTAATTAATAACTTAATTAATAGCTTATTTGCTTGCACACTAGCTCAGCTGGGGAAGGGTCCTCACCTGAGATGGTGCGTGGCCGTGTGCCCAGGTGGCTGCAGGTAGGAGGAGTGCAGCTGTTAGGCGGTGAACCCACGGTGAAAAGGACAGTACGAGGACTCGCTGACCCACCGTGAATCAGCCCGCTGGGACCTGCAGGGGCTTTGGGAAGAGGACATTTAATTGTTTTCATTCTCTGTCATACACTGGTGTAGTTTAAATGAGGCATCATAGTTATACAAAAAGAATGTTGTATGAAATAACAGAACATTCCTCAGACTTTGTGTTCATACAGAATTTTGTATATTGAAGAATACAGACAACATGAGTAATTTCTTATGTTGATTAAGTGACTGAAATAGGGCAACCTGTGGTAAACACATTGTGTGTGCAGCAGTGTAGCCTACCTGTGTCCATGGGTCGCTCTGTGTTCAAGCTGTCATTGCTGCCCTGATAGGCCTGTCCACCCAGAGTTATTCTGATTGGCTGCTCAGACAGACGACCTGTGCTCACAGACCTGCAGGGAATAGCACAGATAATGTCAGAGCAATGTCAAACAGCAGACAGAGTGACATCATATGGTAGAGGATAGACGGGGGTGGGTCAAAGTAACACAAAGCGGTGCGCCAAGCTAGAGCCCTCTCCACTACATGCATGTAAATATACATGACATGAGTGACATATCAAGGGTCTAAAATGAATCAAAACTAAATCTGGAAAATAACACAATTGTATTTCTATTTCTATGCCAGGAAAGTACAGACCCAGAAATGTGTTTTGTGTGCAACTGGCTCCCGACATTTAACACATACATAAAGAAGCAAGTAAGTCAATTAATTTACATTTCCAGGACTCTTGTAGTCAGTCAATAGGTGTACTACTGATCAATTGTACAATAGCTACTTCATATAAAAACTGAATAGCATCATGTCCATTATATTGCCGATGAACCATAATGACCAGACGTGATCAGCCGGGTCAATGGACATTCATTTACCAGTGTAACATTGATTACGGTGGAAGCTGAGGTGGGTGCAAAAGAGCAGTAGGGAACAAGCGAAGCGAACATACAGAAGACACATTTGTTTCAGGGAGGCCTACCTGCCAAAGGTCCTACTGGCCTCAGGGGCAGCTGGGCGTCCAGTGAGGTACGGGCTGCAGTGGTGGGCACAGATATCCCGGGCATCTGCCAGCGTCTTGGTGGGCACGGGGCTATCCACCAGTGCCATCAAGTTACAGGACGCCTGCGTTTTGGGGATCTTGAATGGTGCCGAAATGGTCTGAATGGAAGAAACATTAAACGGGGAAACTGTAAAAACTGACATTTTAGTTCATTTGGATCATCTGCACACTTAACATCTGCACTCACCTTAGTCGGGGAGCCAATGATCGTAGGCAGCGGCGACTTCTGCAGCCAGTCGGATGTGCGGGGGGAGGTGCCCAGGAGCTTGGTGGGGGAGGAGCCGAGACTGGCTGGTCGACCGAGCTGAGGAGAATGACTGCAGGAGGAGGAGGCGGAAGGCTGCACAGGGTCCGATAACTGCTTGTGGAGTTTCTGCCTGGTCTGGTAGAACTCGGTCAGGGTGGGGGCGCTCTGGAGCCGAGGCCCAAGGAGCTGAGAAGAGGGGACGGGAGAACCTAGAGATGGTAGAGGGGCCGGATTAGAGTCAATTTCAAGTTAAAAGGCTGTATACTATATAGTACTAGAATTAGCATGTAATGTATAGTGTTGATTCAGATTGTTCATGGACAACGTGGGTTTGTGCATTCTCTCTGGCAGGTCAGAGGACACATAACTTCATGTCTCAACTGTCTCTCAGCTGAAGGCTGTCTTCAGCTCTAGCTTTATTCTGCATTGGATTTAAAAAATGCTGCAGGGAGTAGGGCTGTGCCAAAGAGTTTGAAGCTTCATTTATAATGTTGACATTGGAATTCTAAAATCAACATTCAAATGCTGCGCTGCTTTTTTTTCAGAGCGTTGAAAAGTCAAAACGTACTGAAAAAAGAGAGCTTAGATGGAAAAATTCCCAACATGTTTTTATCATACATTTATTCATCCATATGATACAATTTCCAATTTATGCTTCATGTTTCAGAGTTCACTAATTAACATGTGCTATTTCAACAACCCACGTTTCCTACAGGACCATTCATTGAATCTAAGTGAACAAGTTGGCACCGTTAGGGTTGACCAGGGGACCAGGCTTTGGAGAGGACAGCTGAAATGAACTGACCTCCTGAGGAGCTGCGGCTGCGAGGCTCGTGGTTCTGCAGGTGACAGCAGCAGTGACCCAGCTGCTCAGGGATGGTGCCCACTGCAAACAAAAACAGTTATTCGCATTGAGAGTCAAACTCATGTCTGGAACGAGTTATTAAAAAGCTGGTGTGCTGTGAGACACGTCTGGACATGTCCTTACCAAGAGGTGAGGGGGAGTAGGGCCGAGAGCTGCCGGTGGAGAGACGCCTGCTTACTGTCTGAGGGACGTCTGCAGAGCTGGGGGACGCCGACCCCACCTTGGGAAACCCCATGGGACTAGTGTTGGAACGCCTCACAGTGCCAGACCTAGACAACACAACCACGCATCACAAAAAACATAAGTAATTGCATAGACTATCCTAAGTTCAAGTACAATTCATTCAGCTTTCAGAGCCATGAGGAAAATGCTCTGTCTCAATCAACACTGAACCAATCCAAAGAGTGAAGTTAAATACATTGATACAATACTTGGCTTCCTCGAGGATTCAGGTATTCAAATAATGTCTCTCGAAAATCAAATGATACGACATGATATAACTGCACAAGGTACGTTTTTAATGAAATGCCCTGTGGAGTTTTCTTGACATCAAACAAAGGTTATGTTTACATTCAGCGTTTCTCACCACAACACATTGTGTATCCCATATACGCTATATAAGAAGTGGACGCAGTCAACGTGACGTCACCCATTGTTGTGTTTTTACTGACTACTGTTTCGAAGATTCAAATTCGATGTTCTGGTCGTCACCATCTTGGTTTTAGTTTTTATTGAAAATACATTGAAAACCCTCCTCTGTGAAGTCTATTAGGGTGTCAATTACCTTAGGAAAATGTTGCACCTGAAAGAATTAACTGCTAAAATGACACTGTTTGATTTGCTTTACAATTTAAAGGAATACCAGCCATCACCTTAATGTGTCCAGTAAACTGTGTTGGATCTGCAGGTGCACAAAGGCCAACTCTTGCTTTAGGTGCTAGCTCATATTAAGATATCATATTAGGAGCACAACACAAATTACTCCACTTCCTTCTATCTTAGTATCTAGTTGCAGGGTGTTATTTTTAAAATAAAGCTAAATAAAGATCCATACAGTATATGAAGGAATTCTACTTGGCAAATTCTTGCTCCCTAAAGTGACAATAAAAGAATACTAACAAATTAAGAAGGGCCTCTAATAGGTCAAAAGGACAGAGTGTCAGATCTCTAATCCTCTCTAAACAGATTGAGGAGACAGGACGGCTGGAGAGTAGGACAGCTGAACAAAGACGCATAGCTACTGGGGAGTGGATCCTCCACCATCTAACCTCCAGGTCAACTGAACAAGCTGCTACTCCAAAAACATTATGCAAATCCTTATTTTGAGAGCTACAATCATCATTTAGCCACTTGTTAGCAACTGCATGTTTTAAGATACATAAAAGCTTCAAAATTAACAAGAGGGGTATTGACTGACATATTTCATATTGTGTTTCCTTAAAATCTCTTGAGCTTGTGTTAACCACATACCTTATTTCAGGCACCTAACCAAAACCCCAATGACTTCGAGACGAGGGAACTGGAAGGGCTAAAATGCTGACTCACTTCCAGGTTTCAGGACTTATTCCTGCAGCACTCTATAGGAACAACAGAACTAATCTCCCTGTGGAACACGGTGCCACCCTTCTTTCTTCTTCTGCCCTCCTATCTGCTTTGTCTTCACATTAAACCACCAACAAACCCTCCCAGCAACAGGTTGAAAAGCTACAAGCTCAAGCAGGCACATGCGGTATCTGATGTAATTTCAGTGAAACATTATGGCTGATGTAATAACAGCCTGCATTTTCATTACATAGCCATAAAGTTTACTCCCAATGGTGAGTAACACATTAGTCACAAGTTGATGTCAACAAGCGAGTGCCCATTCCAAGTGTTTCATTACTAATCACAGGGTTCTTACAGTCATGAAAAATAAGAGCAATGTTCAGGCCTGGAGAGGTTTTAGAGAAGACATGGGAATTTGCATCACAAATACCTGGATAATAAGAGTAAATGTGGTTAAGTTGAGATCTACTGAGAAAACTCTGTATTGGTTCAACTATAGTGTAATAAGCAGAGAGATGGCCCTCCCAAATGGAATATTCATCCATTTCTCTGGGAGCTTTGGAACAATATCTGTAAAATGTTTGGACTGTCTCAGTACAAACAAGGGTACATGTTTGGGGAAATGCTGCGCTCTTAATCACAGGATTTCCTCATATAGGAAAGAGAACCACTTGCTGATCTATTTGGGGAGGGAGTGTTCTTCTCCTATCAAGGTCTAAAAGATTGATATAGCTTAATGGATAATGGGGACTTTTGGAAATACCTCCAAGTACAGTCCATGGGTTACGATACAGGAGAGGATGACAGCGTACTGCAAAGGTTCATAAAACTTAATGTATAATCACCCTCTGTATTTCATAACATGACAGCAAATGCTATTCATGGTGAGAGTCTGAGGATGATATGACAAAGGGACCTGGATACTGATCTTACACAAGCGGTCTGGGAGAATATTGTCAATACCATGGGTTGGCCACTAAGGGTAGTAACAGCAAATGTATGCATTATAACATGATGAATAGATATTATTGGACTCCAGTCAGACTTAAAAAGCATTGTCTTATTCAAAGCTGTGAGTAGTGGAAAAGCTCTATGAAATATTTTCTACACCTCATGCAGAACTATCTACTGATTTCTCCATCCTGGACCTGAGTGCACAGTTTAAGTTAACTCTTACAGGCTTCCTTAATGCAGCCCAGATCATACTAACGAACTGGTCAAACACAAGCTGGATCACACTCATGACAGTTACAGCCTCATATGAGTTACTGTTAGGTAATCTGAATAACTGAGTCGAACGTCACTGAAGTGTGGGGTAACATCCTCAGAGTTATTAGAGGAGGGCATCTCCACATAGCGTTCTGTGTTAGACAGCCTTAATGTCATGGGGGGTGTCATGGGGGAAATAAAAGGTCGGACAGATCAGTTACGTCACTTGTTGCGTTGTTCTCTGCGTTGGGTGACTTCAGACTCTGACCTTTTATTAATTCTTTCATGTACACACAAACGTTTCAGAGAATTTATAATCATGAAGACTTGCCTCAAAAGGCACGGAAAAGTCTTGGAAATGTATCGGTAAAAATGTGTATAAACCCTGTAAAAACTAACAAGGATAATCCAGGACCATGGGCCCTCCCGTCCCTCTCAGACCCAGCAGAGACAGCTCTTACCTGGGGGAGCTGTACAGCATGGTTGTCGGGCTGCTGGAGAGGTTCTGCTTGATGCGCTGGTAGTTGCGAATCTGGGTGGGAACGGGGATGGGGGTGGTCTCAGCCCGTGGGGACACCATGGGGGCCTGTCCCGGGGTGGGTTGCGGCTGCCTGGAGGGGAAGAGCGGGGAGAAGAGGGCGGTTAGCCGGTCTGCTCGAGGCTGCTGCTGGTTCCATATTTGCAGGACATCTTCAGGGGTGTCAAAACCCATAATAATATAAATCTCCTCAAGGCTACTGCTTGTGTAATAAGTAGAACTTCTAGCAGGACAACTTTGTTTCTACAGCCTCATGTCCTCTGTTTACTTCAGTGTGGAGGCAGGTTAAGGAACTTAAGTTTAGCCTGGCAGATCATGAGTTGTTAAAAAAAAAATAGGGGGTGAGGCTTCCATGTAAACACAAAAGCAGCACCAATCAGCTGACAGATCGCTCTGCTGAGGGCAGGGCTAGAGGCGGGGCCGGGAAATGGCACATGCAAGGCAGGTCTGCTGCCT
This sequence comes from Pholis gunnellus, assembly GCF_910591455.1. NCBI lineage: Eukaryota > Metazoa > Chordata > Actinopteri > Perciformes > Pholidae > Pholis > Pholis gunnellus. Next base: position 3,484,556 of record NC_136535.1, on the reverse strand, counting down.
TCAGCAGACACAGGAGGGGAAGTACACAGCTCATTTGCATTCTTTTGTTATTCCAGAGGAGACAAAATGTTCTCAAACAAAGAGTCATGACCGAGTCACCCACAGAGGGCCTTGCTTACATATAGAACGCAAAACAAGGGAGAAGTGGTGAAATGGCCGTTTGAGGGAGTCAACAGTTGGAAACCAGTATTATGTAATGATGTGAAGCCTGGGAGGGACTAGAGGGGGAGGACACGTGAGGCAAAGACTAGCCCAGACAAAGAACCAGAGAGAAGTTGCTTTGTTAGATTCTGGGATGTAAACCTGACCACGTTCTGTCCTTCTCCACACTTAACACCGATCAAGAAGACATTTGATCCAGTAACCCGTGATGGAGGCTTTCTATTTTTCACCAGGTTGCTAAAAGCTTTATTGATCCCAGCCAAGGTTTAACATGGAGAAGAATGTGCGCGGTTTTTTCCTCGTTAAAAAGAAAGAAAGACAATTTGTAGGTCCGTGAACAGCACATTTTTAAAAGAGGCAAGAGTGGAAAGAGGAGAGAGACTGGATGTGAATTTCAGTTGCCTCTCCACTATATTCAGATTTAACAATTCCGGCCTCTTTTGAATAATATTTCACTTCTGTCCTTCCCTTCCTCTAATCCCTTGCTTTATTTACAATGACCATCTCTCTCCAGACATTCTGCTCTTCTCTCCATCTTCCCAAGTTCCCAAGCCCACACACTGGTGGTCTTCCTCTTTGGCTCAGAGATAAAGCGGGTTGTCTGCCAATCGGAAGAACGGCGGTTCGATCCGGTCAGATCCTCCAGTCTTTGGCCAAAGGTTGTGCCATCGGTGTATGAATGTGAATCAGTTTGAGGTGCTGATGGCCAGGTGGCACCTCGCATGATAGGCTCTGCCATCAGTGTATGAAAGGGTGTGTATGAAGACTAGAGAGGCGCTATACACATGCAAGTCCATTTAGCATTTCTTCCCCAATTCCAATCAATCTAGGACACACAGGCCACAGAGGATAAACAAGGCTGTGATCTAGGAGCTCCTTGAGAACGTGGCTGCTGTAACTGAACTAGAAGGATCAACTCCTGTAGTGGAGAAAGAAACGGGTTCTTCCCGTGTCAATGGTTAACTAATTGATGTAAGCAGTAAAGAGTTATTGCTATGGAGGAAGACGTTGAAAGCACATAATGTACTAATGGTTAGAGGAGGATTAGACAGAACAACAATAAAGACAAAACGCATTGAATGCATTTAAAAAGGGAACAGAGAGGGAAGACAACAGTTCTGCTGGAGGCTTTTCACTGGTGATTAACAAAGGGAGGGGGAACAAAGAGTGATAGACAATAGCAGGAGTTTTAGGGGGAAAATATATATGTGTTTAACACTTAAATTTCAATCTAAAAGACCTTTGTAAGCTGGCGGCATGACAAAAAAACAACATTAAAATGTTAAATACTTGCCTGCAAAATGTATATGTCTAGGGCTTTTACTGTGAAATGCAAGAATAGAGTGAGTAGATCTGGGAAGCGCTGGCTTCGTCTAGGCTGAAAGAAGAAGTTTGTATTTTCAAATCAGACTACGGAGGCTCACTTAAACTCACGTTTTTGTTGTTGCGGGCAACATTTGGGGAGTGTGTGAGTCTATTCTTAGCACAGCCCTGAGTGGGTCAGGTGCTTTATTTAGCACAGCACCACCTTGTTGTTTGGCTCAGCGTCTGATTCATAACTTACTCATCGTGAGTAGATGAGATTAGGAGGTGGGCAGAAGAATTCAGTTAGGACAAAAGGACACGGAGTGTGTGTGTAATATCTAGAAGTGTGTCAAGCTGAGAGGAGGGTGTTTTGCTGGTGGCCAGAGAGAGAGAGAGAGCATTAGTAAAATGAATTCTCAGAGGCTTTACAGACCCCTTTAATGATATTTGCAATTGTAGAAAATACCAGTTTATGACCAAAATAAACAATCAAAGCTAGCAACTTCAGTTTTTTTTGTTAATCACACACACAGCAAGATGACGATAAAACACATCATTTCATAAAACCTCAACGTTCTTATACTTGTTTCAGTTTAGAGCTGTTGGTAGGCAGGTTTTGTTACCTTTGGACAGAGCCAGACTAGCAGTTTCCTCGTTTCCAGTCCTATGCTAAGCTAAGCTAACCGACTAACTCTCAGCAAGAAAGCAATTAAATGTATTTCACAAGATCAACCAATTCATCAGTCAATCATTAACTTTATTTGTCCTCGGTAGAGCGATTGGTTATGCAGCAGCGGAATGCACCCATCCAGCACGCATTAAACTCAGAGCACATGAATACAACACTACAACCAAAAAACTATATATTTGTCTACTACACTTTAATACTATTTGTATTCATTGTGTATGCCTCCCATGGCTTTATTGATCATTGACTGAAGGTTCCTGTATAGTTTTCATTTCTCTTTCTAGAACTTTTACCATGGGTTCATAATGAGCCGTGCTGTTTGTCAAGTACATTATGAGCGATGATGTTTGTATTTCTGAACAATATCCAGAGCTTTCTGGTTTATAGCATTGTACTCACCCTCCACACATGAGGAACTCACTGGACGGCCGACGACCTGCTCCCATTGGCTGGTCATCTGAGGAGGGAGAGAGGGTAAGAAGAGAGTAATGAAGGTGCAACAGGCTTTACTGATGTATAAACCAACAGTAATTGATACTGAATTAATAACTGAATGCCACTCAAAAAGCCTGCTGAATTGACCCTTTTTATTCATTGTTTCAATGGCAGGACTAGCAGGTGGATGTGTGTGTGTGTGTAAGTGTAGAACATGATAGAAATTTTACCAGTCAAGTGTGCGTATCAACTGCTTGTGGACTGATGTCTACAGTTACAGCATACTGGCTGTGGATTTGGAGACATGTGCTATGTGAGTTTGTCTGAGCATGTGTGCGAAACTTGGCAACATGACAACCAATCAAAATACAGAAACAAAACTATTTTTAACCAATCATATGAAAGTATTTTAATATGGACATCCTACTTGGCAATATAGGCACAAAGGGGTTGGTTGAGTTTGCTAAACACACCACATGAAACGTTGATGTGCTGTTAGGGGAGGCGCAGGCACTCCCTCAGAGGAAACTCTCTTTGAAATGGGACAGTAAGCAACCACATTTTACCGTCACAGCAACCGTAACATTATATAAAGCACAACATGAAACCGAAATTGTGACCGATTCACCAATACTGTATGCATCATAGGGCTGCTCGATTATGGACAAAATGATTATCAAGATTATTTTGATTGATAATGAGATCACAAAAATGTATAACGATTATTCATTGATTTTAGGGACAACATACTTTTTATTGCACTTTCACATTTAAATAAGCTTCCATGGTGTGCTACATTCCTGCTAATGTACACATCTTTGCATTAAAATAAGACTGGTCCTTATTCACAGAACCTCTCCTAAGCCTATTTTTAGGCCTCTGCTTGAAAATTGCATACCCATACTCAAGAGAGTGTAGATCTCTAACTACAAGGTCTATTTGAATCATGTTCAAGCATCCAAATCCAGCAGTTTGGCATCAATTTGAGAGCCAGGGTCCTCTCAGAGCCTGTAACCCATGGATCGATTCTCGTCTGCAGTCTTCATGTGTATGAGTGGTGCTTTCTGGGCCTATGATTGGTCAAATTCAGACTATGACACCTCTTTCAACGCGTCAGAGTCTCAGGGAGACACTGAGCGCAAGCTGGTGTCGATTGACAGAATCGTTAGCCAGTAAAAATCCAAAATTCGCCGCCCTGCTCCGTGTGTAAAACCGATTCGCCGAAAACGCAAATCCCTACCTCCCGGTCCCCAGGCTTGTTTTACCCACTTTCACCAGGAAACAGTTAAAAAAAACATCGGATATACATAGCAACACTGTAGCTTAGCCGTGAACGGATTATTGGACCTTTTTCTTCATGATTCTTCTCAAAGTAAGGAGCTTTCACGGTTTTTTCTGCTGTTGAGCGACTTGGTGTTGTGGTGCTTGTTGGCTTGTATCTCTGTAATGCTTTCACGAAGAGAAATTCTGAAGATATCTCTGGATTGGTGGTCGAATTCTCTTGCTGTTAGACGTATTGGTCGGCCATGGTAGTTGTTAGCTCTTTGTTCGTAGCCTTCTACGGAGTGCGAAGCTCGCCGACTCATGGCGAAAAATACGTGATACAGTTACTTAGTATAATGGTGTATAATTGTGTTTGCAGTGTTGCCCAGAATTTCTTCGTTAATTCGGTATATAGCATGTGTGTAGCATTAATAATATTTATTTATGAAAAGTGCATTCTACGACACTAAATGCATTTGCTCTGAACCGAGCGAACCCCAAATGGGGCTCGTTCAGGCTCGATCAACAAAGCACTGCGTGATTTCACTTTCCCGTTGTGCTACATTCCTGATAATAAACAATACAGACAAAATAAGAATCTTCTTCAATGAATTGCATGCATTTATATTTTGCCCGTCTGATCTGTTAAAAACGAGTAAAAACAGCCCTCTGAGGCAAATTCGTGATAAGTGATTTTGGGCTATACAAAATAAATGTAATTGAATTCAATTACTCTTCTACTCGTAACTGCAACATTCAGGAATGTTTTTCAAAGTGAAGCCAAAACGGAGCGGAGCACGCGTTTTAGTTTTAAGCGTCAATATGGCGGTTGATCATGTTCATTTAATTATGGGAAGCAAAAGTTCTGATCACGATTAACATTAGATTAATTGTGAAGCCCTAATGCATCAAAATTAACTGTTATGAAAGAAATATCCTGATTAAACTCACTGCCTAGCCCGAAAGGTAATATTTATACATTTTCTACAAAATAAATGAAGGAAGCCCAAGAGTTGATCTCCCTCTCAAATAATCCGGTGAGTTACACCTGAGTGAATTTAAGGGAAATACAGCAGAGTACAGTATGTGTGTTGGCACTTACAGCTGTCAGTAGAGAGGTGAGGCACCAGGACAAAGTCATCAGTGTCACAGGATGAGTTCTTACTGCTTGTGCTTCCTGCAGACTCTTTGGACAGCTGCAGGAAGTTGGGCGGACCGAGCGGAGGGGACGACAGACCATCTTCTGCTAGTGTCTGCATGTCCGGGAGAGACTGGGAGTTCATAGACAGACACACAGACTTCATCAATTTCTACATCTAAGCCATCCACCTGTCTCCCCACCCAGACAAGACTGCTTAAACATATGTAAGATATTACTAGATATGTTCAATCTGTCTTTACTAACAGGCCATGTACCACCGTCCTTCAGAGTAGCTGTAATTAAACCTCTTCTTAAGAAGCCCGTCTTGATCCAGAGGTGTTGACCAACTATAGACCGATCTCTAACCTTCCCTTCCGTTCTAAGATCCTTGAGAAACCAGTCGCAAATCAGTTGTATGACTTTCTACATAACAATAGTTTATTTGAGGATGTTCAGTCAGGATTTAGAAAGCATCATAACACAGAGACAGCTCTGGTGAAAATGACTAATGACCTTCTGATTGCGTCAGACAAAGGACTTGTCTCTGTACTTGTCTTGTAAGGTTGATCATCACATCCTGTTACAGAGACTGGAACCTTTAACTGCCATTGAAGGAACGGCGTGAAGCTGGTTTGAGTCCTATTTATCAGATCAATCCCAGTCTGTATGTAAACGATGAATCCTCCATGCACACCAAAGTTTGTCACGGAGTTCAGCAAGGTTCTGTGCTTGGACCAATTATATTCCCCTTATATATGCTTCCTTTAGGCAATATTATCAGAGCATGCCATAAACCTTTATTGCCATGCAGCTGATATCCAAGTATATCTATCGATCAAGCCAGACAAAACCAACCAGTTGGGTAAAATTAAAGCTTGCCTTAAGGACATAAAAATGGAGATGACCTGCAACTTCCTGATAAACTGAGACAAAACTGAAGTTATTGTACATGGCCCTGAATACTTATACTAATAATTATATAAGGATATAGTTACTCTAGATAACATTGCGTCCAGCACCACGAACACCAAAAGACAACACCAAAGGATCTCGCCGTTATCTTTGATCAGAAGATACACATAAAACAAACTTCAAGGACTGCCTTTTGTCACCTTTATAAAAGCAGGTACATCCATGTTTTTGTTACTTTTAGACTAGATTACTGCAATTACTTATTATCAGCCTGATACGTTTCTTTAGACTCTCCAGTTGATTCAGAATGCTGCAGCTCGTGTACTAACAAAAACTAGGAAAAGAGATCATATTACTCCTGTATTAGCTTTTCTGCACTGGCTCCCTGTAAAAATATAAGAATCAAGAATATAATTTAAAATCCTTCTTTTCACCTACAAAGCCCTAATTAGTCAGGAACCGTCATATCTTAAGGAGCTTATAGTACCATATTACCCCACTAGAGCCCTCAGCTACAAAGCACCTCTCCTATGGAACCAGCTTCTACTTTCAGTCCGGGGGGCAGACACTCTCACTAAACTGAAGAGTAGACTTAAGACTTTCCTCTTTGATAAAGCCTATAGTTAGGGCTGGCTCAGGTTTATAGTTAGGGCTGGCTCAGGTTTATAGTTAGAGCTGGCTCAGGTTTATAGTTAGGGCTGGCTCAGGTTTATAGTTAGGGCTGGCTCAGGTTTACAGTTAGGGCTGGCTCAGGTTTGCCTTGGACCAGACCCTAGATATGCTGCTATAGGCCCAAACTGCCGGGGGACTACACGGAGCTCCTCTGACCTCCCCTCCATCTGTATGCATTTACGTCCAATTAATGCATGTTACTAGCTTGGCTTCTTCCCTCGATTTCCCTATGTGTTTTCTCGCCTCGCAGTATTCCTTGGATCTTGGGTATACCTGGACCGTGGCTGTGCCTGCTGCCCTGATCTTGCCTGACACCCACTGCTATTTTATGTATTTACTATATGTATAATTTCTGTCACATGGATTGACAATGTTATAATTGTATTAAGTTGTTCTCCATGAGGTTCTTTATGTAATGCAAGGGTCCAAGCACAATCTTATTATTTTCACAATGTCAGTGTAATCCCCTGTCAAACTCACAGGAGGGGAGTTGTAGCGGATGCATGGTGAGCTGCCGCAGGAACTCTCCGTCACTACATTGGAAGCGCTGGGGACCGGCACTGGACATGCTGAGGGCAAGAAATACAGATGATTTACCATGTTTTCAAGTTGTACGATGTGGACGTGGAGAACATTAAGTTATCTTGCTTGGGACTGCGAGCTCTGTGCTTACATTTTTTAATGGTGGATGACGGCTCCAGGAACGGATGGCTGAAAAAAGCATCTGCAGAGTGATGGGACAGAACAGATCAGAGAGCACAGACAGATTTCAGTTTATGTAAGAAACAAACCTGAATAACACATTTATCATTCAACGTTTAAATAAATTACTACTATGTTTTCACTCACCAAAGTCCATCCTGTCTTTCTGATTCCTCTGCAGCAGCCCAAGCAGAAGGTGGCCAAGTTGCTGGGATGTCTCCCTCGGGATGCTGGTTAATCAGAGCATGGGAATAAAAATGATTTGTTTATTGTGGGGAGAAAAAACAACAATCTTACAAGTTCATTGCATGTCACACTATGTGAGATGGATCAAATAAAGTCTTGGTAGCCACCCCCCAACTGCATTTCGCAAAGACCCGTCCTACTCTGTCTCTGATCGTAGTAGCTAGTACTCATGGCCTTCTTCGCAGATTTTCTTAAGTTTATTGCTGAGCAAGATTGCTGGAAGGTTGGTAGCGTTAATGATTTCAACTCAGATGTGGATTGTTTCATAAGTATGGCAAACTTCTTGTATAGTGCTCTCAAATATAATTACAATGTCCTGATTATGGGACAAAAATATGTTATGAAAATGTTGCTAATGCACATTGACTATATGGATGGAATAAAACTACAGATCTGTTGGAGATTTAAATTTTGATGTGGTGTCATGTTTAACTTAATGTTAATATGGTACACTGATAAACAAGAAAACGTAAAAATGGCACTTCATGTCAAGGTTGCTGACCTTATCTGCAGCCATGCTAGTGGCTCTGTGAGGCTGTACTGAGGGACAGTGGAACATTGAGCCAAATACTAACGATGATGCTAATTGCCATATTTAACATCCATGTTAGTTGAGAACGCTAACAGTTCCTAACTAGCAATACACACACAAGTACAGCTGAAGCTGATGAGATTATCATTAGTTGTACAGGTATTCGGTCATAAACCAAAGTAAAACAAAGTCTGACCTAACAAGGGTATTGGGTGACAGACAGAGCCATCAAAGGGATTACAGTGGAACATGATTGCGTGTGCCAAATTACAGAACAATTCCTCCAAAAGTGTTGCAATATTTCACTAAATAACAAAAATGTCCACCTGCTCAGGGGAGCACCAACGTCAGTATGATTCATCGTCTGGGAGACAGGAATGCTTGTCAAATAGTTCATGGCAATCCATGCTATCGTTGTTGAGATACAGTATTTCAGTCAGGACCAAAGTGGTGGCTCGAATGCCCGACAGTGGCATCCATAGAGCCGTGCTCATACCATGGATAAAAAACAACAGGCTCTGCACTGGTCTCAAAGACTGGACCACAAATTCTTCTCAAAACTGTCATCTCTCATCTGGGACAGCCCAAATCACACACTGTAAAAAGGAGTCTCAAAGCAAAAAAGAAGAGGTTTTGTGGCTTACATCGGTTGTAGATTCTTGTTCTTTTCATAGAACATCCTCAGGTCTTGGGGACTATTGGCCTGAAAATATTTATATAGAAATTAGACGCACAAACACGCATATCTACAAATACATCTGTAATTTATTGGTTGTGCACAGTATGAACCTGGAACGGTGGCTTGCCGACCAGACACTGGTAAAGGACTGTCCCTATGCTCCACAGGTCGGCCTTGGCATCATAGTTCTGGGACATGATGACCTCTGGGGCCTGAGGGAGGAAAGGCCAGGTTAAGATCCAGAGCAGGGAGAGTTATGCAACACACTGCTAATGAAGCTGCCAGGTCATCCAACTATAAAGCAAGGAATGTACTATCTGTCTGTCTGTCTGTTCTTTGCATATCTCAAGAACCGCTCATCTGATCTACTCCACACTTAGCAGGTGTATTGCTGGGGTGCTTTTTAGAATGTGAATCGGATTTTTTTCCAATAACAAAATTTGAGTAAATAAGCACACAGCGCTCTGTGCAGTAGTGGGAGCAGAGCTTCAAGCTCAAACCAAACAGGCATTATTTGGATAAACTGACCACATATTGAGATCTAAACGATTACTTTCTTGCAGGAAAACATATTCAAACTTCCAGTAAAAAAGTGACATATTCACAGCTTTTATTAACAGTAGTCAAAACTCTATTTCTGAAGAAAAGCTATTAACTATGAGTAAAACTATTTTTACGGCACAGCAAACGTCCTGCACACAAATATGTACTTTAAGTGAAGAGTGGCAGTATCAGTACAATGGACTTTACTTAACGTTCGTTCAAGTTAGAGCTTTCAATTCATAATTCTAAATAGTTAAATGAATAATATTTCATTATATTTTATGAGTAGAATCTGATCTCTCTGTCATGTAAATGTAGTACTTCAATGTTATCCTCAGTATACTACAGCAAGTATTATACAGCTAAGTTGCATATTCTAAACAAGTTATTTCGGGGTACAATGACTAAGAACATAATTCAGTCATTTTTACATCCTTATAAATCTAAACAGCTGTTAGGGGTCCTGTCCCAGGGGCAGATTTAGTAATGTGGGGGTTTCAGGTAAAAGCGGTCTCGCTTGACTTTTATCATTCTCTAACTGGGAATGTTAGTATCTGCAGTGGTAGAAGAAGTAGGCCTACTCAAAACTTTCTTTCTGATATTAACTATTAATAGTAAAACTATTAATACACAGTACAAAAAACCTGCTTACTTCAAGTGAAGAGTGAAAGAGAGGACTTATCTGCACTATGTACTTAATCTCTGTTTAAGGTAGAGCTTTCAATTCTAATATAAAAGTTTATGAATAATAATGCATCATATTGTAAATGATATATTTTTGCCAAATCTGAAATGTTACCAGTAACATTTCCCGGTTAGTTGTACTGCTACAAAGTTTTCCTCTGAAGCAGAAGTACACAGTAAGGTGTATACGGTTGAGTTGCATATTTTGTAGGTGCTTTGGGGCCTTTTGTAAGTTGTTTCTGGGTACAATGAGTTAGACTAGTAACATAACTTGATATTTTCATATCATAATAAATCTCTAGGTGTTTGGGGCCCTTTTAGAAAGGCGGCCAGTTGCCTAACGGTTAAGTCTGCCCCTGGTGTTGTAGTTTTTTCATACTACTGTATGTCATGATGGGTGTATTGCTGAGGATCATAGGAAGAGCAGCGTTGAGTGTGTTGTTTGCATGAGCGCTTCTTGAGAAAGGCAGCAACACTACAGGACAAACATTGGGCCCGTTGTGAACAGGCATGTTTCGAACGGACACTGCACTAGTTTTAAAATGACTGACTTCAGCTGCAATGCTTCACACACAAAACATACACAGTAAAACACACTGACCATGTACATGGGTGACCCGCACAGTGTGGCTGCCATCATGTTGCTCTGGAGGTACCGTGCAAAGCCAAAATCAGCTGCAGAACAGAAGCATGAAACAAACCAGTTAGTGTACACGTGTAGTTATTACTAGGAACACAAACCAGTATTGCTGGACACTGGAGAAAGCCTGAGAGACAAACATTCGGAACAGTAACACATGCATAAAACTGTCTTTCACTTCAATGCATTAACTACGATACTCTAGTTTCAAAATAAGACGTTTCTAGTGTGGATTGCTTAGTAGCTATTTGTTTGACAGTGGATGTGTACAGAGAAAATGAAATTCTCTTCTATACCCGGTGCATTTTTTTGTCTTTAAGGAATTGTTTTATTGCAGCTATACATTTGGAATCAATAGATGCTCTACATTGTTTTTATTTCAGCCCTCTGATACAGTTATGAAAGGACGTTTTCTATCTAATTCTGTCACCTATTTTGATGCGGATGCCACTGATGTTGGACTTCTTGCGACCCACATATGACAGCAGGATGTTCTGTGGTTTCAGGTCCCGGTGGATGATTCCTTTGCTGTTGAGGATGCGCATGGCAGCAGCAATCTGCTGGAGGAAAACCCTCAGTGTGTCTTCTCTCAGAGTCCCCTTTGCTAAAGAAGAGGAGCGATAAAGAAATGATGATTAGTGTTTGTTTACAAGGAAACTCCACAGGGCACCTTTAAGTAAACCAGCTCATTATGATGTACTTTCTTGCCTTTTGTTTCCCTGGATAACCGTCTTAATGATGACCATTCATGTGCTTCCTGCTGCCTCATGAAGCACATGAATGACTGGTTTCCTTGATTTGTACTCACATGACGCAAGATTTAATACAATTAAATTAGAGTGACTCCTCACATTGCAGTTTACATCCATGTCCATCCAAAGTGTCATCCTTTTGTCATTTTATCCTTTTAAATATTTGTGTGAAATTGTAATAATTAGTGGATGAATCCTAATCCTAAATCGGTTCATCCTTGAGTTCACGGGTCGTTTGTGCCAAATTTGGAAGAAATTCCCTCCAAATACCACGTTCACCGAAATGGAATGGACGGGCGGGCGGACAGATTAACAACCTGAAAACACAATGCCTCAGGCCACGTCTGTAGCTGGCACGGAGGCATAAAAAAACGCATTATCCAAAACACCATAATTCCACAAAAAGTGCTCATTAGCCTCACTTGATTTAAGCTAATAATTGGCATATTATAGTAATAATCCTTAGGTAAACGGAGTAAATTGAGGCAGTGAAGGTCCTATTCCCTGGTGGTAGTGAAATAAATCTAATCCAGTGTGAGACTAAGAGGATTCCTCTCTCTCCCTCTCACTCTATCAAGTCATTGTGATTACAGTGCAGGCATGGATCAAACCAGTAAGCTTACCAACATTAATCTAGGATTTGGGGGTTTGCGGCTCTTTGCCCACCACAGTGGACCAATTAATAGTGACATCCTCTTATTTAATGGAAGATGGCCGTTACACATTGGTCACAGACTTAGTGAAACATGTGAAGTGAACACAGAAGCCCTCCACTGATGAGTCCGCAGTCACAATGACGAACGAGTTCAAGACCGGCAGCCAGTTGGGTCTCCAGAGCAGAGTAACACTGGTGGTTATGAAATGACAGCTGTGGGGTCGTAGGAGTTGTTCAGTAATACTCAAGACTCCTGGAGCCCCCCTGTCACCAACAGGTCTGACCGTGACCCATTTTGTAACCAGCAAGTACGTCGCAGTGCAACAGCTTGTCAAGCTACACAAGAGCAGTAACCACCAAAGACTGCTAATGCAACCTAAAAAACGGAACAGTCTAGAGCTGTGTGCTATTGGTGAGTGGATAGAATACATTAAACTAGCGTGTCACGTTACACTCACGAGAAACAACAAGCAGACAAGTCACTACATGCTTTGGATCAGGTTATCTGTGGTCATGTACACAACGTCAAATACCATGAAAGAGACTCAGAGTTCTGAGTTTGAGTTTAGAAACATCTTTGCAGCCATAGACTCTCAGCCTAATGCATTGGTAGTTGCTCGTACTGACTGAAGCTGTTAACAAAAACAGAACATGGGTGTCGTGGTAAAAAGCTTTCTATCAATTTCAAATACATATTGATCCGAGTTTATTATCTTCACCAACCATCTAGAAAAGTTGCAACGAGCAACCACAGGCTGAAAGTCACCAGTTTAACAAGGTCACTTGTTTAACTGAAACACCTGTTGCTCTTAAACGGTCGTGATCCGGTCTGAATTCTGTGGAACATGAGTCCGCTGCTGCAATATCGATTCCTACAACTGAACATGCAACAACCAGACATTTTGATGCTGGTAACAGTTTCACTTGAATGTTTAAAGCTTGCTGGCTCGTCTGGATGGCTGATGGGGCAAAACGCCACTTCTGTTGCAAACGTGCGTGCCTGATGACGTCTACTGTAAAAGGGTCAATTACTGTTATCGACACTGCATACGAAATTTAGATAGACTGTAGAAGATGGCTAGACTCCAGTGGTAATGCAAACCTAGTGGTTGAAACAGTAAAGTAACGGGGGCCATCAATTGGAGTGAGTGTGTCTTTTATTTGTTATTTTTGTGTTTCACTAGTGCAAACATGCTACATCTCACACTTTGGCCTAGAGGACTGTACTGTTGGCAAGCAATCTGGATTGCCTACTGTTCTTCATTTTTACTGATTGCCGATTGGTCGGTTCTGAAATATGCAAAACACAACTTCCACTGTGCATTATATTTCATTTCAGCTTAAGAAGACTTGTTGCTGTATGGCTAGAAATGCTGACCTTTGTTATAGACTATCACAGAGGCACAAACACTGTGTTGTCTGGCTCTGAAACAGAGAAGGAAGCCTTTGTACAAAGCTGTAGTGGTTCCCACACTCACCTCCCTCACACAGAAACATACAAATATCCACTCACACACACAGTCATATCCCCACATGATACAGAGTTACATTATTCTACAAACTATCCATCACACATAGAAAATAAATGCACACATCCCCACACATTGGCTCACAATAGCTGCAGTCACATCACATGGCTTTTCCTCCTCTGCAGCATGAGTGACTTTGTTTTGATGAAAAACAAATGTGTGTTCGGCAGACAGATTAGTGTGATGCTTACCTTGCAGATAGTCGGCAAGATCACCTCCGTTACAGTACTGTGTGGGGAGACAAACATCTCTATCAGCCATAACTAAATGCAGGTTCAACAATGTCAAGCTGTGAAGTTTGGTCTTATGCATGTGTGTGTGTGTGTTTGAGTGCGCCTGTGTGTATGTGCATCAGTGTTAGTTCTAATGCTAGCCCAGATAATGGCAGGCTCATCAATTCATCTAGTGAAAGACTGTAGCTTTATCTGTGTGTTTATTTATGAGTGCAGTCAGTTCTCAAGAGGAACGACAAGAAACGATGAACGACGTTGGTGTAGAAGGGTAAGAGAGAGTGAGTGGGTAAGCAAAGATGAGAAAGGTGGAATTAACTTATAGTCCCCTTCTGCTCAGTGTAACCCTGTTGACTTCACCCTGGTCCCTGATCCTGAGGTGAACTTCCTGTACTAACGGGGGACATGTGAAAGGAAAAGCAAGATAAAGCCCACGTGGGCTTCAGTGCTCCTTTGCATAGATTGTCAGAACTCTACTGGAGGGATGAACAGCATTCTTCCAAGATATATGACCTCATTTAGTGTTTTGCTGATGGTGGTGGAGAGTGCTGTCTGATCGAGTTTATTCTTTGGCTGAACTAGGGCGCTTCGGCACTGGGTCATTTTTTAAATCGGTTTTCGTTTCAGAGCAGAAGTGCGATTCATTTGCTTAGTGTAGTCAGCTTTATCCTCCTTTACTTTTACACTTCTACATTTTTTAAGGCAAGACAGTAACCTTTTAGATTCTCCATATGTCATTACCCAAATAACGCCTATTGTGGAAATACATTTTTGGAACTGTGAGGAGCTGCTGGCTCCTGCGGCTGCTCTGCATACAAAAAACATGTGCCGACAGTGTTCACTCCCACTGCCAGAAGGGTTCGACACAGGTCTGCACTGCATGTTTAATAATGAGGTACTTAACAATAATACATTTAATCAAAAGCTAGCTACTAGCTAGCAGACAGACAGGCAGGCAGGAGGGTTGGTTTGATTTGCTCTCAAGATGAACTAATATCTATACATGTAAACTCTGTCTGCCGTTCTGGCAGTGAGAGTCATTATAAAAACACTGTTGACTTGTGCCTTTGACTTCAACAGGTGTACAGAAATGCTTCGGTACTTTTGTAGTTCCTCATAGCAGAGACATCTACACCAAGAGACACTACAAAGTCATTAAAAAAGGTCCACATATGTGACATGAGGCCATTTTTTTCATACGTCGTCCTCCCAGTCACTGATGGATGTGGTACTGTAAAATCATCTGATGGATCAGCTGCTGAATGTTCCCAAATATCATTCATTGTTTACGGGAGCACAAGGTGTATTGTTACTCCACAATCACCCATAGGTTTTCGAAAAGCCACAGCTTATATTCCCTCACATTCTTTACCAATAAATATTTCAACTTGTGAGAAAAACTCATCTTTGAATGATGATCAATACTGTATCGCTGTTTTCCCCTAGAGTAGCCTCAACTGTGTCATGGCAGGTGTGTTGCAGAGGACCCAATAAAGCACAGCGTTGAGTGTGAAGTCGTTTTCATGAGCTGTTGTTTCTGAACAGACATGTTTTCAACAGGAACTTCATTAGTTTATCTAACTGCCTGTCACATCTTTCACCTGTGTCAGCTTTGAAAACATAATGACAAAAACTGTGTGATTAAAAATGAACGTCTAGTCCAATGACAGCTGATCCAGACACACAAGAATCCAAAGGATTATTGATGGAGTATAGAGTAGAGCTATGATAACATAGATAAAAACAAGATGTTAAGGTTTTCAGGGAATAGGATTCCTAGAAAACAGAGGGGTGTGTTTTCAGTGAGGAACTTAAGGTGCAGTCAGTTTGTTTGGGTGTTGCGAAATGAGCAGAGAGAGCTGGGGAGGATGCAGATGTCAGGTTGTCAGCAAACTAAGAGAGATATTATTGACACGTCTTTATTGTGACAAAAAAAGAGCAGAGGATGAGAGGCTGACAGGGAGGGGGTGACAGGAGAGAGGCCTGCCAAAGGGGGAAGGACACATGCTGACAGACATTTATGTAACAAGTTACAACGAAAACAAGTTTTTCCCAAACACACGTGACAACACTTGAGAAGAGGACATGAGCGCTGACTCATCACATATCCAGACAGTCACATTTCTATACATACCTCCATGACCAGGAAAACAGAGTTGGGTGTTTCCTGGAAGAGAAGAGACACAGAATCAGATGCTATTTATCCTGAAGCAGCAGTCAGCTCAACCCCAAAATACACAAATACACAGCAATAACACCAGCACTTGCTATAGGTAAAAAACTGAAACTTTACAAGAGCACAAGGAGAAAAAAAAATAATAAGTTACAAAGAAAATGTTCATATTGTGTTTGCCGTGGAACAAACGGGAGTGAATAAGAGCCAGATGAGACTGTCATCAACTTCAGTAACCATTAGCGCTTCAAGCTAGCAGAACACAACAACAACATTCCACATACAAACAAATACGAGCCGCCAGCTATGGCCCTGTTCCACGGTGCAACTCATCCAACGTGTGAGCCCTCGCTAATGGGCTCGTTTGGTTGGTTAGTAGCTCAGTCTGTTCCAATCCTATACAGTGTTCTCCACTTCAGGGCAGCTGGGTGTGGGGGATGGGCCACGGTGGGGGGGGGGGGGGTATTACATAATGATGCAAATGTATTCTGCACAATTTGGATTAGAGGGGGGGGGGGGGGTGTAAAGTGTCACACAACACACAGACGTAGATGCTAGTGAGGACTGGCCATCGTCACAGAGGAACATTGTTACACAATCACAGAACACCGATAGGAACCAACAACAGCAACAACAGTACTTCTAAGAAAAGCTGCTGCCTGGAGAAACGTTTATTTCATGTTGTTGTCTCTGGCTGCTGCTGCAGTTGCCTGACTTTGGTTTGTTGCCTAATTGCTCAGCAGTGAGATGCATTCCAAGAGGCAGGTGCTGACAGCAGCACACAGGCCAGCCTGTGTGTGTGTGTGTGTGTGTGTGTGTGTGTGTGTGTGTGTGTGTGTGTGTGTGTGTGTGTGTGTGTGTGTGTGTGTGTGTGTGTGTGTGTGTGTGTGTGTGTGTGTGTGTGTGTGAGGGCTGAGAGGAAGTAGCTGCTCACAGTTATGAAAGTGACGACCTCTTGAACTGTTTACACAAACATGTTTTGTGTTCTAGAAGGCACTGTTCACACATTGGCTGCATCTGAAGTAAAAAACAAACAATAAACTGGTGGACTTCGGACATTGATAGCTCGCTGGTGAGGGCTGGGCTCCAAAACATTCCTTTCCAGAACTAAATATTCCAAAACAACCGATATAAATAGACCCCTCTGTCATCATAACCTTGTCACACTCATGTAACCGTAGAATCTGCAGGCTGGACGGAAGGATGACATGACTGTATCATCCTGAGTCTTAGAAACGGACGGCACAATGCACACAAAAACACTTCACACTGCCAAGAAGAGTCCATGTGAGACAAATCAGCACTGGGTCTGGTTAGCCGGTGAGTTATTGCGTCACACTCGAGCTCCAGGATTTCGTTATGCAACAATATGGGGGATGGGATATGGCCAAACTGGAGAGGGTGGAGAAGAGTGCGTGTGTGTGTGTGTCCTGGGGAGGGGGGGGAGGCTTTGCATTTGTGGTGAGCCAGTGTGCTTTTGTCACGCAAGCGGTATTCTGGGTAAACTGGTGTCATTTGGGAGTTAAGTCTGTGCTTTGACATAACAACTCACACGGGATGACGGCAGCAAGAAAACAGTTACTGTGTGCCGAGGACAAAAGGTCAAGACTGCTTGATGATGTTCAGTGTGGTTCCATCTCGGGTTAAGAGGGGAGGATGTTCACTGGTGTGCACTTTGTTATTTCACAGATGTGCTGATATGGCCACGTACAGTACACACAAAACAGTGTGCAGAGAAAGAAGATTACGTCCCGTAAAAGTGCACTCGCCTGCCAGAACGTAACGAGTCGTAGCAATAATGCACTTTCACGTGAAGCGCAGAAACAGCGAACTACAGACATTTTTATGGAATTATTTCATCCGTATTCAAAACTTTGAAAGGCGCCGTGTGGAATTATGGTCCTCAAGAAAACTTGTTATGCAAGAGAGACACATGTACTGAAGATGATGTCAGTGTATTTGCTCATGTGCTGATCAAACATGTTACACACAACAAGGATTCATTTTTAAACTTGAATGGTTTAACTTTAAAACTAGCTTAAAATTGAGAAAGATTCCATTCAAAACTCTCTTTTAATATCTTTATTTGACCCTAAACTTAGATTTAAGTTGATTCTGTTGCACCAAAACTCCAATTTATAAGTTGATCCAGTATTGATGTTGCGGAGATTAAACTTTTAAAATGGCTGCTTTTTTAGACCGTTTAAGAAAATGAATCCAGTTCCTCAAACAAAGTTATGGGACAGACTCAACCCAATTGAGTTGTATGATGCTGCTGCTGAATGTCTCTCAAGGTACCGGTTTAAGGACACTGTTATGGAACTGAACATGTCTCTACCTGTATTGCTCCATTCATTTGGCCAAGTTTATTCGCAAAGGAGGAGAAATTAGAGCTTCTTTGCTGAGCCATTATGACTAACTAGCTGACTTTTTATCTAGCAAACAATCTAATGTTCTGTTAAGGAATACAGAGCAGCTGAAATTTAACGGTTCCCCTCTCTACTACAGCCTACTTACTATATCACAACTGAACGCTTTTTATTTCATTTTGCGTAAGCAAACATCTTAGTGATTAAACTTGGATTCACGAAATTGTGAGAGAATTGTGCAAGAGAGCTCTGCTTAATTTAAACCTTGATTCATATCATTTAAACCAAGTTTTGTTAAACTCTGATTAATTTAATCTAACATCAGTTCTAATCATTGTAGGTGCAACCCTGCCTGAGTACATGTTCCATCCATATGACTGGGTGTGTGTGTGGGGGTGTGTGTGCCTCGCTGAGCAATGTTTTCTTCTGAGCTTCTGTCCCAGCCCACTAAATGTCTGGAAAGCAAAGCTGTGTAAAGGAATGTGGACAGAGGCCAGGGGGGGGTTCTAACGTACTGCAGGTTTTCTAGGAAAACTCACAGAGCTCAGAAACCATCCAAGAACATGTAATTCCCCTTTTCTTCTCAGCGTCAGTCCTGCCTCAAATTAGGGCGCACGGGCCCTTCTCCAGGCCAGAGGGGCCCCACTCCAGGCCAGGACACAATGTTCATTGGGAGCAACATTAGCTTTTGTGAAGATTGACACACAGACCAAAACATTTCAGAAACACTCCCACGCTCACATGCATGGAAAGCACACGCTGCCACCTAGACTATGTGTACAAAGCAAGGAACATGTCAGATAACACATTGAGAGGGAGACATTACCCCACTATGCCTTTCTAGAGCAAATAGTTGATTGTTGCTATATTAATGATCTGAATGTGAAATACAGCTTTATTATAAGTATTTATTAAGGCTGTACACAAATCAGAATTGTTTTAATTTGAATCAGATTTGGCTGTTCAAAACAAAGATCGACTCGTTCCTTATGTTGATAATCAGAACAGCCGTCACCCTTCATTTACTGTACAACCAATGTTTTTATGATTAAACGGTTTAAAAAGAGCACAAAGTTCTTCATAGATAGCCTCTTAAAAAAATAAATAAAAAAAAAGTAAAAATAAAAGCAACGACTTAACTTGAACTATTCCAAATTGACTGAGGGGTCACCTAAGGATGACAACAGGCTGTCCTTGCAGTATTTGGCAGTTTGGGGATTTCAAAGTCTGGCCACCTTAAATTAAATCTTTATTAATGATTTTTCAATGTAAAAACAAAACAAACAGACCTCCTGTTATCTCTGTTGTCCCTTCATTGCAAAGCTGTACTGCGCAGCATGAGTGAGAGAGAGGAAAGAGAGCCAGCCATAGAGCCCTGAGACAAAACACCTTATAATTAGCCGCCTAGTCCCACACTGCTGCAGCTTGCTTAACGCTAACATCTCCACGAAGGAGGACTGGGAGCAGCTCAGTGTGTGTTTAAGATCGTCATTAAAAGCAGCTAACGAGCAGAGCTCCTCCAAACTACAGGAAGGATAAGGACCTGCAGTCTGTCCCACATGCAGCCCTGCAGCCTTCTGTGTGCAGCTACTCTGTGAGGCAGGCAGGGAGCAGGTGCTTCTTTACCCACTGTAGCAGCTGCTGATTCTCCTGAAAGCAGCATTCATAAAAGCTGGCAGACTTTTAAACAAAAAACAGTTCTATAAAGTTAAGTTTTAAACATTTTAAAACTTCTTTAATGCTAAAACAGTTAATGGTCATTTCCATTAATGCCATTTGCTTCATCAGTGTGCCTCATATTTTACAGTACACCTAAAGGCCTTCTACACATTGGGGGCTTGAAGAATACACGAAAATGCTAAATACTCTGCTTTGAATATTTTGTATTTAAACCATTTACACCAGCAGTGATGCAAATTTGCGATGGTTGCAGCACTTTGTCAATAAAAGGTTTGAATGAATGTGTGCAGGCAGAGGACCAACATTAACACATGTAGATGCGGTGGTAGCTCCATAGGCTTCGCTATATTTATGACAAATATACACTCAACATGGGAAAAGAAAGTCAGAGGATTGGATTAGAGCAGCAGATATTAAGACGATCAACACTCACAAACTCTTCTGACTACTCAGCCAGACCGGCCAAACCAAATGCCATCAAAGGCCGTGTGACCACGCCAGGAAGAGAGGGAGGAGAGCTGTGATAAGAGCTAAGCTAACACAGCTAGGACCCAAGGTTATTCAACCAGCCTGCTCCTGGCTAAAGTCCAGTCGCTGGAAAGCAAAATGGAAGACTTCGTGAGAAGAGGGGAGGCGGGCTCTGTGTTTACATCAATGGTGCTTGGTGTTCAAAGGTAGTTTGTGTATCCTTGATTTCTTTCTTCGCCTCCTCTCCTCTCATATTAGTCTCACCCTTGGGAGATGCGAGCGGAGGAGGCAAGAAGGAGAGGCTGGTTCTCCAGCACATCCAAAACAACCTCCCAGCCATCCTGGACCCTCAACCAGTTTGTACACCGGGCCAACAGATCCACAGAGGATGACTCCACTGACTCCACTCAGCCCTCACACATCTTGAAAATAACAACAACAACAACAACTACTACATATGAATGAGCTTTATTGATTTCACTCTCGCCCATGAAACTGACTGGTTAGCTTAGCCCTCTGGGCTCCAGTTCGTCACTCTGCAACTGGTCATTAGACTTCCTCACAAACACACCCCAGGCAGTTCCAACACCAAACACATTTCATGGGAACTCACCTTCTAGCTTTTAAGATATTTCATTACTAAACAGACATTGTGACACTGCTAGTGTGACTAACAATGTTCTGTGTTAAATCTGTCTATTCTGAACCAGATCTTAGTCAGGGTTAGGGCTGGGGTTTGCATTATCAAAATCAGGCCTTAGTTTGCAGAACTATGCTCGAGCATTACTTTTATATTTGAAAGAGAAGATACATATGCAGTGCATACTGCCCACAAAGTATTATTACTAGTAGTCTAGCTATTACACAGGATTCATTTAGTCGGACCTCTGCATTGACCCAATCTCCAGCCCCGTTTGGACCTAGTCTTAAAACGGCACACATTCTTGGAATTAGTTTGAACTCCGTATGGTTAGCATAGACTATAACTGTGTCATAGTACCTGTAGCCCTGAACCATAGGTGAACCACTGCATCGGAAGCATCACGTTTAACAAAAGGTCAAACAGATCGTCACCCTTTATGAGGCTCCTATTGACTCAAAGACTTGCCCTTAGGCAGCAGCCTGTAGTTTACACCACAGAGAGGTCAGAAGGCTGGGTCTATGGGTCATTACCATTACCATACCCCGAGGATTACAGCTGCTTTTCAACGTAAGTGCTTTCTTAACATATATACCTTCTCAACGCAGATCCTCACTGTCTGCATCAGCCGTTTAACTGAAGTTGCTTCATGCCTGTCCACATGTTGGAAATGCTTTAATGGACAGACATTAAAGGGTCTCTGCCTTTTCTAATCAAATACAGGCTATG
Organism: Pholis gunnellus; assembly: GCF_910591455.1. Lineage (NCBI taxonomy): Eukaryota > Metazoa > Chordata > Actinopteri > Perciformes > Pholidae > Pholis > Pholis gunnellus. The sequence continues at coordinate 3,462,727 of NC_136535.1, read as the reverse complement.
CGTGACCAGACAGTAGCACAGACCAGCACGGGCTACATTTCCTGTTCTGTTGGGTAAACCAAGTCCTACAGCACATAGGACCAATAACAACAGCAGCTGGTGAGGCTGGGAGAAGACAGACTGGGGATTCAAGAAGTGTTGATGAATAATAAGGTGTGGAAACAAAAAACAGGAAAAAGTGAGGACTGTACAAAATGATCTAGGAATGGAAATGATAAAAGAGAGGGGGGGGGGGGGGGGGGGGGGGTATTGGTTTCCAAAGGGCTGAAACACACCAGACTCTATCGACAGTCACCAAGAGAGAAAATGCACATCGTTACACAACGCAACAGACAGACCATCGCTGCAGGGGACAGAAAAAAAGAGCCAGCTGGTAAGAAAAGGAGACGGAGAAACAATGTGGGGACCTGCCCAGTACAGGGAACAGAGGCAGAGGGGACAAAGCAGGTGAACACAGACCCAGAAAGAGGAAGTGCATGAAGAAACATACTCAATCCAAACAGTTGACAACCTAGGATCCAATATTAAATCTCTACAAGTTCTATTTCAAACAACACCTACCATCACCAACAAATAACATCACTAACGCACTACAGCAGTGTAAAAAACAAGACCGGTGATGAATGCTAGAAACAGTCATCTTTGAAAAATACACAATCTAATATTCTGCCCCCAGAGAGGTGTATTCATTTTTAAAACCCTTTTTGAATCCACGGGGATCTGAAAGTGCACGCGTCAGGAATATGTGATCCCTGACTCTGCTAGATGCCGAGCTTCCAGCCAGAGGACAAGAGTCATCTGAGCTGCATTTGTGCTCATTTAACTTGCCTCAACCCAACGAGTGGACTGTACATGTGACTGTGTACTGACAGTACGGGCACATACTTCATACTCATACTGCACATTTCCCTCAGGCTTCACAGTTTGTCCAAAAGCCTTCAAACAACTTTGTTTATGTGATGCGTTAGTCTAGTAAAACGTATTCTTAGAAATGCATGGAATTTCAGTTTCACACCCAGCTTTTTGCAATCCCAACTTTTGAGAAGTCTTGCCCCACGACGATGGACCGATCGACTGACCAATTATTGCAAAGCAGTGTGGGTCATTAGTCACATGAGCACTGTGTTATGCACCGTATAACTAAAGATTTGACAGACTTAGTATTCAGAGAGCATGGCTCATATGCAAAACTGTATAATGAAGACACGCTTTTCTTAGAAATGAAAGTCTGATCATGTCCTGGAACGTATCCACCGCAGATGGAAGGACTTTAGCTGTTCTGTAGATGCTTGCAGGTGAATACAAACAGATACTAGACTAACTTTACTAATTTTAGTGATAATAACGCAATTATTATATCATATAGACTGAAATGACTTGATCATTGTTGTGATCATTACATTCAGAAACATTGGTAAGAAGGACAAACTGCTGGTAAGTCACTTCAATTACACAAGTAAGGCAGAAGATGTTCTCTCATTGGATGCTGTTGACAGCTCTCAGCCTCCCCTTTGCTGAGTTCTTTGTGTTATCACATGTTGAGAGTGAGAAGAATGTCCAGAGATACTGATTGAAGGGATTAAGATACTGATGTGGTGATCTTCTAGCATTAGCTGTTCAGCTGCAATCTACCTAAAGCTGATTGTTTATTGGCCAACAGACTTATCACTCTGTTTTTAACATAGAAAATACAAATGGTGTTAGAAATATAATGAACCATCTTTAACTGCACCTACAGACCGGTGGTAATCTGTGTTTACCCAATCATTCACCCAATCACCCAATTTAGACAATAGTTTCATACTGTTTGTCGAACTCGCGTAACTAAGCTTCTTAAAATATGTAAAAATGCTTTCTGACATCACAGATTCTGCCCTTGACTTGGTTGTCGGTTCTATCCCAGGCTCCTATATGTCAAAGTGTCCTCGAGCGAGAGAATGAACCCTAAGCTGCTCCCTGGGCGCTTTACAACAGCCCACTGTTCCTCGTGCTTCGGATGGGTTAAATGCAGAGGTAGGTACCTGTATGTATGTATATGACAAATGTCCTTTTTGACTTTATGGGGCTCAACTGTCGCTATGGTGCCTTCTGGGTTAAACCCTGTTTTGTCAGGTTTATGGTAGAAGCTTTGCTAAGACTGACTCAGAGAGAGACAGAGGGCAGTCTTACTCAGCACTAAACTGAAGGACTAGCCTATAGCAACACTGATTGTCTTGATTTGTGGATGTAGATTCCTTTGACTAGATTCAACTTTTTCGAACACTGGAACAAACAAGGTCTCATGGAGATAATTACTGAAATACTATTGAATACTTCATTCTCCATTAAGCTTATATCAAATTGACTAACCTGGACATCATAAAGTGCCACGATGTTTTCATGCTGCAGCTCCTGAGAACAGAAAAACAAGATGCATTAACACAAACATGAAGTTAGCTACAGCAGCTAATGGAATCACCTTCACAGACATTTCCATTAAGGAAGTTGAGGCTCCTTTTTGTCAAAGGTGCAGACTAACAGAAGGTCAATGTCCGATCATTCTTTAAATACATCGAGGAGATAATTGAGAGCCAATTAAGCGTTAATGCTCACCTTCAGGATTTTGATTTCCTTGCCGAGAAGGATCTGGGACTTGGACAGGTTCTTCTTATTGATGCTCTTTATGGCCACCTCCCAATCCATCTTCTGGGGAACACAGAGAGCAGGATGGAGAGGAAAGAAAAGATTAGAACAAGTTAAAGCAAAACCTTCATCCCAATCTCCCTGTAAAATGTCCCCTTAACTTATCTATATAAATGACTGATGATTTAACACATGTTCACTTTGTACATGTTCTCCACATGAACTATTTGTTTCAAGATATTCAGTTTGGCATTCAATTTGTTTTGATTCTGAATGCCTTATGAATCAAATCCATACAGTGTTAATAATCTAATACAGTCTGTGGTCTTTGGTTGAGCCACCCATCCATTTATTCTTCAAGTGGAACACATCCTGCTCATTTTCAGGTTCATACGTGTATTTTGGCGTTCTAATGGTTTTCTAATTGAACACCTGTACATGCTTGAATGTTCAAAAAACACATCTTCTCATATTGTCCGTCTGAATACGCCTGTGAGCGCCCTGTCTGAAACGCCGCCCTCGAAAAAGCCCAGCCTGCTCTGATTGGCTTGTGAGAAAAACATGGTGCACCTCTGCAAAAGGTAGTTCTCAAGCCGTGTGAGTCTGGTTGGTCTACAAAAGCAGTCCCAGCTGTATCAGACTGACTTAGAGTGCAGACTGTTGACTGGACTGCACCATGTTCCTCCTGCATCACGGGGAGGAGCAGTGTCTTCTAGTTTGATTCTCTTTCGGTTATTTCTTTGGCCAATGGTGTTTTTGATATGCTCGTTTCATGATCTTTCCTTTGTTCGTATTGGGTAGTGCTATAACGGACATGTTTGTGGTTACTGTGGATTGTGATGTTGGTTATGTAAATGGTAATGTTGCAGTCTATCCCCCTGCGTGTCTGGATGGCCTGATCAGCCGCTCAGTTTGTGCTTCTCAGTTCTCCTCTGATAGTGCTTCACTTTAGTGCTTCAGGATCATTGCCGGAATTATTTCTGTCACTTCTTTTGTCTTTCTAAAATAAAAAAAGAGAACATTTAAAAAACAACAACGCTTGTGTCTCTCTGGTTTACTCGCTGGGTCCCTGACAAACTGGAAATTTGAAACACAAATTGACATTCAACAACCGCTGGATGTAGAGCATGAACCAGCTGCTGTCCATTAAAGGAGCGCATGCAGGCCTGTGAACACAGCTTTGCCTCAGGATGTTGTTCAGTGGAGGTGGTAAGCCCCGTGGATCCTGAACGTCTCATCTTGTGATCAATGGATTTCGTAGGAGACAGCATAATAGTTGCACTTATTTAAAACATGGCAGTTTCTGTGTGAAATTACTGCGATTCATTTTTCCCTTAAGTTTAATTTAATAAAAAAGTAATATCTGTGAACAACGTAAGCAGGGTGGTGTTTGTTTCAGACGAGGTGGCCACAACCCAACAACTAAGGATTCACTGGAGGTTTTGTTTAACACATTTATTTACCTGCAAAGCTTATTTTACATGTGATGTTTGCATACATTTGCCTACCATGATAATATATCACGGTATATATATATATAAATAAATAAATGTATAAAAAGCTTTTGGATTTTAATTATATAACCAAGCACTACAGAAGGAGTCTTTTTTTTAAACATTGTTTGTGTGTGTGTGCTAAAAGCAAAGCCTGCTGGCCTAAATAGCATCATCAGCACCACTATGTGAGCGTTGTCAAAAGAAGGATGGAGGAAATTCTAGCCGTCCCAATAACACCAGGTCCCTCAGGTTTGTGAGAAGCTCGGCCAGCCTATTGCACTGAATGACACGCTGAATGATGGGGCACTCAGATGACAGCTGGAACGAGAGCCAGGGAACCTACTTACTCTGAAAGCTCAGTGAGACTGAATGAATGTTTCCACAGGAGCTCCTGGAGCAGGTATTTAAAGGCTCCTGGAGCTCAAAGGCTCTCAGAACATGTGCTGCACACGCAAACACCCAACTAAGGACATAGTGATGGACCTGTGTGTGTGGGGGGGGGCGGTTCTGTTTCTATGCCCATGAAAAAACACATATAGTATGGACAAATGAAATCAACATAGCTACGGAAGACAGTCTCTGAATAAAAGGCCATGCTATCCAAATTAATCTAGGTTAAAAGGAGATGTTCTTGCACTTGTGTTGCACTCCGCCTAAAGCCTGCCAGAGAATCTAGAGTGTGTGTGTGTGTGTGTGTGTGTGTGTGTGTGTGTGTGTGTGTGTGTGTGTGTGTGTGTGTGTGTGTGTGTGTGTGTGTGTGTGTGTGTGTGTGTGTGTGTGTGTGTGTGTGTGTGTGTGTGTGTGCGTGTGTGTCACTGCCAGCTGAGCTGCATCCATACCCAGCTCACTGTCAGCCTGTCCAGCCAAGTGTGACTGAGCTACGAACACTTCCACCGTAGAAGAAATAAATGTGACCCCGCTGGCCCATCATGTAATGCTGGAGGGTGAGGAGGTGTGAGGGAGGGGGAGAGACACTAACTAATGGCTAGGTAGTGCACCGCAGAATAGAAAGCTAAGCAGTGCAGAGTAAGCAGTTGTCCTCGGCTCAGAGTCATGCTGCAAAGACAGAAGCACCATGTCATGTTCCAGAATAACGCATGATGTCATGGATGAATCAGAGCCCGTGTGAGCAACGGAGAGATTAGTGTCAGCAACACTAGCAACCAGAAGTTGGCCCAACGGGTTGAGATAGAGCAGAGGACTGTGACAACAAAGGAGTAGCAACATACCGAATATCTCGTTTAGGCAATTAAAGAGATCGACTCTAGCCATGAAAATGTTAAAATAGAGTGCATGTAGCTTCAGCTGACCGGCATTTTTAACACAGAGAGGACTTAAAAAGCCTAAAGAGTTTAACTTTGGAGTAATGTAATGCATCTGGTGTGGCATTAACAGAACAGGTATGAATGTCTCCCAAAGTATTCCTCCATAAATCAGTTGAGATAGATAGATAGATAGATATATATCGGATTCATCTTCCTATAATCTCATTATAGTCTTCAGCCTGACATTATATCCAACATGACATACATTTTCTTCAAGTTTATCCAGTGTAGTAAACTTGATTAGCATTCAGAAAGAGACTTGTATATGCCATTGAGAGCTTCTATTAATATATTTGGGGATATTTACAGCTACAAATAAAAGCTTCTCTTCCCTGGAAAGAAAGCACCAACCTTTGCCTCAACAACCTAGTACTACATTTAGTAACGCTCAATGATTAATCAATGAATCAAGAAAATAATCGGAGAATTAATCAGCAATGAAGATAATCGTTAGATGCAGCTCTTCTGTTCATCCTTTTACATGCTAGATTATTTATACTAAATACATTTGACCCACATTCATACTGAGGAAAATTAAACAGACCAAGTGCTATGTTGCTAAAAACTAACTTTTTATATACTTGTGCAGAGAGAGGTCCAGCTGTTGCAATAATCTGTGAAACACACAGTTTTCAAAGGATGTTAATGTAATTAGGATTTTGACATAAAATGACATCTTAATAAGATTTGTTACATTTTGGGGCTTTTTTGTTAATCGGTGTAATGGGAAACTTCCTAACAAATTCTAAAAGACGACAGCTTCTGCTATCAGCTTATTGTCCTGCCACATCTCTGGGGATCCTTTGAATAATTGCTTGACATTACAGTGTAACAGGAGCCCATATGTAACATCCAACACTGCCTAAGCATGAAGCAACCCATCACGATTGTTGAAGTCAGGTGGCTCTAACCGGCCGGTTCCTTAGAGGTGGTAATGATCCTATAAATAGACTAAATGGCAGATGACAGGACTTTTAACAGTAAATACACTGAGCACATGCCAGGAGCTTTTTAACAAGACAGGAAGGCATGTGAGCAGTGGACAGATGTGCAGCTAGATGATGGTTTGCAGGTCTACATTCATACCATCTGTTTCACACCAGTTAGCAGTGGGTGCAACATGACGTCATCTCCTTCATTCTGTCACATATAAACAAACATCCCATTCCTGCATGGAGGGTAGGGAAGGAATTCTATTTCCGAGCAATATGTTAATACTGTCATGCATCCAGTGCTTCAGTGTGAATGAAGCTAGTCCAGCTCTTACATAAGGGAGGCTTGTATATTTAGAAAGGAAAAAGGAAAAACACTGCACCCCATCCTCCCTCCTGCCTCAGTACGTCAGCAAGTCATTCACTGCTGCCTGACTCATCCATTTCATGAATGAACCAGGCGGCCTCCATACACCTACACAACCAACATCGGGATGGTGAAATGACACTGAAATCAGATGTAACAGCATGACTGATCATGACTGGATCAAAATGTCTGGTCAGAGAAGCTGTGACAGCCCACATATGCTGCAGAACTGCATTCTGCTGCAACTGACTGACCCAGATTTTCAGAATCCACCCTGCAAGAGAAGAGGCAAAGACCACACTACTGTTTATTTACCTTCCTATGTCTTCCCTTGAACACCACAGCAAAGGCTCCATGTCCGACCAGGTCTTTTCTGCTGTACTCAAAGTCTCCCACTGCCTCCATTGTGGTGGGCTGCTGGTCCAGCTTGATCCCGGGCGCTGGTGGATCTCCTAAATGTGTTGGGCTCTTCAGAAAATACTCCTGGAGCAAATGATGCTCTCAATCCTGGTGATGGTGCTTCTTGCACTGCGGATTTACTTCATGGCGGGCTGCTCTGATGTGCCTTATTGCATAAATAAGAGATGCAGTCAGGACATAACGCATTCAGATGCCCTCTAAATAGGTCGCGAAGTTTGTAATATCACGCAGAGCAGAAGCTTTGAGCATGGCAAACAGCAATCCGGAGCTAAAATGTATCAGCGCCAGTCAGTCTTTGACCCAGTTCGATAGCTGCAATCCAGCTTTGCATTCCTCTCCAAGGAGGCTCGCTAACACGCTGTGTGTGCCCGGTCACCGAACCTGTTCAGAGGGACAGTCTACATGGTGCCAACCCCGCTGGACATGACCATGCGAAGGCTGAAAGCAGCTGCAGACACCGAGCTATCGGTTAGCCTGACAGTGACATAACACTGTGGCAGCACCTCGCGTCATAGCTGCTGTAGCTGCTCTCTGCTAACATGCTAACAATAATACGGGAATAATGTTACGTTGTTTGGCGACACTGAATAATTGAATCTGCTTCTACAAGTCGTAGCAACCTATAAAGCTAGCCAACATCCGCGAACTCGTCCACAGACGATGTTAGCGTTGAAAGATCTTGAGGCTGCAGCACAGATGTCAACACAGGACTGTTTGTCTGACGGCGTTAGTCCTTGTGATCCGTCTTCTTCCACTAGACGTCCACTAGACACATCTCTCTCCTCCTGACGTTTCCCCAGTGGACATGAATGTAATCCGTGTGACATAGATGAACACTTCGTTGTTTCCTTCGTCGTCAAGTCTTACAGAACAGCTAACGTTAATGTTAGCAGTGGAAGCAGAGGTCGCCTTTACAATATCATTTACTTCCACGTGAAGCTCCTGGATATTAACGTGCTCATATGAACGGTACAGGTTTTAATCTCTGTACAGCTCTGTCACATGACGACAGAGGAGCTCTGTCGTCCTGACGGTCATTTAAACAACACTGGAAGCTAGTCCCATGCTCTTGGTTTATATCCTAACCTTGCGCGGAGGCCAGCCATAGACATTTCCTTCCGCTGCAAGGGTTAGTCCGTTCAAGGAGGGTTCGTCAGGCTCTTAGGACGCTTTGAAAAAAAACGGGGGTTTTGCCATATGAACTAACCTATTTATCTATTTTTCAAAAACAACACTATTTTCAAATATATGCATTTTTGGACGGTCAAAGGTAGTTGAAGGATGTGTGCAAAGTGTCTTCTTTGGATCCCCATGAGTTGTTGAGAGGTTTAACGGCTATAGTTCAAATCTTTAGAAAAGATTGGAATTCATTTGGTCTTTGGTAACACATGAAAGCACTCCATAACATCTTAGATGTATAATGTATATATAAAATATTTACTACTGTGTTATAATTTAAATATATTGTGCAACAAAGAGAACTGGGAAGAAAGCGGATAATATTGCAATCGATATTCCCAGATGATAAATGTCTTTTTTTTTTAAAGATGTGACACATGAAATAATACATGGAACACAGGTATCGATCAAAATAGCCTTACAAAAGGTACACAGTGTTAAGCACACTCGTGCTGTGGTTCAATGATGACAACATGGCATGTTTGGTAAACCATGGGAAATTGTACTTGTCTTGGAAATAGAGAACATGTCATCATGAATCATCATTTATCATGAAAATAGATGTTGCATGGTGGAAAAGGAGAAGCATTGACCAAGTTACAAATCTATTTCTTACAATGGCCTACAATGTGTATATATTTGACCCCCTCTGGTGGCTGAAAACACAACTACAGTAGTACAGAAGTAGAATGTTTTCTTCAAGACACCCTGGCATTATTAACACAACCTGAACACATATCAGGCTACATAAAGATTCAGGCCTGTCGGTTGGGGACACTGGGGTTATTTAGAAACATGGAGGGGTCACATTCTTCAATCAAAATGTATTATGGTGGGTACAAAAACTAACGCTTGGTATTGATATTGATATCAAATATCTTCCTTTGGGGAATATAAATATGCTTGACCCAATTTATTTTTAATTTAGCAAAATATATCTGCTCAATGCATCTGTCATCATAAATAAAATATTTCCTAAAGTTATCAAAATGTAAATGACATGGCATAGCTGTGGCATCCAATCAGAAGATCGGCAATTCGATCCCTGGCTCCTCCAGTCCATGTCGATGTGTCCTTGGGCCAGACACTTAAACCACAAATTGCTCCCGAAAGCTGCCATCGGCGTATGAGTGGGAATGAATGGGTTAGTTAGTCCTGATTGGGAGGTGGCACCTTGCATGGTAGCCCCTGTCATCAGTGTATGAATGGGTATGAATGGGTGAATGACATGTAGTGTTAAAGGGTTTTGAATGGTCGGAAGAGAAGAATATACAAGTACAAGTCCATTTACCATTCGAAAGCATCACTACTCAGTGCTGCAGACACATGTGGCGGTCGTTGGGTGATGATGGAAGAAGACACTTAAATTAATCAGTTATTTCAGCTGTTGAAAAGTAGCTTGAGGTAGCACTACACATCCACAGCTGCACCATTTTCCTCCTCTGGTGGTGTTTGAAATAGTGTGAACTGCTTGTCCGAGTTAAAATGTGTTCAGAGTGGTCCCTCACTCGATCCCTCCTCTGTATGGGGCTCTCTTGGCCCCCTGGAGCCCCAAGCTTGAGCCCCTGTTGGGAGGCTACATCGTGAGGTACGGGCACTGACACCAGTCAATCAAAACTCAAGTAACAAAGGTTTTCAAGTTAGTATTGGTACAATTTCAATGTGACTTATCTTTAACAATGCAAGCCAGACAAAAACAATGCAAGTGTTAATGTGCTGATCATAAAGTAAAGAGACGTTAGTAGAGATAATATGTGTACATTGGTCTATAGATAAAAACGAGAGTAGATAAGCTGATGAACTGGGGCTGTGGAACATTGAACTGTTATGAAACAGTCTCAATTTAATACAAATGTCCTTATATGACCAACATAAGTCAACAAGAGCATCAGCAAGAAGATTGGTTATTTCCATCTAAGTATTCTTAATGCTTGTCATCGGTGCCACCGGGTCAGACTCTGTGCAGTCAGATAATACCATGAAGGTTCACCAGCAACTCTTTCAGCTCAGACTCCAGCAGGGCCCCCTGCAGCAACTAGCCCACCCCGGATAGACCCAGTTCTGGCTACGCTGCTGCTTTCAACCTGTGGTTGGAAGCTCCGGCTGGAGGAGGAGAGCTCTGCGCCCGGCAGCAGCTTCTCCTCCTCCGATCAGGAGCAGAGCTTCATGTCGCTGCTCCACCGGTTCCCGCTGAGAGCCAACACCACGGTGCTGGAAGCCCAAGACATACTGCTGGGCCCGCTGGAGGGAAGGTAGCTACGGAAGAATCAGAACGTTAGCGTATGGGAGCGTGCCCCATTGCTTAGTTTATGGTTGTCGCTGTGCACTGCGGTTCCAGTCGATAATGCTGTCGTCTGCCAGCACGTTCACTGTAGTCTGCACTGTTAGCGCTGTTAGCACCGTTAGCTACAAGCCGCCAGCTGGCCATCGACATGATGAGAGACTTTTGGATCTTGCACCTTTAATTAAAGGCTATAAAATATTTCTGCTTCATTATCAGCTTCACAAATATAACAGAATTATTGTATTAGATTGCACAGGCGTACAAGTCTGTGGCGGGCCGTCAGGGCCTGCAAAGCCTTCTCTGCTGGCCTAAACAGAATCACAAGTTATAGCTATTTTATATTTTTTCTTAAATACATTTAATTTTTTCTTATATGTACTATAATTTATAAAAATATTTTCCCATTATCTTATTTTCTCATTGCACAGCTACTGTCTTCCTCAGTTGCTCTGCTTCCAGCACAGCTTGTTTTAAGTAGAGCTTTTATCCAATCAGATTTCACCTCTGTGTCTCTAGATGTTGAACAGAAGAGGCCCCAGTATTGAACCTTGGGGACCACCACATGTCATTTTCGTCAGCTCTGATGTGTAATTAGCTACAGACACAAAGTATTCTCAGTCCTTCAAGTAGGATTGAAACCAGTTGAGTGCTGTGCCAGAGAGTCAAACCCAGATTGTTAGTCTTTCTAGTAGTATGTCATGGTCGACCGTGTCGAATGCAGCACTGAGATCTAGTAATACTAAGACTGAAATTCTGCGACTGTCTGTGTTTAAGTGGATGTCGTTGAAAACCTTAACGAGAGCAGTTTCAGTGCTGTGGTGCTGTCGAAAGCCTGACTGGAAGACATCAAAACTGTTATTTATGGCCAAGAAGTTGTTCAGCTGTTAAAAAAACACTTTTTCAATTATTTTACTTAAAGATGGGAGGTTTGATATTGGCCTATAATTTTTCATTGTTAAAGTCTAAATTAGCCTTTAGGAGTGCTTTAATAACTGCAGTTGTTAGGGCTTGTGGGAAGACACCTGAGAGAAGGGATGTGTTTACAATCTGTAAAAGATCAGTGGTCATGCAGTTTGAAATATTTTTGATACATGAATATGAACAGGCTGCCAATGGAGCTGCTGACAGCAGACATCTCTTGCTTTTGTTTCCAGACTGTATAGATATGCATAAATACATATTAGGAGAACAACTTGTATATCCCGATTTCCTACAGAGTCCCTTATAAGTGTATTAATTTCACTTTGGTATACTGAAAAAAGACACAAAAATGTTTCAACAATTTGTTTACTTGTTCATTCTGGCTGGTTTAACTGGAGAACATTATTTCTAAAAGCAGTGATGCAGTGTGACTCACACAGACTCTCAGATAGGCCTCTATATCACGTACAAATGGTACATTGAGAAATGTAGAACGATATCTCCGAAAATAGGAGTGAATTAGCTTTAGTCTGGTATTACGTGTCAGTTCTTCTTGGATTTGGCTGACTTGTGTCCAGACTTGGAGGTGGAGTTGTATGTGGAGGACAGCAGCATGGTGATGAGCAGCAGCATGGGTACCAGCAGATATGGTAAGTATATGGAGACCAGCAGCCAGCGCTCCTGCAGGGTCTGGGGACCAGGGTGGGGTTTCATAGGGAACTGGTAGAACAGGATGTGAGCTAGGATCGGGACCAGCGTGGTGGCCACATGCGTGGAATACACGATGGCAGGAGTCCTGATCCACTTACAGCCACCTGAAACACAATAAACACTGAGTGATCAAAAGAAGCTCCAGGCTGCCGAGCACACTCTGTGGTAAAAAGTAAATCCAGTCATAACTCTTGACAGACAAGTCTTTGGATTTTCCAGACTATGGACACATGGACTATGTTTTTTGAAATTATGTTGATTTGTGCTTAAACATTTTGTGGAAAATAAATTCCATTCAACTCCATTTATTTGGGTTTGTGGCAGAAAAATCTGCATGACTAAATACAAAAATAAAATAAAAGAATTCAGTGTATATACCCTAACTGAATTGTGATTTGTGTTCGCCACAAAAGTGTTCTGGGTTTCTTGTATTAAAAGGTGCTAAATTGAAAGCTTATCTACGATTGAGCGATTGCCTCCACATGGCTCTCAACAGGCCGAGTCGGCGGCTAGTGCAAAAAACGGTGCCGACGAAGCGAACAGTGTTTACCTCGGGGGGAACCGGAAGGTGGCTGTTACGGTTCAGGGGCGACGGCGTGAGTCGGGACGGGGTTATCAGCACTAACCGCTGTATGAGCGCAGACTCCATAACTATATATCTTTACATCGCAAATGCTGCTATATTAATGCTTTGACTTTTGAATGAAGCACCTTTAATACTGCAAACATTTTAGTGGGATCATCTCCATGTTCCCGGGGCATGTGTGTCCTCTTGATTTGATCTAACGTTGGTAGTGACTGGTAAGGGCTCATTCTTGCAACTCAAATAGCAAAGGACCGAAAGGAGATGGGCGTGTCAAAAGCACTTTCAATGGTACAAATCTGTTTAGCCACTGTGGAGATATAAATGTCAAATGACCACATATTTGAGTGATTTCAACATATTGACTCAAGGAAACATGCACATTTGCCCTAAAGGAAAGCCATTGGTGAGAACATCACACCGTTTGAAAGGTCTCCTTCATGTGTCATATTAGCAGGATTTAGAGCTGGGGAACAATTGTGAAACAATATTTCACAAGGCCATTCATTCATGCTGATGCGCCTTTCTGTGTCAATAAGCAATGAAGCATAAGCAGACGCGTTCAGGCACAATATAAAAAAACAAACTCGACAGCGTCTCCTCCACCACGTTGTGTACGGACTGACCTTTCAGGAAAGCATACGCTGCTACGGGGAAAAAAGGCGTTTGAAGCAAAGCCTCGCAGAAAATGAAAGACCTGAACCAGACCGGCGGATCCAGAACCATGGGGTCTTTGAACTCCTCTGCGTACCACTTCAGAAGATCCTTCAGCTGGTGCAGAGAAAGATTCAATGTGTGATTTGTCTCGTAGAAACAAAACAGTTGATTGTGACGTTGGAACTTTTTTTGTCGGCTAATTTACAACTTATTGTAATTTGGTGTGTTTTCCTCTGGGTCTGACACTTACCGGCTGAGGATACACATGTCCAGGCAGCAAGGCTTGTAGGTCAATAAACAGTGTGATAGGAATGTGAGAGGCGAAATAGAAGAAGAAGAGTATTTCTAACACACGGACAGACATTATCTCGACTTATTCGCTGCAAATCACAGATAACAAACTGGGACCAAGTAGCAGACGTGTGTCACACACGGAAGAAACGCGTGTTCACCACGACGAATCCCGTTGGCTGACAAAGAGAGAAGGGGGCGTTCCTGAACCCAATGCCGCTTCAGGAACTCTCCGTAAATGTCGCTTTCGCTCATCCAAATACTTATGGAAACTCCAATGTAAGAGTTTTACAACCGATTTTAAAAAATGTTTTAGTTAGTTCTTTTTTCTTCTCAGCATTATCTATTTATGTAATTATTCAATTCACTTCAGACTTTATTAAGGACACAACTCTATCCATCTATATAAACAGATCTAAATATATATACAGTATATATAGTTGGTATGCATATTGGTTGAAATGTAATTTCGGTTCTGCTGATAATACATTGCTAAAATAATGTGTTCTATATGTTCTTGGAGGAAAATTAATAAGCAATGAACAATCAAGAAAAAACCTTGAATTTAAATATGAAAGTAGGAAATTACAAATGTACTATTAATAATAAATAGGCAAATAAGAACACACAAGAGGTTTATTTCAGAAAGTAAACAAGCTTCTATGACAGCCGAGCAAAGAAACGACACATAAATTAAGTTATTAATAGGATGGATGAAAAAAGATTTACAAAGTTAACAAAGAAACATAGAACATGAAAAAAAAAATGACTTAACAAGAACATATAGGTACGTACTTTTTACCAGGCTCTCTGCTGTGATCATCTTGTAGTTGCTATATGTCAGACAGAACTTGAAAGGTTGTCCCCGATCAGATAAATGTAGCCTATAAATAATAGAAGAATGACTTTCCCTGGGGGGTTCCAGCTTTTCACTGCTTGTTATTTGCACACAGAGATGTATTGTTTTAAATACGCAGAATTGTTCAGAATTGTGCCTCTTCTGATGCCTTGGTATTTAGATGGGACTTGTATCTTCCACAATGATGCTGACTGCTTGTAGACATTTAGCTTCCTGATATTCAGCCTCATCTTTCACCAAAAGCTGAGGACTCTCAACATCCACATAATCCTGCAAAAAAACACAAAAAACGTCTCTGTATTTAAGAAAATACCACTACAATCTACTGCTTTTCCAGCTGCAGGAACACAACTGTGATGTAACATATAAGCAGCTCAAAATAAAAGATTTACATTTTCTGTTCCAAATGCTGTGGTCTGATGGGTTGCAAGTTGTTTTTGGTATATATCAATAGCCAAACAATTATCTATTTTTGTGATTGATTGACAAGTCATCTGATAAGAAACATCATAACAATAAGCATTTAACATAAATAGGTGTAGTTTAAAAATAATGAACTCAAACTTTCACTAAAACTGCAAAATCATTTTGTCCTGGCATCTTTGAAAATATGATGTGTTACATAATACGACTTTAATCAAGTATGTAAAGTCATATGGCTGTTTAAAGTCATGACCTAAACCCTGCAGTCTCACTTAAGATACATATTATTAGTGTACAAATTACAACAAGAGAATGATGGAAAAGATGAAGAACAAATGACACAACCTTCAAGAGGATGAATAATACATTTTGTAAAACAATTAAAAGACGGCGTAGCCAGCCGTTCCTTACCGCGTCGTTTTCTAAGACGTCCTCCAGCATGAGCACGATGTCAGTGAACGAGGGTCTGAGAGTGTACAGCGCCAGCCAACACTCTCGCATGATATGAAGTCTGTAGGGTTTAAACAAGGGATTCATCATGTTAGGAACTACTAACAACCAACTATATGCTTCATACTAAAAATGTTATACCAACAATGTTATAGTGCTAAAGTCAAATTACTGTCAAAACTGATCTAGAATCAGATAGTAGATTTAGACGGATGGTTTGGGTTAATACTGCTTGAGTCTAGATCTGGTATCGAGTACTGATGATGTCCAACTCTGATAAAGAAGTTTCTCCCTCAGTGTGGCTGTTAAGGTTATTTTATGAGCTGCATATCATTAGTTAGGACCTCAATGTTGATTTTTACTGTCACCACAAAAGACTAGCATGAGCCCTTTTATCCCAGAATTCAGCATTCAGGGGATAGTATACAAATAGAACAATAACAGAAGAGCCACTGTTATATCACACCAGACACAAATATTATAAAACATACAGATTATAAGTGCCTTGATAGCCTTTTTGAACAAATAGTTTTTTTTATCTATTATTGATATATCTATTATTGATATAAAAAAATAAAAAGATTGTGTCAACATCATTATCAAATTTATTACAGAACAAATATTGGTCTCCATTTCTTGGGGTTAACCCTGAAAACGGACGAATGAGAATCAGGGTGTGCTGCACCGACAGACACTGTGTCAGAGCTTAGCTTCTGTGGTGTAGCCGGTGCCTCGTTGATGGAATGCTGTGCAAGAAAATATATGACGTAGAGTTATCCTTCATTTTCAGCTGCCCATCACTCACACACAGTGAGTGATGGGCAGGAAGCTTTCAAGTTACAGCATGTTTTTTGGAGTTCTTGGTTACGTAAAGGATTGCATTACAATATTAGTAATCCAATCCATTAAACAATAATGTATACATTTGCAGATAAGGCTCATGGTGTACATAGACTATAGAATAGTTCAAATGCTTGTTAATTGTCAGTTTTCACTTACATCTCTGGTCTGCAGCCTTCAGGGTTTGTGTTCTTCAGACCAATACAGATGTGGTACACCACTTCCTCCGAGGTCTCGAGGTTTGGGTACGGCAGGGCACCTGAAAATATATTCCAAAGTACAAGAAAACATACATGACATTTTATATCGATCGCTCTAGTCATGATTTTCTACTTAAGGTCTCCGACTACCTGCTGTCTTTTAAAATGTACCATAACATGATGTCATCTCATGCGCTCTTTGGTTTTGTAAATAATAGGCATCACCTAACTGTCAGAATCATCAAGATCACATACATCAGTTTAACAAATATACCACTGTTGGCTAGACTAATGACATTGTTTTAGGGTGGCAGGGAATGTGATACTGCCTTGAAATACATATACAACACATACGTTTAATTACAACTAAAGCACTCAAACAGGGAATGAAAAATCCTATATTTAATCATATATTTTGCCACATACTGTATATCTGTTATAACGTGTGCAACCAACTCACCAAATGTCTGCATCTCCCACAGCACGATGCCAAATGCCCACACGTCCCCCTTGAAGCAGTAATAGTTGTTCTTGAAGTACTCAGGCGGATACCAGCGCAGCGGCACCCGCTGCTGTACAAGTAACATACAATGGAAAAGGTCATCAGTATACAGTGTCAGTGGTAACTGCAATATATTGATGTCACTTTAGTAAACTAATGAGCTCATGGTGAAAACTATCAGCCACCTCTGGGCTACATGAAGGACACCTTTACAGCTGGTCTGCCTCTAAATCAAGGCCTCTGTCTGAAACTGTTTCCTGTTGCACAGGATGTTCCTAAAACCCCTTCAACAAATACAGAACATAGATTCATTTTGAGCAACAGAAGAGCTGATAACAGCCTTGGTAACAAGTTAATATGGTTTCAAACCAGGTTCATAAGTTAAAGTAAGCTAGTAGACATTTTCAATCTGTCTGCAGCATACGGGCTGCCAACTGTACATTTCCTGTCATGACCACTTGATAGAAAAACACTGACCTTACTGAAGTGCCACAAGTTCACACATACATTTTTACCAAAACATTAAGCATGTGTGACAAGTTCATATGGTAAAGGTAAAATGTGTCCAGAATAGTACAAAGTGTGTACATGTTTGTGTCACATGCTGCATTGTTGTTGTTGTTTATTTTCCAAAACAATGCAACATGACACTTGGCATCCTATTGTACATTCACTTTAATCAGGTTTTCAAAATGAGAGAAAGTAGTTTAGCAGATTAGTTTGAAGTGTAACTGCTGGCAGAAAATGACAACCCTGTCAGTTTCGATACATACTAACATTTATATATATACACAATGGTCTCATGCTCACTTATTAGGCAGTAGCACATGACAATTTCAACTTGACAACTCGTAGGATAAGTGAAATCCCAGCCGTATCCACAGGAGAGTTTACTCTCTCTGTGTGTGTGTGTGTGTGTGTGTGTGTGTGTGTGTGTGTGTGTGTGTGTGTGTGTGTGTGTGTGTGTGTGTGTGTGTGTGTGTGTGTGTGTGTGTGTGTGTGTGTGTGTGTGTGTGTACTGTCTTACCCGTGGGTTTCTCCAGCGGCTGCTGCGGCGGCTCGACATGCGCGTTAAGTCTCGAGCCAGGCCGAACTCCGCTACTTTCACTTCCCAAGGAAACGTATTGACCATGATGTTCCTCAGAGCCAAGTCACAGTGCACAATCTGCGGGGAAGACCACAGCGACACTGCTCAGCATGGGACTGTGATTGGTCAGTGTGGATGAATAGTAGCATAGTAAATCATTATTCAGCAACCTACTGAGGCACTTCATAACAGCCTGTAATGTTGTTACCATTTTGGAGCGCAGGTGCTGCATGGCCAGAGCGATGTGGTAGGAGGCAATGGTGAGGAGGCTGTGCAGCTCAGGGTCTGCACTCAGGTGGACTCTGTTGGTCTGCAGGAAGGTCCTCAGAGTGCCGCAGCTCACATGCTCCATGATCAGAATGTAAGGCTCTGCACAAATCAAAGCAGAGAGAGAGGATGGAGGACCAACAAGGAGGAACATATCCAAGGTCTCATCTACCTTCATTGGTGATCTTTAATAGGAAAGTGATTTGAATCTCGTAGAGGAATAACAGTCTGTGGATAAATGTCTCTGACCCTCAGTGGTGTTCCACTCCAGTAACTGGAGGATGTTCTTGTGGTGCACCAGTTTCCTC
Source organism: Pholis gunnellus (assembly GCF_910591455.1). Classification (NCBI taxonomy): domain Eukaryota; kingdom Metazoa; phylum Chordata; class Actinopteri; order Perciformes; family Pholidae; genus Pholis; species Pholis gunnellus. The sequence goes on along the minus strand of NC_136535.1, from coordinate 3,444,003 downwards.
ATGATGGAAACCTCCGTGTCCACATGCTTTGGACGGACACCTCAAGGAAAGAAAAGGGAAAAATAGAGTAAAATCAACTGAATCTAGGAGGAGTCAAAAGTGAAATGTGAAGGGGCTTCCAACATTGAGTTGTGTGGATAATAATGAGTAACAATATGAACCGAAAAACGGAAAATTACTAAAACAGCAAACTCACTTCCAAAAAAAATCACAAAAAAAATCACTTCCAAATTCAGTTTAAATGACCATCTTTAGTTAGCATGTAATTTATAATTAATCACATGTCTGTTCAAACACTTATCTCACCGTCAAAAGTATTCATCGAATTTCTCAAAAGTGGCATACATTACTATCATGTACTTCACATGAGCGCTGATGTTTCTGGACAAACAGTGCAGTTTGGATTGGGTTGAGTTTCAGCATGAAAGGATGACAAAGCTACCAGCAGCTCTATAGCTCACTCTGTCGGTTGCTCCACAAAAATTCAGCATGTTGGTCAAGTCTGTGGGATGTTAAGTTGTGTGTTTATGTTCATGCCAATTGTCCTTTCACTAAGCCCCGCCCCTGCTACGACTCCGTCATGCTGTCAGAGCTACCACGGAGCACACGCCGTCACTAATTGCACTCCCTGAATAAACAAAAGTGACAAAGATAGAAGCTGAAGTCTATGGACTACAGTGTAAAGATCTAGAGCAGAACATGAGGTCACTCTACCTGTGTGTGTGTGTGTGTGTGTGTGTGTGTGTGTGCGTGTGCGTGTGCGTGTGCGTGTGCGTGTGCGTGTGCGTGTGCGTGTGCGTGTGCGTGTGTGTGTGTGTGTGTGCGTGCGTGCGTGCTGTCGACCTTCTCCTTGCTTTTAGTGCCCGTTAGTGAACGGGTGTGTGCCTCACTGATTAGCTCACGGCCGCTGCTCTGCACTGCTCTCGTGATGACGGTTACAGCTGATGATGCCGTCCCGACTGACAGCGTCGCCACGGTAACGTGAATGGACTGTACTTGTACAGCACTTTTCTAGTCTTTCCGACCACTCAAAGAGCTTTCACACTACATGTCATCATTCACCCACCGATGGCAAGCACCTGCCTATCAGACCAACTCATTCACCCACCGTAGGCACAGCTACGGGAGCAATTTTGGGGTTAAGTGTCTTGCTCAAGGACAAGTGGAGCCGGGGATCGAACCGCTGATCCCCTGATTGTAGGACGACCCCCCCCTGCTCTCCACTTAGCCACAGTGTAGTTGCCCCACGTAGCACCCACCCTTCGATTCCCCCTCAGGTAAACAGTTAGCTTTGTCAGCACCTTCACTTACATACGTATTTAATGTTGAGTGACAAAATAAGTTGATTTATAATTTGGATGAACTGACATGAGATCAAATATCAAAATCATGGCAATACTGAGAGCACCTCTGAAGTACATTTTGTTTCAGGGTCATGAAATGACTTTAGGTGTATGAAAGCCAAAGCATTCGCTTAGTGTGGGAGAGGAAGGAGAGGTGGGCTGAGTGTTTCTCTCTTCATATTTTCCTTCACACCTTCTTACCACAGCATCAACATCCTAAACAGTGGTAGTTAAACTCTTATTCATGATGCTGCAAACACAGTGATAAACCAATGTTAAAAACATTTTGCATGCAACTGTAGTTCATATTATGCTACTGAACTGTATGCAGCCTGCCGACCCTGGCTGCTTTCAGTGCAGTCCTGGTTATCAGTTTAAACAATGCAAACCAGCAGCAGTCACAGTTGTTGCAGCTTAAAAAGGTGCAATGTGTGAGATCTGGCCAAACACGTAGAAGTCAGCATTTGAACTATTCACCACAACTGGGGTCATACAATCTAATCAGTTCTATTAAAAAATGCCAAGTCCTAACTAACAGCAGGGCAAGAATAAACTTCTTACTTGAAGGCTCGTTTCTGCCACTTTGGATTTAATCCAATAAACAATCAAATTTACAACGATCCTGTTCTGTAAACCGGTTGCCAAGCCCTGGCCTCATGAGGGCAGACATACATAGAGGTCTTTGACATAACCTCAACACTGTAACCTTTTATAATGTTCAACTTTTTAATGTTTTTAAACTAAAATTCTGGCCAGATCGTACACACGCCACTCTGGGCAGCAGAAACAGGCTGTGACACAACACTGACGTGTTGTCACATTTATACACATTGGCTTATTTACATATCCAGCAGACACATAGTCAAATTAGCATTCATTTGAAGTCATGTTTGTGTCCTGATGATAAATCTTATTCCAATATCAAATTCTGTTTTAGCTCTGTTGTGGTCTCCAATTTCTGATTTACAAGTTAGCAAAAGAAGATGTGGAAGAATAAGTCGTATGCAACATGTGTGTTACATACACCTCGCCATTTACTTGGGCTGATAAATTGAGGTTTTTCTGCCCCTGCGCCATGACTTTGACCTCAATACTTGAGTGATCATGTCTTCCTCCATGGCAGCTCTGCCTCAAAGAAATGCTTGTCGGTCTAAACCTGCAGAGGAGAATGTACCTTCCTTGCTGATCTTGCAGGTGAACATGGTGTGGCCTTTACACGTCCCTCTGGTCATCCTGGCCTGGTAGAAGACCCCCTCCTTCCCAGCTTTGATCAGCTGCAGCAGGTTCAGGTCTGACTTGGTGACACGAGGACCCTTGAACAAATGCCATAAGAGGGGACTTTGCAACATCAAATCCGAGCAGAAAAGCAAGGGATTAGGACAAGTGACTGAGAGGGAATGCTAACACCACCATCCTGGTCAAACTTATTTTTGCCCACATTGTATAAGAACTGTGTGGTTCTGGCTCTATCTTGAACTACAGTGATACTATCAGTCGCGCAAAAGAGACATGATCAGCACTAATACTGTAAATCAACATTGTTGAGATGACGCAGATAGAGAGCAAGGTTCACATGTACAGTTAACTTTCAGTTCTGTCATGTGAGATTTCCCTACGCCACTTTAGCTAACCGCTAGTGGAAATCAAGCACCCCTAAAATAGGTCAAATATCTGATAGCAGAAAATATGAGCATTATGTGATGAGATGAGGTGGGTGGTGTATCAGTAGTACCTGCTGCAGGCCTTTCCACAGCCTCCTGGAGGAGGGCCTGACTGTGCTGCTCTGCTGCAGGGAAATGAGGGGAGGAAGCTCTTCCCCCTCCCCCTCCTCCTCCCCCGCTGCTGGCACCGGCCTCACAGGCATGATGGGAGCTGCTTCCAGCCGAGGAACGGCATCCAGCAACAACTTGCTACCTTGCAGCTCGCGAATGGTCTGGACCAAAGAACGATACCTGCAAGAAAGAGAAGTGTATAATGTAAAATACCACACACTGTACGAGGTTTAAGGGAAACATATTCCAGCAAAAGCTCAAGGCAGCTGTACCAGGGGTGTTTTGTTTGATGGAAAAAGAAATAAAATCTACCTGATGAAACAAAAGTTTACTCAGATAATGTTTCTATGGTACTATTTCCTCTTGGAGGCTTAAAGGTTAGCAATACAATATTCAGAGCATTAATGCAGTAAACAACTATTTGCTCCGTAGAGATAGAGACCGGAGTGTAGGGGGGCAGAATAATTCTCTGAACAAGTTTTGTTGGCTTGTTTTTTTTTATAATGACTGAAGAAAATGCAAGCTTCTCTTAATATGTACACATATGTCACTCTCTCCAGGCCCGCATGTGCTACTTTAGAAAGTCTACGTTCATTAACAGGACCACATAGCCGACCCCCTAACCCGCTGAGAGAGGAGAGCAGACGGGAGCTCCGGACGCCTGGCTAGTTAGCGAGCTTGTCTTTGGCGTTCCCGTCTGCTCTCCTGCCGGATGAAGCGGTGAGGATGGAGGCAGAGCGACCCAGTGCTGCTGCTGGCCTCCAGCCTGCTGTTACCAGTATGGCATGAAAGCAGCTCTGTTGAGGGCCAATCTTAGTTGTTGCAGAATGCTAAACAATTAGAGATGGAGAGAAATGTTGCCAGAGGGCTAAACTATTATAGAGAAGAATACATGGCCTGCTGTTGTGCTCATCCTCTGCAACCAGTAAAGCACCAAAGCATGATGGAACCAGCAGGCCAACCAGCAGCAATGATTCCACCATTAGCAGCTCTGTTGGGCTGTATAGAACAGTGGTAATGTGAATATTATCATGCTAATATGCTCACATTAACAATGCTAAGTTGTTGATGTTTAGCAGGTTATAGCCTAATATCTTTCCCATCTCGTTCTTCTGTGTTAGCATGCTAATTAGCAGTAAACTGAAAGTGCAGCTGAGGCAGATGGGAATGTGTTGGCCATTTTCACAGTAGAATTTATAAAAACTGATTGTGTGGGGCTCTTATGAATATGTGCACAGCCTGTGGAAATATATGTTTGACAAATAAAATAATTTTTTCCAAGGGATGACTTTATTTATTTATTTTAATTGTATTTACCTCCAGGTATAGCTCCTGGTAGCTTGCTACCAAAAGGGCTTGCTTCCAAAATGTCTCCAAAAAATGTGGTTTTTCAACTTTCAATAACAACAACCAAATAAAGGACAATCTATGGCTTGAGATCGCCCAGCTGCTGGGATACGATGAAGATGGTAATGTAGCTGATATGCACTTGCTCACGTTATGTGTTTGTCACGGAACGTGGCTAGTGTTCAGATAAAATTCTTGATGTCATTGGTTTATGCATTGTGTAGTTAATATTAGACAACATTTGCATTCAGATTTTCCGTAGTCACGCACTGCATTTTCGCATCACAATGGTGAGAAACAGCTTTAATAATGACTGCATTCCATTTGCAGGTGTTTCATCTCGGCTTATTAGGACGTTGCTATGAGGTTAGTCTGCTTTGACAGAGGTATATAACTGTTTTCCCATTACCCGAACCAAGTAATAGAATAAACTTTAGTTTTCACAATCTAGAAAAACAAATTCAAAGGCAACTGCACTTGTTGATGTATTCTTGAAAATGTGTTTTCAGCTTATAAAACATATTTGTTTTATAAAAATCTTGCCTAGTGCAACTTTAAATCAGGCAAATGAAAAGACACTGAGGACAAATCACAGAGTAAATTCCTTGTGAAATCGTTTCAGCCTCCCTTACTTTCTGAGAAACACGATCCCCAGCAGTATGAACACCAGGACAGTGAAGGACAGGGTCCCTATGAGGCTGTAGACGAGCGAGTCCAGGGCCCGACCTGAAAGCCAACGGGACAGAAACGGTCAGCTCCAACATGCTCTCATAATGTGTCACTGAACACAAGTGGATGTAAAGCCCCAGAGCTCACCTGAACATGCACTTCCACTTGTGGAACTAGCAGACATTGTGTCTCCTGCTCAACGACGTCACCTCAGTCTGGAAAGTGATACTGTAGCATTTAGAATAAAAAAGAAGCAGGAACAATATTAATGATGTATAATCACAAATCAAACGAATTGGACTTTTTTCTAGATTATTAATTACATAAAGAGGAAAAACACTGACATTTTACAGGTTTGGTGGAAGTACATCCTGTCAAACCTGAAGCCCAGAAGAAGAATAACGCAACATAAGAGACTTATTAAGATCATACAATAACATTTAATGCTCTATTAAGTTACTAAACAGCCTTACCTGTGTTTTCTGATGAAGACCAGTTTGATAATTGACTGATTCTGATAAGAAGCCAGCTGGAACTGTTACATTGAAGCAGTCTGTCAGTCTCCTCTCTGTTTAGAGCTATACTTAGAACCCTTCAAGGACCCAACCATGAGTTGTGTTAACCTCCAGCCTGTCTGTATAGTCACCAGCATGAGCTCTCATCGTGTGTCAACCACAACAGAAGCAGAGGAAATGAACAGAAGCAGCAGGTGGTTTGAGCTGCATGACACTCTGTAACACGTTCTACATGTTCCCGATGTTCAGCATTAATCTCAATAGACTGAACAATAAACAACAGTCATATCAGCTCTCCTAGACATCGAAACCTAAACTTTGCTTAAATGGGCAGTGACTGGAGATAATAAAGCAATGACTGGTCACTGATTAGATTATTAGGGATTCAGAGGTTTCAGATGAAACTAAAATGGAAAACGAGGCACATGAGAATCCCAGTTTTGGTTGTAAACTTCGAGTCACTTTAACAGATTTCAATGTAAAATGTAAAATATGTATGGAGGTATTAAATTTCTAGGAGAAATAGTGGGAAGAAAAGAGCATAAATGGATATTTTCCAGACATTTTTAACCCTCATTGTGATGTATTCAGATCCATAATAGCATGATAGCAGTTCAACAATGTAAAAATACACCAATACAAGTAAAAGTCTTGCCGTTAGTCAAAATTCTATATTATCAAACTTAAAGTATAAAAACAACAGGTGTCCCTGTCTTTGTTAAATGTGTACAGTATATTTTATTACTGAAGCACGATCATGTGTAGCAGCATTGTAATGTTGGAGGAAAAGCCCCTTCACATGAGAGAAAAGTCTGAGTTTCAGTTGCAGTGTTTACTTCGGGGAAGTGTCTGCAGAGACCCTGCATGTGGTTACCTTTGTCATCCGCAGGCAGACCAACGGCTGCAACATGATACTCAAACTACAACCAGGAAGGAGAGCGGGGCAACATGTTGGTTTGCAGGTAGACAACTGAGGCTGATGGGAATCAGGTATTTGGTCATAAAACAACTTCAGTCAAAGACGCATTAAGGTTATTGACCATACATAGCAAATGGTTATAAAGTCTGCTGGGAGAACGTATTTCCTCTTAATAAATAAAGACAAACATTAGATCTTAAATCCACAATCACAAACCTTTAGCATAGGAAGAAAAGGTTTGAGATGGTGGAGGAATAGCAAAAGTTGTTGTCAGCTAATGCAAGTGTGAACTAACATGACGCTCCATGTATTGGACGACTGGAAACTTCTGATTGGACAAGACCAATCCCCAAATGTACAATTCATCCTGTTAGGAATTAGAGTCAATCGACCAGCCTCCATTAAAAGCAATAACTGCATTGTTTAGAACACACACACACACACACACACACACACACACACACACACACACACACACACACACACACACACACACACACACACACACACACACACACACACACACACACACACACACACACACAGAGAGTCTGGTGTTGTCGTTTCCTCTGTAGAATTTAATTTGTTGCTTGGGTATTTTGTTACAGATCAACGGTATCACTCCATATACAACTACAAGTACAGTATTTTGTACAGTTCATACTGAAATACAGTTTTCATTGGCTTATTTACAAAACACATTTTTTTATGTACATGTTTTCATGTCAGTGCAACGTCACTTTCTTTCAACATACATCTTACAAAAGAATTCTTTAAATTAACACGTCTGGTTCAGATGAACTTAAATAAAATGAGGCTACAGACACTGACAGACTGCTCAGTAGTAAATTGCACTGCCTGCCGACCTACTCCTCTGGGGGGTTAATATATTATTTTACTTGGATCAATTTTAGCTGTTCTTTTGGGCAGAAAATCGTTTTTCCTGGATTATGAAAATTGTGCTGGTATCAACTGCGACTTTAAGTTGTGTTTTTGCTCATACAGTTGAAGCTATAGGTGTGGTTAGCTTAGCATCACACAAGTAGATGTTTGAGGCAACATTCACAGCCACCTTTAAATGAAGCAAACATTACAAACTGGGTCCTCAAGGGACTAATCCTTAGGAAAATGGTCCCTTTGAGCCACGTCATGATGTTTTAAACACCGAAACAAACTGGACCTCGTCTACAGCTCGGTGCAAAGGCAGGAGGGTGGAGGACAAAAAGAACTGAGCAAGCAAACATAAATAGCACTCCTCTGATCATTTCCATTTGTTCAACAAACGTACTCTGCAAAGCAGAAATAAAGTTTCATTCAGTGACAGATACCTCTCTACTCCTCACAAATACAGCAGCTACAAAGAGGTGAGCACAGAGAGTCCTCTCCTGTGATCTAGAAGACTAAGTGGGGGAACTGCTGACTGTATTCTGTCCGTTCACAGTGATTAGACCGAGCCCCTCGAAGGAGGATCTCCACACATGCTGCTACACACCGGACACAAAGCTCTGCCACTGGACTCCACACAGCACAACATTTCCAACTAACCTCAGTCACATCAAACAAGCCAAACCTTCAGGCCGAAGGAGGATCACAATTTGGAATTCAAATGAAACCAATATTTAGACTCTGGGCCGACAGGAAACAAAAGATAATCTAAATGCGATGGGTTTAGTTTTTACAGGTCTGACTACAGTCAAGACAACAGATTGGACAGACTGGGGTTCTTTTTGAGGAATAAACAAACAAAAAAAGTGAAACTATCTCATATCAGGGGGTTTATGGGGACAGAAGGTTTGGTAACCTTATATTGTAAGGGTAGGAAATTTAGCATTGTGTTTTTCAGCATTTCTTGATATCCAGAGGAATTTCCTTAAAACAACCCTAAAAGAAAGGAAATATTAAATACATACCTATGCATTATCAATCTAATACCAGAAACTTTATTCTTCATACATTTTGAAATGTATGCTTGCCTGTTGCCAAATAAGTCGAGCAATTAACAGGAATTTACTGATTTGAAGTGCATCAGTTGAAACCGTCTCCACTTCCTCTCTAATTGGCACCAATGTTTTTGTTCTTTCTCGAAATCTTCCAATGATTTTGCAGTTTGATACAACTTCCTTTATAGGACAGTATTGGCTCTATGGGACTCATCAGGGCTAAAGTGACGTGCTAGGGGACATTAGGGCCACCCATTGGGTACAGTGCTACTTTGTATTTTACTAATTAGGTTATGGTAAATAAATTAACCACATTCACTTAGGAATATGCACTGCAGAAGTATGATATTAAGTAAAATACTAAAAGCAGTAAAAGTAGATTTCGACATATGGGCCCCTAAGAATACAGGGCCCATGAGAGTCTGGGACCCTGAGGGATGAGCTTCCACGGATATTTAGCAGGACGCCATCTTGAAAATCAAATTCACCACAAGGTGCAGGTGAGCGTTCCATGTATGGCAATGTTGAGAAGAGCAAGTTAACACCTGCTGAAAATGTGTTTTCTGGTGACAGGTGCAACCAAGCACACGAAACGAGACTGAAACCTCCAACCAGAGGGGGCAGTAAAACCCCCTCGTGTTCAACGGAACTCGACAAAGTTTGATTTCCAGGTGCAGTGAGTACCGTGTGTCTCCAGACGGAGCTGTTTGAAGTCTGATGAATGTCCTCAAGTGATGTCACTTGAGTCAATGTCGGTTGGGGCTAAAGACTACAAGTCTGAAAATGTAAAAAAGAAATCAGAGGCGAGCTTACCAGACCTCTGAAGCCACATAAGATGCCCACATTTTGAGCTGCATTATGGGTAATGTAGGCGCAAAGTATCGACAAGATGAATGTGTGGAATAGAAAAGATGGGACCTCATGTTCTGCCAAATCAATTTTGATCTTCTTTTAAAACTGGCCTTGGTGGGTCTGACATTGCTATGGGAGTGCGTTACTAAATCCGTGGAGGACTCTTAAGTTACTCTTTAAATAGTAGAATGTTAAAATGACATGTAAAACCATTTTGTAACTACAATAAAGTTATCCCTAACTTTCCAGGGAGCGTCATCAGTATCACAGATGAGTTTGGATCTCAATAGTTAAGAGTTGCAGCAGTTGAAAAGTTGCTGTTGCTACAGCGTGAAAACAAGCCGGATGCCTGGTGAAGCGTTCCTAACCTGACTTGGCCTTAAGAAAAAGAAGAAAAAAAACGCTAAAATAAATCTTTTATAAAACAACACATTTGCAGAACCCCCCCTAAGAAGAAGTATTAAACATATACTGTATATGAATCTTTAAGCGAGTCTCTTTTGAAATCATGGCACCTGTCCTAAACAAACCCAGACTGATACTTCTCCAGTTTCAGAGACGTTATGGGTACACACAGGTCAACATTGCACAAATCACCAATGATGTTTGGCCGCTGTGGAATGAAACAGTTTTGGCAAAAGTACCTACTTTTATGTCCATCAGGACCTGTGAGCGTGTCCTAGCAGGGAGAGATATGATTAATAATACTGTCACAGACTTTTAGGGCCGACAGACTGCAGGAAGCGATGAGGTAGCGTGTGACTTATGTTTCCTTAGTATCCAATATACTAGATTCCTAACGTCAACATCATGTTGATCTGTGGCATCAAATATGACATCAGCACAGGCTCTTTAACCCTTGGGCCCCGTTTGCTCTCGGCATTTCAAACTCAACCTATCCAATCATTGGCTTTGCATTTACATCTGGACATTGTGAGGCCTTCTCCAGGTCAGATATCCAGGCTCAGATCACATGATAACTCCCGCTGTAAGTGCTTCTCATTCTGACATCACAAGTGATAAACACACAATCACTAAGCAACATCACTTCATGACTTGGCCATACTGGCATACATTCAGAGATGCGTTAGTATGAGAGTATAACGTTACATGTTTGTTATGGCGAGGGTTGTTCGCAATGGGAGACGAGGCGGGCGGGCGGGCGGGGGGGGGGGGGGGGGGGGGGGGTTGTCAGGCTCAGCAAAGTACACAAGTTTAGTACTTTCACCGGGGCTTCATGGTTGTCTTGGCAAACCTCTGCACTAAAATAAGTTTGCGATCAAGTGTAGAAAGTGCTGCGACGCATGTCTAAGGGCAGGGACCACAGTCCAACTCTAGTCATTGGCAGTTTATCTGAATCCTTCAGAGTGGTCTGAACGTCTGCTGCTTCCTGCTCAGAGCAGGAGTAGTGCTGGCTGACGGAAGACGAGGGCCATCACTGGAGGACACAGTATTTCTTGTAGTCGGACTCAAAGTCTTCATCCATGCTACTGGTGTCAGCCATCTTCTTGCCATCGATCTTTGGCAGGAACTGGGAGTAGTCCACTCCCTGCTGCTCGTAGAAGAGGATGTAGGCCGAGTCAGCGTCGATCTCCTCAGAGTGCACTTCCTGTGGGAATTATTTATTTTTTGAAACAGAGGTTATTTGATTGATCTTCTCAAGGTACATGTCAATGAACCTCTTATGTGTTGTTACAAAAGCTGAGACAATTAAGACATGACAGGCAGGTTTAAGGTGTGTAGTGGCATTCATCCACCACTAGAAGGCTCTAAAGTCAAGAATTTCCAAGTACGACATATTATAACACATTTTATTCCAATCAGTTTGTATAGATTTGTTTTACACCTTTATTCTGTCATTGGGGTAATAATAAAATCACCGTCATATAACTGACCTTGTGCTACCCAGACCCATTTATTCAAAGGTTCAGAGCATTAATTTAGCATCAAACAACTATTAGCTATATAGAGATATAGTGGAGTAATGTGAATCCGAGCAGAAAATGTCTGTGTTTTATTCAAACTTCTCTGTGCTTTGATTGGACCGGCAGCGCGTGCATGTTAGGCTGCATCCACATCCACCTCTTATGTTGCTATGTCTGTCAAGCTCTCCAATCCAGCACTCAATATATGCAGGTGACAATAATAATGGAGGCAGATTTACCACAGTGGACTCTTGACTTCAGACAGAATGATGCAGATTCATTTTTCGTTGGTGACCGTTGGAAAGTAGGCTTTCATTTTAGAAATAGACTCAAATGTGTCCTAGTGCCTTACCTTACAGCTGCTGTCATTGTAACAGTACCATTTCTCATTGGGGTTTTTGGCATATGTCACATAGTGGCCTCCTCCCATGATTCCTGAATGGCACTGAGGACAGGAAGCAGAAACATATTTTAGACTTGTTTCAAAGCAGAAACAAGCTTATTGAGAAAGCCTATTACTACTTGTATGACAGTGATGTTGATGTGTGATACTTACTGATATTGCATAGAGGTTGTAGATGGCGTCCAGACACATGTTGTCTCTGTGCTGGACCAGCAGGTTGTCGGGCTCCAGGCTGCTCTCTGTGCTGCAGTCTGAAATCAGCCCATTGCTGTCACCATTCACCAGGACCACGTCACAGTGGCTGCTGGAAGCCTCGCTGCCGGACGACGTCTCTGAAGTGAACGCCCCTCCTGACCCAGGAGGGCCCGATGCTGTGCTCTCCTCCATGTCGGGCTGTGGCGCATCGTCCCGTGACTCAGCCTCAGGATTAGCAGCTCCGTCCAGGTTCTCCTTGCTGTTAGAGAGGCGATGTCTGCTGCCCAGCTGGGGCAGGCGTAGCCGGCCTGGCCTGCGGCCTCCGCTGCCGGTCTTAGGGCTTCCAGAGGGGCTGCTGGTCCGGCTAAGAGAAGGCGCTGACTTCCTGCTAGAGGCAGGGGAGGCTGTTGGGAAAGACATGTGTTAAAGACATCTCCTCTGCCATTGGGCCATTAGCTGCTTTGCTCATCTATACTCTATTTTGTTTCACTAGCTGTTGGCTCTTAATCAACAAATGCATAACAATAAAAATGCATTTGTCTCTTTAAAAATGTGATTAGTCTCAGTGCTGACTAGCAACAGCTAAATACCAGGCTTAAATGTATTATCAAATCAACATACGGTACCTTTGGGAAGGTTGCAGAAGCCAGCGGGGGCAGAGATGGAAGACAGGTTGTCTTCTCCGACCCTCAGCAGATCCTCGCTCTCACTGCGGGAGTGGAGGCAGTGCTGCTCCAGGTCTCTGGGAGCCAAGAAGGCGCTGGGGTCGAAATTCTCCCTCGGGAACTTGACAATTTTCTGGGATTTGATCCAACGGCCATTTACAAACTGGAAGCGCTTCAGGTGGACAATCTGAAGAAGAGCACACACACATCACACGTACTGTGTTGTCTCTGAACTACGGTCAATGCAAACAGTAAACACTACTGAAAAGCACATTTAGAACCTATCCCCGCGAGGCCAGAGCTGACACGGACTTAGAAGTGTGCCACTGACCAGCATGGGTGGCAGCCTCCAAAGGTCCAGCTTCTTAGTGGCCAGCCGGTGCGTCTTGCACTTGGAGCAGTAGTAGAGCTCGTCCTCACCCAGCTCTTCCTCGCTGGTGAAGGCCTTCAGGCAGCTGTCCAGGCTGATGGGTTCAGCCTGGGCCCGACGGGACTGCTCCACACTGCAGTGCTCCTCTACAATCTGCAGGGAGACCATGATGGTGATACTGAGAGGGGGAGGAGGAATGCTTCTTTTTCACAACCACCTACTGCAGCTGCCTTTGACGGTAAAGCCAATCTATTTCTGGAGTAAAACTTTTGAGCAGAAACCACCTAATAATTCTTAGTATTTTTTGGCATCTAACCATTTGTAGTTTTCAGAATCAGCAGGCTATGCCAATTATTTGACATTGTATGCAAGTTCTGTTATCAAACTGTATTTTACCTGTTTTGTTTAGCTCAAAATACAGCTTAAGCAGCATTTTTACAAATATCCCCGGAGACATGTACCACAATACTTGCAATATGTACATAAAAACAGCCAAAATAACATTACAACCTTAATGGCACAGCCTATAAGTCCCTGGACCCGGTGTAGCTGAATGAACTGAGCATTAAGCAGCTCGCTGGTAACTCTGTGTGGTCAAACGAAGTACCAAAGCACTTTCTGTTTAGCAGGTTTACTTATCTCACTGAGCTCTTTTCTTGAAACTTACAGAATAATACAAGACTTTAGCTGAACTCAGTCAGTCGGCCTCACTCTGAGCCATCTGCAGTAGAAGGCTCACTCTCACTGCTTAATGTTGACACGATTATCTCGTTGTAAGGCTCAAAGATTAATAAAGAGCTTATTTTATATGTCTACTGCAGTACGGAGATAAAAATAAAAGTGCTGGTGACAAATACTGAGTATCCTCCAAGACAGTCAGAGTCAGAGATAAATCACAATGAGGGAAAGAAAAACTGTGCCGAGTTCAATATTGTGTGAAGGATGTAACCATTGCCTTCGCACTTTTCTTCATGATGAGGTAAACAGAGCATCAAGGTGAGTGGCTGATAATTAACACAGTGCAACCGATGGGAAAGAAAGGGCTACACACTCAGAGATATATCTCTGGAACAAAATGAAGAAAAGAAAATAGCATGAACACACAAAATGTTGTATTGCTGTTTTCATTGAAATCTCTCGACTACTCTATATTATACTGCTCCCAGCCAGGGGGAGGGGGAGTGAGGGTGAGAGTGAGAGAGTGAGGGTCAAAAAGAGTGTGCTATGCTTCCCCATGTTTGTACCGCCCTGTACAGTACAATGTGCTTTTGGCAATACTGTGTAATATTATGGTCATGCCAATAAAGCCTCATTGAATTGAATTGAGCGTGTGTTTACCCTCTCCTGGGAGGTCTGGTAGCGGAGATGCAGGGCGGTGGGGTCCCAATCCACAGCGATGTAAGCATTTCCTACAGAGGCCCGGTCCTCCGTACACTCTATTGCACAGCCTCGACAGAACCTGGAAAGACACACACAGACGGGTACAGCTGCAGTACATATTCAGGAACCAAGACATGTTTAACATTCCTAGTTTAAGTGTTGCCACACTTGTACGAGCCCAATACATGAAAAAAAGTAAGATAAAGTTAAGAAAACAAAACAAAAATGTCTTGCAATGTCTTGCATTAGGCCCACTGTCTCATCAACATTACATACACGACTCCCTACTTTGTTGATGAAATATTCTGTCTTACCTGTACCAAGGACACCAGGCACAGGAGTTGCCATCCTTACCCACAACCCGTAGGGTGAAGGGGTACTGGTAGCCCATACTGTCATCACTGCAGGTTACAAGAAGAGAAAAAACTGTTCAAGCACACCGTCTGCATGGATCGATTTTTAACAGTTTGTTGTCGTTTGTTTTTGACACTGGACAATCAACTGGCTCACAACGCCATGTGTAACGAAACTATCTCAGTCGTATTCTTCCAGTGGGGCCCTTTTGGTTGAGCCTGGCGTAAATTACACTAAACAAAGGAGCGGAAACGGATCAGGCTTTAGAGCGCTGAAAGCGATAAGCTCTGATCCTGATTGTGCGGATCTGCGCAGGCCACTCTTAATCTTCACTTCACAGCTACAAATGATCTCTGACAATTTCCTCTTGGTAAGTTCAGTGCAAACATACTAGCAAAGCATTGTGATGTGTCTAGGTTAGCTTAGCAGAAAGAGCAGAAGCGGGGGGGGGGGGGGGTCTGCTAACCAACACATCGTTCTGTCAAATGCAAAAAAACAAGAAACAAGCAAACACAAAAACATGTGGGGCGAAAGGAGCAGACGGTCAGCCCACCAGTCCTGGGCGTGGTTGCTGGCTTCCTGTGGGGGCAGTGGGCTGGCCAGTCGGGACACTTGGATCCACACGGCATCGTACAGATCCTTCTTACTGGTGTGGACGGTGCAGGGAACTATGAGCGGCATGCCGAACAGACTGGGCCGGTTCTTCTGAGATGACAGGAAGTACAGCTCCGTACGCATCTGAGGGAGCGATGCAAACGTTAAAGTAACAGTTACATCTCGAACACAGGCGCGTCACTGTTTTGGATCATCTATAGAGCAACTGCGATGAACTGTTTTGAGGATATATGATGTAAAGACATGATTTTGAATCACAAATAATTATGCAATAATACATCCAACAGCATTCAGACATTCAACTGTAAAATAGCTGACAGTATTTTGTCTGTACAATACAGCACGCTGCTTTAGAACGTGGCGTTCTCACCATCTTTCTGTGCATGGCGATGATGTAGCCAATGAAGGGGCTCTCTTGCATCGGTGTGACGTGTCCATTGGCAACCCCGTTGGCGAGGGGCGTCTCTGGGTGACAGGGCACCATGGTGCCGGGCCCACCGTTGGGGATGGGGACAGGCTGACTGCCCAGGTTCTCTTTAGCAGCAGAGCCATTGGCTATTGGGGTGATGTCTGATGAAGAAAAGAGAGAGCCGTGGATTCAGACGGATCCACGCTGACGAGAGTGCAAAGAGACCGAGTGTGAGCGAACAGTCTCACCTGTCAGAGTGGGGGAGCTCAGTGACGTCGGCGAACCTGGCACGGGGATCTCAAATGCACACAGGAAGCCGTTAACGGACAGACGGACCTTGTGGTTGTCCTGAGGAAAGTTCTAAACACAAGGAATTTGGACATCAGACTGCAGCACCACACAGCAGTGTATGTGTAATGGATCAGTTATATAGGTTAAAAAACACTGTTGTGAAAAGTGCCTTTTAGGCAGCGAAACGAGAAAAAGGAGTGGAACCTGACTATAAAGACCATCAGTGTGAAACCTTGAACACTTTCTTAGACAATCATTATTGATTTTGTTATGACACACCTCCCAATACAATGTATATCAATTGAATTTTGTTTGTGGTGCTGGAGGTAAGAAATAATGTTTTTTTTGTCATTTGGAGCAAACTGAGCTTTTCTTTGGTATCCAACTGTGTTAGAATGATGATGTTGCCTCCTGCCCTCTGTGGCGCTGGCTACACTTGGCAGCCTGACCAGTGGAACAGTCTCAGTACCTTGATGTTGGAGGTATGGACCTCAGCCAGCAGGATCTGCTCAGGCTTCAGACTGCACAGCTCACTCAGCTGTTTCTTCAGGCCTGTGTACTTTTCATCCATATTCAACCTCAGGCCGTAGCGCACAGGTGTGGAGCCGTCCAGTTTAATGACTATAAACACAGCAGCATTATATGAGATTCAGGCTGTTTAAAAATGATTTAAAGCATCTTTCCTTCAGTCGCCTCACCAGTGATCTCCAGATGCATGGAGCTGTCCATGGGCAGGGGCAGAGACAGGAAGTTGAAGGGGTCGAAGCGAGCGCTGATGTGTCCGCAGGTCTTACACTTCACCTGGGACTTGAGCTGACCGTGGAACAGATCCACCACGATGGAGCGGTTCCTACGGAGGTGGTTCTCCCATGCCTATAGGGTGAAGGAGAATCGACAGACAGAATGGTGAGATCACACACCACTGATCCTGCAAATCCATCCCTCAGAACATACTGAAGACCAATAGAACATCAATACAGCAACATTGGCAATTTAAAGGAGAGCTTGGATGATGGGCTGACTGGTATTGACTTCTCTCTTCGCCTCATTGTTTGACTCTCAGAATGGACACCAGAAGATGTGACGGCTCATTACCTCAACAGGCCCGATGTTCAAGTCATAACTGGCCTATTCCCCTTCATTGACTGTTACACTAATTAATTAAGAGAAGATAAGATAATCCTTTATTAGTCCCGCAGTGGGGAAATTTACAATTATTCGTCTTGCAAAGGAATTAATCAAAAAGTTGAACATTTCAGACATTGCTTGCCATTTCATTAAAGTGGAATAGACGAAACCCATGAATATGCTTTCTCATGTTGACTCCATTACGCACGCTCCGTTCCACTGTGATTCACTTTTTTCATTATAACGTCCGTCTGCTGCGGCTGAAAACAACACTACGAGAATGGTGACATCGAACCCAAACAGTTATGTTGCAGCCTGGATGGCTAAACATTGATAATTTACCTTTCGCTAAGCCCCGCCCCCTGCTGCTACTCTGTCAGGCTACCATGGAGCCCACACTGTCACTAACTGCCCTCCCTGCACCAACATTATCTCATTTTAGCCAGTCTGCGTTTGAGGGGGGGACTTAGCAAGGAGTCAATTCTCTGTGGGTCTTCTATGACCTGTGGGCGGCCCCTTGCACATTGCCATTTCATATCTTGTATCATGAAATCATTGATTATAGACAATTTAAAAAGGTGCAGTTGGTAATTTTAATAATAATAACTTTTTTTCTTATATTTGCTCGAAATGTCACTATATTCTCACAAAAGTTTATGAGAAACACAATCTTTGAAAAAGTCAGGTTCCTCTGCCTCCTCTTCGTGTAAGTGCCCCTAAGAACAACCAATGAGAGCAACGAGTCTCTACGCTGCTGTCAATCACTGCCTGTCAACTAGGCAGCGTGGATCAAATATAAATGAAGATTCTGTTCCTGTATTGACTATTTCTTGCTTGAAATGTTTTCAGACACATAATTTAATCACCGTTTAGCTGTAAAAGGAGAGAGTTTTTTCCAGCCGGTGCTCGGTTTTTGGTGGTTGGGTCACAAACGTTCTCATGTTACAGCTAGTAAGTTATTCTATTTAAGTTACCAACTCTAGCTTTAGTGTTTTGGTAAATACTGAAGCTCTGAAACCAAGTCTTCAGAGGCTTTAACGGACTTTGTTGTGTATAAATTTATTACATAAAACAATACTGTAAAAACATGAACATGCTTTTTTGTCACTGTATTTACTGTTTATAGAACACGGACATGAAAGCCAGCTTGCATTTCAGTGGACGGGGAAGACAGAGCTTTTAGAATATGGTGATGTAAATGATGACAAGATAAGGGACTGTGTGGCAGTAAAATCAAAGGGGACAGCTTTCTTTCTGTGATTGCAGATTTTAAATATAAATATAGCTGAACACCCAGTGTTCATTTTATTTGTAGACGATAGTATTTGGTGAGCAGTGTGATCTCTGACCTCAGAGGCCACCTCCCAGTCAGGCCGGCCATCGCTGTCCTTCAGCTCCACGTAGGGTTTCTCATGCACTCTGTTGAGATCTTCATGCAGACCATCCAGCAGGAAGGCTAGCAGCTCCTGGGAGTCCTGCTGCTGGAATCCATTGAAGCGTGGGGCATACTTTGCTATTGTCCACTGGAGAGGAAGGAATGACATCATAAAGTAGCACTTTAACAAGTTTAGACAGCACAGAGATTGTAAGTCAAGACGGATCAAAGATGACTATACGTGACTAAAGTCTTTAACTATCTATGTGGGAGACAGTGATGAGGCTGCTTACCCTGAGTTTGAGTGGAGCAAGGTTCTTCTGTGTCCCGCTCCACAGCTCCATCACCAGGTCACCATAACACTTGGCCATGTGACCTCGCATCCCGATGGGGTTTGTTCTGTGAATCAATGCGGCCCAGTTATATTGAGGAGTTCAAGCTCAGGGTGGCAAGATTTATACCAAATTGATTGACTTAAATGGCACCTGTTGAGCTCATAGAGGTGTCTCCCTGAGATGAAGTAGTCTGTGAGAGGCTTGGTGTTGCTCACACACTGGATACTGGAGTTCATGAAGCAGGTGTTGCCAAGGTTACTGAGGCCAGTGGCGCCTTTCTCTGTGGGAACTGGGATGGAAAACAATGTGTAAAAACACTAAAAGGGCGAACAAGTTCTCTTTACTGACCAGCACCAATGACCTTAATGTCTGTTACTATTGCACATTATGACAAACTTTTATGTAAAATATCGCATATACTCTACATGGCAGCCATTTTTAATATATACATATATGTATATATATTAAAAAAGTGCGTACATTGTTTTTTGCCATGTAGATATATGTAATATGCATACATACATATTGGAGAATACAAATGCACGAATTGCAATTTTCTTTCTAAGAACTATAATTGACAGCATACACAAGCATTTTCTTTAACGGGAAATTCAATTGTATGTTGATAGATATCTGAAAAGAAAATATTATTCTATACTGTGTATGTAGAAATCAACTGTGTAAATAGAGTCAACTATTTATAACAACAGACAGCTATATATTACATTGCAGTGTATAACATTATGTATTTATTGATTCATACACTACGTATGAATCAGGTGTGTGTAATATCGTATATTGCTGCCCCACACCTACTGACAGAGGAGAGGAGAGACCCCACGCTGGTGGAAGAAGAGCCGGTCGCTGCGATTACTTTGAGCAGCATGCATGGGAATGTATTACAATCGAATATGTGAATATATTTCTTGCTTTTTCCCTGATGGTCTGAATAAGTTGCAAAATTTGACACTAATCGTTTTTTGGAAATAAAGTCGCTAAGAAGGCCTGAAAACTCTTTAAACAAAGCAAGAAAGGGGACATACAGGGTTGATTTCTAAACTCTGAACGAGCATGGAGGATAAGAGGACATCCATATACAGTACTTAAGTTAGTGAGCAGCATATGAGCCCTGTGTTGTGTTTGAGGAGTGACTGTATCAAGCAGCTGTGTGTACTCTCTCCTCTCCCTACCACTCAAACAAAAAAAACTATATCTGCCATTACTTTCCACAGATTCCTTTTCAATTATATTATGTTGTAGGATCCTATTGACAATCATTTCCTCCCA
The DNA here is from genome assembly GCF_910591455.1 of Pholis gunnellus. Lineage (NCBI taxonomy): Eukaryota > Metazoa > Chordata > Actinopteri > Perciformes > Pholidae > Pholis > Pholis gunnellus. The sequence goes on along the minus strand of NC_136535.1, from coordinate 3,423,914 downwards.
CTATATGCTACAAAGAGTAGAAAGTGTGATGATTGACAGATTTCCCTTCAAATGTAATATCTGTTGGTAACGGAGCACAGTTAATATCCACCAATACGAGCTGACTCAAACTACCCTTCTGCCCGTTTAAAAATGCACAGTAAGATGAGCGTCCCTCATGCAGCTTACCTTTGTGTCTGTCCATCTTACTACTGTTGGCAATGAAAGACATTTCCTCAGGCCAGCTCATGTCTTTGTTCCTGACTGTGGAGGAAGACAATAAATGAGTTCACTCACACCGTCATGTGCCTTTATTTAGACGAACCTGGAATATAACACTATTAGGAGCCTGAAGAGAGTTTGGTTAATTCTGCTTTTTCAGACCTTCAATCACAAGCTGCTGCTCATCATAGATCTTCAGGCTTTCCAGTGTGTGATCTTCATCGTCCAGGAGCGTGAGGTAATTCTGCAAGACAAAGCAGTAACTTTTGATTTATTAGTGCTATGAAATAATGACTCTGTTCTTTCTTCTGCATCAGTTCATTTTTAAGGTACCATCAGATATGGTTGTATTAACCTGCTAATAACTGTATCGTTCCCATCCACGCTTTGTGTGAGGTGTGTATAAATGTCAGCGATAGGACTCTACCTGGCCCTTGGTTAGCTGTGTTGTCATTTCATTTAACATAGATCAATTTAGGAAAATGCATCATGTAAGCACAAAACTGAAATAATGAAGGTCTTGGAACTAGATTTGACGTGGGGACTCTTTTCAAGCTAGGGCCTCACATTTAAATTATAATAAAAGCCCCACCTTAGGGCCCCCCAGCTGATAGTGTGCCTTGGTGGTATATAATCCCAAATACATTCTCAATTCCATTAACAGAAAACACACACAATATTCATGTTGGTTTTTTGGAGCCCCTGGAGTTTGCACATTTAAGATGATATATTTAACTGTGAATGAGAGTGATAGACAATTTTTATAATTCAGATGCATGGACCAATAGCATTTTTGTACTAATCCACTCCTTATATCTACTCTATATTCTTATACTCTTATATTAATGCAGGTTTTTTATCTGGCATTTCATGAAAAGTCAAATATATTAAAGTCAAGGCGGCTTTGTGACCCACCTCACTGTTGTAGAGCCAGAGTCTCATGTCCTCCTCCTTGATGCGGAGTCTCTGGGACAGGTAGAGGTGGATGTCCTTGATGGTGGCCATGCGGCTGAAGCAGCCTGTGTAGGCCAAGACCCTCTTCAGGGGAGCGTTGGGGGACGGCACGCTACCTGCTAACGGGCAGGACAGGAACATTCACAAAGTGACCCAAACACCAAGCACACAGCACAAATTTGGAGTTTTGTTCATTCGACTTGTTTGACCCTTGTGTGTTTTAAAACTCATATTGGCTACACACAAGCTCACAACAACAGCATTCTGGTGACTGAGGATTAGTTGTAAGGAAGCAGCAAGAGGCTTTTTTTGTCAATCAGCACAGATTTAATTGGTCAATCAATTTAGTGGATTAAGTGGACTCAGATTGGATTAAATCACATACAAACCAATCATGACCATTCCTGGTCATTACAATATAAACATACACATTTAAAAGCTTTACGTAACTGGCTTCAAAATGATTAATGAAACTATCTGATTTAATCAGACTTTTAAATATTATTATTTCCCATCTACACAGCTTTGCTATTCAATTCTACCCCTCTACACTTGTTTGAGTGCTCTACTCGGGCTGTCAGGAAGACATTATGGAATATGATGGATAAGTAGATCAATTTGAGATATTTAGCCACAAGACTGAGTCTTAATGCCCTGCAATGAGAAGCCGCTGCTTATGAGTCATAATGGTAGCCAAAGCTCCACTGGGGTCTGAAACCTGATATGTTGGCTTGATTCGGACCAGCACTCCCATGCTGAGTGCTGCTGCCTGATTACCCTGGAGAAAATCAGTACAGCTCCACTTTATGCTTTGTCATCTGCTTTCTTTTTGCAGCGAGACATTTCCAGTTCGTCTATACATCCATTTAGCCATCATACAAAAGGATAAATACTAGAGTGAAATCCAGCTTCAATTATTGTGTGAGTGAGTTGGTCTATATATAGTCCTTTCACTATGAGAACATTGGATGTGATTTGACCCTTCGCTAAGCCCCGCCCCCCACTGCTACCCCTTCAAGCTGTCAGAGCTACACCGAGCCCACTCTGTCACTTACTGCCCTCCCTGCATCAATGTTGTCTCATTTTTGGGGGAAAAAATAAAATGATTAAATGACCTTCAGTAGCTAGCGTAGCATAGTGCTACCACTAATTAATGATGTGCTAACATACTTAGCTCATTTTTGCTCCTCAGGTTTTTACGTAGAAATGTATATCTCTCTCCAGGTAACGAGTATCACTGCTACACAACGGTAACACATGGCTAGCTCCAAATCCACACAACCAACATGAAAATTAAGGAAATCTGAAACAATTGCTATGACAGTGTGTGAAGCACAGACGTATAGTTGTCTGAACCTGGCCGGAGCAGGCCGATGCTATGATTGGCCAGTCTGCGCTTGAGGGGCGGGACTTAGAAAAGGGTCAATTAACTGAAGCAAAAGGGACTGATATAAAAAAGTCTTGATGTGGTACAATTAACAGTCATCGACATGGAAACAACAACAGAACAGCGAGCCTTTACGAGCTGCCTCATCCAAATGCTGGAGGTCCTGGTTCAACAATATGAAGTCAGCCAGAGAGAAGACTCTTCACTCTGTTGGAGTTGTTGAACTACAGAAACACTTGGACTTTCATTTTGTTTGCTTTTCTCAATGATGGTGATTTTTTTGCCTGAATTTCTGTTTTTGTGTTGTCACTTTGTTTGACTGATCAGAAAGTTCTGAGTGTAGAAACAGAGTCGGATTAGACAGACACATTCAAATTTGATACGTTTTCAGGTGTTCAAAGAACAAAGCGATTTTCCAAAGGCCAAATCCTCACAGCAGAGTAGATATATGCCTAAAGTTCAGATCATGTCCCAGACTGTTTCAAATATTATACTTTAAACGATTTGTTAAGTTTGTCATGATTTAGAATACTTCTAATGCAGATGAGTGAAGAGCACTAGAACAAGTGTGGTCAAAACATATAATACTTGAATGGCAAGGTCTGTGAAGATTGAAATAGTTTGAATTAAGAAACTTTTAGATCAGCAGTCTGTCCCCTTCATGGGCCATTGGTTCATTCCACTGCCCACGCCAGAAACCTGCCAGGGCTGGATCAGTCCACTTTAGGAGGATTAAAAGGGGGGGGGGGGGGGGGGGGGGGATGCGGGGTAGCTCAATGAAGCATTTGGCGACGGCTTGCTCTGGTCTTGCTGCAGGCTTACGTTACCTCTTGGTGGGGGTAAATACGGTGGGAACATTCGCAGGCTGGTCATACCCATATTGACCCAGATGTTGGACTGGGGGGAGCGCGTGGCCGGCTGCTGGCGGAGGAAGAGGAGGTAGCGTGGGAAGAGCTCCAGCTCTGCTTGGCCGGTCTTGCTCTCCAGGATAACCTGCAGGGGTGGAAGGGATAGTTTTATACTTTCCATGCATTGAAACCAGAGTGCATTGATCGGTCTGGAAACCTGTGACCGCTTCATTAGTGGATTTCACCTGGTCAAGACCAGATAAAACAAATGATACATTATTACCTTTTAGTTATGGTCCATTATATGTTTCAAATAGACTTTATTCAAATGAACCAAGAGCTGAAAGCTTGGACTCATATGAACTCACAGGTAATTGAGTTCATTGCACAGTTGTCAAATCATGTTAACAAACTACACAATTATAATAAACAACAACAATACAAAAGGCCAGATTAAAAAAAACAAGGGACTGCAGCTATTTCTCTCCCTCCCTTTTAACTCAGGCTGAACACCGTCTCTCTCCCTCCTGGCTGTTGGCGCCTCATCCTACTTGTTGGATCTGGATCTCCGTCCTCCAGGTGATCCAGCCTCTCCTCTCGTTTCCCTCTCTCCCTCCCTCTGTGTGCTTCCTTCCATCTCCTATCTGTATGAATGATGTGCGTCTTATGCGTTTGTGTGTCTTCTTTCCAAGTTCCATGGTGGTCGGCAGGATGTGTGGCTCAGGCTCTAGCAGTCTGGTGAAGCTGTTCCCCCAGATCCATTTTCTTTATACATGTATACTGTGTATACTTTTTGTCATTTGGATTGTCGGTACTGTAATTTTATGTTAGTTATTCTGTGCACACTGCATCTTTTGCATGTCTGTCCATCAGTTACTCTTCCTGAGGGGAGTTTTTCCTTCGGACGTTTGTGCCAAAGGTGAAGAAAATGTCTCCTGGTTTTTCTGAGACATCACTTTCATGAGAATGGGACGGGTGGACGTATGTAGATGGAGGGACAGACAACCCAAACATAGTGTCTTCGGCCCCTGGGGGGGGGGGATTAATACAGAATGCCTTCCTTCTTCTCAAATTACAAACTGCCTCCTGGTTTCCCTACTACATAATGACGAATGATTAGTGATATCGCCCTCACTTTCAGCATTAGTTCAAAATAAAGTTGTTGAGATAATCTCGATGAACTGCGGGCTTTTGTTGAACCAGGTCTGATTGCCTGTCCACTTTGTGCTTCTTGCCCGGCTACCCTTGCATCACAGTGACAGTGAGGTTCATCAGCTGTTGGGAGGATGTGTATTACAGACTGCATTCACTCACCGGTCGCGGCAGGCTGAGGTTGGCACCGTACCAATGGTAGAGTGCCCTCCACACCGGCTCTGGCACCGTCTCAAAGTCTCTGCCAGGCACCAGCTGCAAGGAGCGCTTCAGCCTGCCCCCCTCCATGGTTAACGTAGGGGCCTGCAGGGGAACAGAATGGACATCAGCATTTCAATTGGTGCACAAAAGAACCTATTCTGCCTACTTGGATTACGGATAATAGACATAGACAGTATCCTAATGCTATGCACAGGCTGGCAGCCTGCAATCAGTACAGCATGATGTAGAGATAAGACAAAAGAAAAAGGAAGCACCATCTGGTCCCTGAGAGCCTTTGCCAGATAAGGAGGAGTGCCTACTAATTAGGAATCTCAGATGGTTTTTTCTGTCAAACCAAAGAAGAAGCTGGCTGATGTAACCATCAGGTTTTCATCTACAAACACAAACTGCTGCAAACACTACACAACAAGATTCTTTTTAACGGAATGAAAATGTGTATTGTAAGCTGAAGGTACAGCTGATAACACCCACTCTAGCCTAAAAGTTCTATTTCTGATTATATATTTGTATCTGTTCATCAAATTATTTCTAAAGGTTTTTTATTCACAAAGCGTCCGACACATTCTGAGCTGCTCACAAGTATTCCATAAGTGTGTCCCTTCACTTTTATACATCAACACTTTGTTTCTTAAACACCATCCTCTAAATCTAGATACGTTTTCTCAAATCTCACGTATACTTAAACTTAAACTTTGTTTTAATCATCACATATATACATCCATGAAATTTGATCTCTCCATTCTAAGAATTAGTATTGAACTGATGTAATGGCCCGGTGAGCAACTTCAGGGTTCAGTGTCTCGCTCGCGGAAAAGAAGATCTGCCAACCGTGTGATTAAAAGGACGACCCGCTCTATCCCCAGCGCAATAAAGCTGGAGCCAGGGCATGGCTAGCTTAGCTTAGCATAAAGACAGGAGGCAGGGTGAATAGCTAGCTTGGCTCTGTCCAGAGTTAAAAGTACACAAATCTCCATTAACAGATTCTGCATTCACATGTAGAATCTGTAGGCAACCGGACCACATTTTGTTATTGGTTTCTGTTTGTAGTCCGTGTAGTGTTGACCAATCACGTTCGAACACGCTTTGGTTGGATGCAGGCAAACAGTCCGTGTGGAGAGCGAAAGAGGCAGAACACAATGGCCAAAATTCAATCTCGGAACCTGTCGACGATTTAACTTTCTGTTGGTTTGGTATTAGCTTGGAACTGGCTACTTGTGAAAACATCTGGTCTCTGTACTCCCACTCCAGTCTCGCATCTCAAGTTGCTAATGGCAGTGTTAACAACAAGCCCCCAAAGGCCTGGAGGACTGCATTCAAAATACAGTTTGGGAGCTGCACGTAACCATGGCAATATTGATACTGGGCATTTCAATGTTTTGAAATGGGATCCCCTCGATACCGGTCAGTCTTTTTCTGTACTTTCACACTGACTTTGTACTGATCATCAACAAAATTAACTGAGCAGCAATCGCAATCTCTCTCACACACACACACTTGCCTTCATGGGGTCGGTATTGACCAGAGGCTGGTTATCGATGGCTCCAGGTCTTTGTGCTGCCAGCTGGGAGGGGAGGTGGCCGTTGGCTCCAGAAAAACACTGATTATTGTTGTCTGATACATTGTGCTGACGGGCAAAACAGCTCTCAGTAGCAGAGGGAGCTACCTGGGGGCTCAGGGCTGCTGGGACAGAAGGGATGAGAGGGAGCAACCCGGCCACACACACACACACACACACACACACACACACACACACACACACACACACACACACACACACACACACACACACACACACCACACACACACACGGGAAGGGGAAAACAGGAATCACAGACAAACACAAAACAGAGATCATTCAAATTCAATCTATTGTCATTGGTGGGATGCTTTATTAGAAGTCAAGTCATAGTTTCCATGAGTTTGGACATTGTAAAGATGCCAGTATAAACGTTGAGTATTTCAACGATACACTAAAGACACTAAACTAAATATTGTATCAGAATACAGCCTAAATCAGAAACATAAGCTTGATGACACATTTCTTTTATGATCAACTGAATGATGGTCCACAGTCAGCGATTCTATCCATGGAGCTCATTGTGATTCTGGCGGTCCCTGTGGACTAAACTGGTAGTGTTTCCCTGCACCAGATTCCCTTTAGAAAATCTCCTATTTTACTGCAGCAGGGTTTTATCTGCACTCTACTGAGTGAAATGTTCTAGTTATTTGTATCATTATTATTATTATAATATGTGCTATCAACTGTTATGTGAAGCGTGTTGACTGACCGGTCTCTGTGGCCTCTGAGGCACTGGAAACGGCATCAGGGGACCTCTCCTCAGTGGGGCTGACCGAGCTGAAGGTTCCCAGTCCTCCCAGTCGGTCTGGTGGGGCGGGCTCTATAGAGGCTGTGGTCATTGGAGAGCGCAACGAGCTCAGAATGGACGGCTGCTCCACCACGATGCCCTTATGCTCCTGGACAGGGAGACAATAGCAGGGACTTCCCTGTCATTGTTTAAAGTGACATCTGTGATTAATGTGTTGTTTGCTTTTGTGGTAGTCACTGCTACTGTCCCAGACAGTGTGATGTCATTGTGCAAGATGCAGTAAAAACCTGGTCTCATAAATATATGTAAGTATTATCTAAAACTCTAGCATTCGCACTTTTGAAAGTTAGGTCAATGAAATGTAACATTTACAGAAATCTGTGAACAGACAAGTGAGGCACAGCATTTTAAAAGTAAACCTTCACTTGGGAACAATGATTTAGAGTGTGCATTTAATGTAATGTACTCAAGTTATGTATACACTGTGCATGTAATGTTCTGCCCGAGATGGAAAAAAATGACTTCCTCCTGAACCCATACAACACCATGTGGGACCTTGTGAAAGAAATACTAAAGTTAATCAGCAGGTACATGTGCAATTGAAGTGTTTGAATATCAGACTTCTTTTAACCATATACTCATATACCTGAGGTAAACACCTTGAGACATGTTTTCTAATTGAATGAGCAAGTTGGAACTACAGAAGCACCAATCCATTTAGTATTTTCAAAAATCATTGTAATAAGATACTAAGCCCTCCTAAGTCAACCTTCACAACAATACACTGCGTATAAAGTGTCACCGGCCATGACATTGTTAAAGGGAACATTCACCACCTTTTATGTGGACATCCAATCAGTGTTGACGGTAAATGTAGCCGATTGAAGCAATAAACTCCTCAGTGCTGCTATGTTGACCCACAGAAGTTTGCAGATGAAAATCTGTCGTTCTTCCTGCATCCAGAGCGGTCATTAACATGACAGTGACGTAGCTGGAGGCAAGGAAGAACCAGGGGGTTGTATTTCAGCATGGATTTCTAGTCAAGGCGTACTTCAGATGCTGCTCAAAAGCAGAACTTCCTTGTACTCTTCGCCTGTATTGCAAACTAGCTACGTTTCCAACAGTGTAAAAATGTCATCCCAAAGGATGTTATGGACGAGGACACATATCACAGTGTAAATAACCAAATTCATGTGTGGCAAGCAATCTGTTGTTTTTCGTTGCATGTTTTGCCTGTTTTTCTGAGTTTATGTCTTTATTGTTTTTAAAACGAAATGCTTTTATTTTGAAAGCAGCTCTGAGAGTAATAGACGGAAGTGGTTTTGTGTGCGCAAGGAGAGAGAGTAACGGACAGAGAGTAACGATCACGGACGGAGAGAAAGACGGTTGGAGAGAGAGTAACGGACAGAGAGTAACGGACGGAGAGAAAGACGGTGGGAGAGAGAGTAACGGACAGAGAGTAACGGACGGAGAGAAAGACGGTTGGAGAGAGAGTAACGGACAGAGAGTAACGGACGGAGAGAAAGACGGTGGGAGAGAGAGTAACGGACAGAGAGTAACGGACAGAGAGTAACGGACGGAGAGAAAGACGGTGGGAGAGAGAGTAACGGACAGAGAGTAACGATCACGGACGGAGAGAAAGACGGTTGGAGAGAGAGTAACGGACAGAGAGTAACGATCACGGACGGAGAGAAAGACGGTTGGAGAGAGAGTAACGGACAGAGAGTAACGGACGGAGAGAAAGACGGTTGGAGAGAGAGTAACGGACAGAGAGTAACGGACGGAGAGAAAGACGGTTGGAGAGAGAGTAACGGACAGAGAGTAACGGACGGAGAGAAAGACGGTTGGAGAGAGAGTAACGGACAGAGAGTAACGGACGGAGAGAAAGACGGTTGGAGAGAGAGTAACGGACGGAGAGAAAGACGGTTGGAGAGAGAGTAACGGACGGAGAGAAAGACGGTTGGAGAGAGAGTAACGGACAGAGAGTAACGGACGGAGAGAAAGACGGTTGGAAATGGATACTAACGGTACGGGATGAGTACCCCCCCGAAGAGGCACAAGCTCTTAAGTTGTTTGTTGTTTGTTGTTTGTTTGATTAATCAATAAATTACACAATCATCAGTTAAGTGTCGAACCATCATTCGGAGGGATACGCTACAGTAAGAGCTTCACCTTCATCTGCTACACCTCGCTACTTGTGGAACAAAGACGGAACGGCCACAGAGCAGCGAGTTGCAGCACCTAGCTTGATGGTCTACAGTAAGAGCTTCAGTAAGAGCTTCACCTTCATCTGCTACGCTTCAGTAAGAGCTTCACCTTCATCTGCTACACCTCGCTACTTGTGGAAAAGTAAGAGCTTCACCTTCATCTGCTACGCTTCAGTAAGAGCTTAACCTTCATCTGCTACGCTATAGTAAGAGCTTCACCTTTATCTGCTACACCTCGCTACTTGTGGAACAAAGACGGAACGGCCACGGAGCAGCGAGTTGCAGCACCTAGCTTGATGGTCAACAGTAGCGGTAAGGAAAAATACATTCCAAATGGATTCCATAAAGGATCAGATATATAAGCTACAAACGGAAATCCAAGAAATTAGAGGCTTACTACATCTGGAGGATTATGAAGTAATGTCGAAGCAGCAATTAAAGGAGGAAATTGAATGTAAGGAAAAACAGCTAGCTGAGCTTCAACTTGAAATGGATGATGCTACAATACCACGTCGATCAGAACGTCATATTGTACAAACGGAGAAAATGCTTGCCTACCAACAGGATGAAATGAGTAAAAAAGAAAAAAGACTCCTAAACTTGTATGATCAATGGAAAATTAAAATCAGAACATCCAAAGAAAATTTAAAGAAAGACATATCAGACACCGAATTGTCTACAATAGCAGACAACATTGAAGAAGGAATGGATGATGTCATGAGAGCGTACAGTGAAATAAGAGAGCGTGCCTCACCATCCACTGACTTGAGACGCAAGATTGATGCTTGTGAGGCTGTGACTAAAGACGTCATGAAGATAGTCAATGAACGCTTATCAGCAGTCGATGGTGATTATGATGCAGTATGTGAAAGGCATCGTCTCCGTCAGTTATATGCCCATGACTATGCATACTCAGTATATGGCACAGCTTCTCAGTCAAGTGGCAGTCACCACTCTGAGTCAACGATCATAACTGCAAAAAGGGCTGAGGCAGCCGCAGAGCTCGCGGCAAAGGAGGCTCAATATAAAATACTGCAAGAAGAAAGAAAGCAAAAGGAAAAAATAAGGATAATGGAGGAAAACCATAGGAAGGAATTAGAAAAGCAGACGTCTGAATTAGAGCGTCTACAAGTAGAAAGAGATATGGAAGTTGCTCGTGCTAGACTGGAGATCTACGACAGAGAAATCAGACAAGAAACTGATAGACAGTCCATTCAGCAGAACAACAGACCCCCCATCATTCCTTTCAACCCTGCTATATACCATCAAAATCCTCACGTTGTGACACCAGCGCCCACTAATGACATGTCCTGTCTAGCCCAAGCAATCCAAGACAGCATAGCCATAAACAGACTCCCAGTGCCAACGCCCACAGTGTTTAGTGGAGACCCAATCCAGTACATTGAATGGCGAGCGTCGTTCATGTCACTTGTTGACCGAAAGGGTATTTCTTCAGCTGATAAACTGTATTACCTAAAGAAATACGTCAGTGGCCCTGCTCATAAATGTCTCGAAGGCACATTTTATCGCTATGATGATGAGGCATATAGGGATGCATGGAATAAGCTCAACCATCGCTACGGACAGCCTTTTGTCGTCCAAAGAGCTTTCAGGGACAAGCTATCAAAATGGCCAAAAATTCAGCCCAAGGATGCTGAAGGGTTAAGAACATTCTCGGACTTCCTAAGTGCTTGTCTGCAAGCCATGGCCCACGTGAAGGGTTTAGAAATATTAAGTGACTGCGAAGAAAACGTAAAGCTAATACAAAAGGTTCCTGACTGGTTAGCATCAAGTTGGAATCGTCGGGTTACAATAGCCCTAATGGAAGGAAAAGAGTTTCCCACCTTTGAGGATTTCACTAACTTTGTGTCTTTAGAAGCAGAGATAGCATGCAACCCAGTCACTTCCATATATGCTCTTCACTCAGCCAACTCATCTCATGACAAAGGATACATAAAGGAAACAAAGGGAAACAAAGCCAATGTTTTCAGCACTCAAACTGCCATGAACAGTGACAAGTCAACATTAAACAATGCAAAACCAAGGTCCCCCTGTTTGTGGTGCAACGATGACAAGCATCAACTTCCCAAGTGCCCTGACTTCAAAGAAAAGTCCCTTGAGGATCGACGAGCATACGTGAAGGATAACAAGCTGTGTTATGGATGTGTGAAACCAGGCCACGGTGCCAAGGAATGTCGTCACCGCCATTCTTGTGATATATGTAAGGGAAGGCACCCTACTTGTCTCCACGACGAGAACTACAGAAGACGTGATGGTAGAGAAAGGTCTGTACCCCTTGCCAACACAGCTCCAAACACTGTAAACGAAACCATTGCAGCCACAGCACTCAGTGTCACTGGAGGTAGTCAGTCAGGCAGCACTTCCATGATCGTTCCTGTATGGGTGTCCTCTGCTGAAAACCCAGCCAAAGAACAGCTTGTCTACGCATTACTAGACACTCAAAGTGACAGCACCTTCATCAACAAGGAGATAAGCAAGGAACTACAAGCAGACGCATACCCTGTGAAACTGAAACTTACCACTATGCTTGGAGAAAACATGATTGTGAAAAGTGAAAGGGTATCGGGACTACGTGTGAGAGGTTACAATTCAGGTGTTCACATCAACCTTCCTCCTTCTTACACCAAGGACTGCATTCCTGTGAATCGTGATCATATTCCCACTCACGAAACTGCAAAACAATGGCCTCACTTAACAGCGATCGCAGATAAGATGCCACCTCTTCTCAGCTGTGATGTAGGACTCTTGATTGGGTATAACTGTCCCAGAACACTAACACCCAGACAAGTAGTAGCAGGAAAAGACAACGAGCCCTATGCCATCCTTACGGAATTAGGATGGAGCATTGTAGGCTGCTCAACACAGTGCCTCGATGAAACAGAATCAAGGCTGTGTCACAGAGTCACTGTAAAGGAACTCCCAATAGTCACGCCAATGGATGTGATAAGCGCCCTGGAATCAGATTTTAAGGACGCCAAAGGAGATGACAAGACTGTCTCACAAGAGGATATCATTTTCCTAAACAAACTCAAAGAAGGCATAAGGAAAAATGATCGGGGACATTACGAGATGCCTCTGCCCTTTAAGCAGCGGCCACACTTACCTGATAACAAAAAACTCGCTGAAATCAGACTTAGTCATTTACGACGGAGGTTCCACAGGGACGAGAAATATAAGAAGGACTACACAGACGGTATCCTCAAGGTGGGAGGAAGACTCCGCCACTCATCACTCGCCGACTCATTCAAGCATCCAATTGTCATCCCCAAGGAGCACCATGTGACAAAGCTGATAATAGCTCACAACCATGAAAGGACAAAGCATCAGGGAAAAGGTTTCACCATTAACGAAATCAGATCCAATGGCTTTTGGATTCCTGGAATGAGCCGAGCAGTGGCGTCATATGTTCGCCAGTGTGTGACTTGTCGCAAAATCCGGAGACCTCCAGAAGGCCAAAAAATGAGTGACCTTCCTGTAGAACGTGTTGAGCCCTCCCCACCCTTCACATATTGTGGTATGGACTGCTTCGGTCCTTTTGTCACTACAGAGGGAAGGAAACAGCATAAACGATACGGCCTACTCTTTACCTGTTTCTGCTCACGGGCAATTCACATCGAGATGTTGGAAGATTTGTCCACGGATGCTTTCATCAACGGCTTGCGATGTTTCATTGCAGTTCGCGGTGCAGTCCGTCAAATCCAGTGTGACCAAGGCACTAACTTTGTTGGTGCAAAGAATGAATTCAAGGCAGCTTTACGAGAGCTTAACACACAGAGACTCAGTACATTTCTGTCACAGAAGCAGTGTGATTTCGTCATGAACGCGCCCCACTCCAGTCATGCAGGCGGCGTATGGGAGCGACAAATAAGGACTGTCAGGAGTGTGTTGAATTCCACTCTAACACTTCCCCATAGCAGACTCAACGATGCTTCACTACGAACTCTACTCTATGAAGCTATGGCCATAGTCAACAGTCGTCCCCTCACTGTGGATAACTTAAACAGTCCAGACAGCCTGGAACCACTCACCCCCAATCATCTGATCAACATGAAATCCGGAACAGCTCTTCCGCCACCCGGAACGTTCCCTAGAGAGGACTTGTATGGCGTAAAAAGATGGCGTCGCGTGCAGTATCTGGCCGAGCAGTTCTGGAGTCGGTGGAAACGTGAATATCTTCACAACATCATCGCAAGGCAGCGCTGGCATACACCGAGGAGAAATCTATGTGTCAGTGATATAGTGATGGACATTGATGAACTGTTGCCCAGAGGTGAATGGAGACTTGCAAGGGTCTTAGAGACTGTTAGTGGTAAGGATGGACTTGTAAGGAGAGTGAAAATCTCAGTGGGAGATAAGAGACTGAACAAGAAGGGTGAGCGCCTTAGAAATCTCTCCATAATGGAGCGCCCAGTGCAGAAGTTAGTTCTGATGTTAGAGACTTCTTAAGCTCAAGACTACAAAGGGACATTGTCGCTCCTAATGTGAAATTATTCATAGTTCATATGATGTAATATGAAACATTCATAATTTGGTGGGAGTGTAAATAACCAAATTCATGTGTGGCAAGCAATCTGTTGTTTTTCGTTGCATGTTTTGCCTGTTTTTCTGAGTTTATGTCTTTATTGTTTTTAAAACAAAATGCTTTTATTTTGAAAGCAGCTCTGAGAGTAATAGACGGAAGTGGTTTTGTGTGCGCAAGGAGAGAGAGTAACGGACAGAGAGTAACGATCACGGACGGAGAGAAAGACGGTTGGAGAGAGAGTAACGGACAGAGAGTAACGGACGGAGAGAAAGACGGTTGGAGAGAGAGTAACGGACAGAGAGTAACGGACGGAGAGAAAGACGGTGGGAGAGAGAGTAACGGACAGAGAGTAACGATCACGGACGGAGAGAAAGACGGTTGGAGAGAGAGTAACGGACAGAGAGTAACGATCACGGACGGAGAGAAAGACGGTTGGAGAGAGAGTAACGGACAGAGTGTAACGGACGGAGAGAAAGACGGTTGGAGAGAGAGTAACGGACAGAGAGTAACGGACGGAGAGAAAGACGGTTGGAGAGAGAGTAACGGACAGAGAGTAACGGACGGAGAGAAAGACGGTGGGAGAGAGAGTAACGGACAGAGAGTAACGATCACGGACGGAGAGAAAGACGGTTGGAGAGAGAGTAACGGACAGAGAGTAACGATCACGGACGGAGAGAAAGACGGTTGGAGAGAGAGTAACGGACAGAGAGTAACGGACGGAGAGAAAGACGGTTGGAAATGGATACTAACGGTACGGGATGAGTACCCCCCCGAAGAGGCACAAGCTCTTAAGTTGTTTGTTGTTTGTTGTTTGTTTGATTAATCAATAAATTACACAATCATCAGTTAAGTGTCGAACCATCATTCGGAGGGATACGCTACACACAGTGTTTGGAATCACTCGGATATTTAGCCGTATTTACTTGGGTGAGAGACGGCCGATGAAATGCAGAGAAGAAACGCTGAGGCTGCGCCTGCATTAGACGTGCAAGAGAAAATGGCCGACCCTCGTTGTCAGATATAGCATGTAGTTAGACTACATTTACTATCAACAATGATTGAACATCACACATTTTCCCTTTCAGTACATTACAGTCCACAAAGGTAAGTATTTACCTTTGTGGACTGTAATAATGTCCACTGTTATTACTGCCATTACTGTGTAATAATGGTGTAATAATAGTGTTAATATCAGTGCATGTCTAGATCCTTCTTTAGCTTGACTTACATATTTAACGTAGTCCTTCCACTGCTGCCACCAGAGCATGGAGATGAGAAACCAGTTCTGACTTTGCTGCAGCCCATGTCTGCTCTCCCTCTCTAACCAACCCCTACACACAGACAGACAAAACATCCATTAGGCCCAACAGCATATTCTTCAAGGTTGTATACAGTGACATGACAGATAAAGAGGACCGGTGTGTACCTGATGATTTGTCCCTCCTCCTCAGGACTACCAGGCCTGAGCCCCAGGACTATGTGGCAGACCTGGACCAAGAGAAATACACAAAGATGGTCAAAGAACATGGAAAATTACTATAAACAAATACTGCATGCCAATACGAGTTGAAAGACTACTGTACAGTGCATGTGGGTGTGCTCACCTGGAAAAGCAGGTTTAGGAACTCATTGGCCAAAGCACTCTTCACACTCCAGATCTGGTAGTCTTCCAGGGTCAGGTGACCCAGCTGGTGAGGAGTAAAAAACACAGGTCAGCATACACTCATCTACTGTTCTCAAAATATACACTGCACGGATGGAAGAACATCTATTCATCTGCCATGGTCTTTGTTGGTGAAAATAGCTGAGAGGGAGGTTGCTGTGGGTGTGCTGGGCAGCGCCCAGTGACAGCATGTGGAACTATAGGAAGGGGAAGCTGGAGTGGAGTGTAAAGTGGTGTTGATTTTAGCTGAATCAAGGTTATAGAATCAAATTATATTACAGGGTGCAAAGCATAAAGGATTAACTTCCTGACAGCTAAATCCATGATGATTCTGTCCAGTCTTACCTTGGTTGTGTCGTGCATCTTTAGGATGCCTTCTACTATGTCTGACACGCTGCTGTGCAGTTCCTGCAAGGGAACAAAAGATATTAGCATGAAGTAGAAAACACCAGGCACCTTATCCTAAGCTACTGCTGTGAGGAAGATCACCACAGTCCTGAGTGTGAATATGTGAGATGAGTAATTCACAGGATTCTGGGATGACCATCAATATCTGTCTGTTTGTAATGCCATGAATTAGAGATGCACCAATCGATCAGGCACCGGCCGATCAGTCTGAAATATCAGGTGTTATTGCACGTCAAATTTGCACAGATGATGATAGTTTATGGGGTCTCAATAATTGCAAATGCACACAGAAAGACTCACAAATGCGAACAGAAAGATTCACAAATGCGCACAGAACAATTCACAAATATATTCGATTTACAAATGCACGCAGAACGATTCACAAATACATTCCAATGCACAAATAAATAAATTCCGATTTATATAAATGTAAAAAAAAAATCACAAATATATTTCTGCATTTGTATGTATTTGTTTGTGGATTTGTATGTATTTATTTGTGGATCGCACTGCATTTATTTGTAAATCGCTTCACATTTATTTGTGGATTTATGAGACTCATCTCACGTCGCTGGATTCACAAATGCGTTTTTTTCAACATAGACCTATCTGTAGCCAATCAGATGTCAGCCTCATTTTCAACCAATCACATGAGCGCAGCTCCCCCTCCCCTCCCCACGAGACTGGCAGCTTTGTTGAATCAGGAAATAAATATTGTAGCCGTCTATGTTCACCCAGAGCTCTACGATACCTCATATCAGTAGAGACCGGAACAAACTATGTGTGTGTAAACCATATGGTACAAACAATGAGGCCACGAGGCTGCCAGCGTAATGCTGCGTTCACACCAAACACGATTCGCGCCGGGTTATTCGTGCCGCCGGTCTCGCCGATGGACTATTTGTGTTCATTCGCGTGAATCGGTGAATCGCGCTGGACTCGCCGGTGAGGGGGCGCGGCTTATCGCCCTGATAGCCGTTCAACTGTCCGCCGTCAACTGTGGAAAAAATAACCTCTATTTCTGCTTAGTATTTGTTGTGGAAGTCCCAGATATCACGGGGAACTAAACGCCGTCATGTCTGGTTCATAACATAGTCCGGAGGAGCTCCGTGGATTTCATCGAACTGTATTCACTGTGTCTAGCAAGCCACACGTCGGCTGTTTACCACGGCTGTATGAACACAACATAAAGTGATTTGGCTATGATTTAACGGCAATAAACCAACAAAAAGGAACTCCGAAATAACATTTATACACATAGTTTGGTCCGGTCTCTACTGATATGAGGTATCGTAGAGCTCTGGGTGAACATACAAATAAATGCAGTGCAATCCACAAATAAATACATACAAATCCACAAACAAATACATACAAATGCAGAAATATATTTGTGATTTTTTTTTTACATTTATATAAATCGGAATTTATTTATTTGTGCATTTGTAAATCGAATATATTTGTGAATTGTTCTGTGCGCATTTGTGAGTCTTTCTGTGTGCATTTGCAATTATTGAGACTGATCTGACCCCATAATAGTTTGACGTTGCGCACACAGCGACACACGCACACACAACAGAAATGTTTGTGTATGCTGTCAATTATAGTTCTTAGAAAGAAAGAAGAAAAGTTGGAGCTGGCAAGAAAATTGCAATCGATGCATCTCTACCATAAATATCAGATCAATATTTTCTGTTTCAATTCCTGTGGCAATCCCTGCTCTGTCCTGTCCTTTTAGTATACCCTCATTTTCATCTGCCATTATTACCTTAAACTGCCATGAAATCAAGCTCTAAACTAATGGTTTAGGAAATTCTATTTCATTCTGAGAATAAGATGAGCAGATCAATATCACTCACATGTCTGTGTGTACATGTACGGTGGACAACAGCCGGGCGCAGTGACTGTGTGCAGCTTGCCGGAGTGAGGTTGCCAGATTTGATAACATTGTGTCTTTGCAGAGACCTAAACCTGTGCTAACAGACCACGTCTTGAAATCTTAGCTACAGTCACAGACTCTGCACAGAAGGGCTGTTCACGTGGTCCAACAGGTTCCTGGGGAAACCCTGAACTCTACCATCTATAAGGACGCTTTCAAAGGAATAAAATCAAAGCAGTATTTTCAGATGAACTGCATGTTTCAAAATTGTACAATATGAAACCTTTTTTTTTTTCTGGGCTCAAAATAAATAACTAAAGACATGAATACATGATGTACAACCTTGATAACAAGATGGAGCAGAGTCCTTTGTCCACATACAGTTCATACCTACATCTAGAGTGTGTGTGTGCGTGTGTGCGCATGTGTGCGTGCGTGCGTGCCATAGTACGGTACATGTCAAAACATTTTTCCCCAAAGATGGTTTCTGTCATTTTAAGTAGCTTTTTATCAGACTGATGTACATTCCTTTCTGACAAGTTTGGTTTTCGTTATTTGATGCTATAAAAACGGGGTATGACGTCATCATTGATAGCTGTGATACTCTTTCGCTTATACGCTGCATCTGTGTTCGGCTCGTGATTGGTTCTGGCGGGTGGATGGGCGGGACCTCGATACCGCGGCTCCATCCCCCAATCACAAGCTCCCGTATCCTGGCTATATTGGCCTCGCCTCCGAACTGTGGGAGGAAGTGAGGATGCGTCGTCCATCTGTGTAAATAGTCGACAGTGAACTTACAGGGAGTGTGTCCGTGCGATTGTCCTTCCACACCTCCAGCAAAGCCACGACCATTTCATGGAGTTCATCTCGAGAAAGAACTCCATCACGGTCCACATCAAACACCTTGAAGCAAACTGTCGGGGAAAGAGAGCGATGTAGTGGTGAAAAACAAATATGGTTATGATGAACGATGCTGCCTGGAAAGCCAACACCAGCTGCTTAGCCTACGAGCAGGAAAACCAACTCTTTCAAGCACAAATGAAAGTTCTGATGACAACAATGAGCTCCAGCACAAATCCACACTTTCCCAAAACATTTTAGCTTCTTTACATTCAAATTCCAGATAACAGCTGCAAAGAAGAAAGGCTTTGTAGGATCACCTGAAGCGTTTGGGATATATTTATTTAGAATGTTTACTGAGGTGAGATTCCTCCTGTAATCCCTGACAGGTTTTTAAAATCTCACCGGCACAACTTACTTCTTTTCTTTTGTTCTTGTTTTATTGCGCAAACAAATGAATCCAATCAAATATCCGTTACTGCTTACATTTCTGCCTTTCAGCGACGGGCCCCCTGCAGCACGCAGAGAGTCCACAGGAGATCTCTTTAAAGTCGATGTGATTGTCCCGATTCTCATCGAAGGCGTGAAACAAGCCTAGAAAACAAGATCAACATCAGATCATTCTTATACTAGGCATGTCTTGAAAGAAGGATTGGATTTAAAAGCCGGAAAACCTACACAGGTCCACTATAATCTCATTAATAGATTCACCTGTATGCACTTGACCACCACATTAGAAATAAAAAAATACAGGTTCCTACAGTCTTACCTTCACTCAGTGAGGCATGGATGGGAGGAGAGACCAGTGGGACAAAGGTTTCCAAGTCAAAGCGGCCGGTTCTGGACTGGGCTTTCAGTAGCCAGTAGCGCTTCTCCAAGTCTATAATGTCCGACTCCTCCACTGCAGCATCGGAAACAGAGGAAGCCAAAGTCAAACACATAATCAGTGCAGCAGTATTCAGAGGGATCAGTTCTCTGAGTTCTGTAGTGTTGTTCACAGATGTAAGAAAAGTGGGAAGTTAAACTATTGGAGTCATTACTTATACGTAAAGCTATGGTTAGCTTTCAGTCTACACTGCATGTGAATGTGGCTGACAATAACAATAAGATTAGAAAAGTATGTCCATGTAAAATGCAGCTATAACACAGCCTTACATGTTTTCAAAATAAACATATATGGTGAGGCTCAAGATGCAAACTGATGGGTATTTATAATAAATACATGTAGCTAGGGTGGATATTGTATACTATAGGTAGGTACAATAAGGTACAGTATATGTAGTCAATATCATATAAAGGTTAAGGGGGGAGGGGAGGCGCGACACAGAAGATAAAACAGCGATGCGATACCGTGGACGTATGTGTCGCGGGTTCAGTCTCAGTTTTAGAACCGTTAAACTCCTGATTAATACATTTAATTACGTTAATTAGCATTAGCCATTTGTTTTCAAGGTTTATGAATGGACAGAGTCCTGTTCTTTTATTCACCTCCTGCTCTTTTACATCATGTAAAGAGCAACTTAGCTTCTTCAACAGGGTAAGGGATGCAGAGAAACCTGGTAAACACGGCGAGGTATCTCATAATGGACAATCCGGATTCCTTGTATGTATGTAAATGGATTCTAATGGGTTTTTTATATGATTGTGTGTGAAAGAACCTCCCCATGACTACTGTGTAGCCGGATAAAAGCAAAAATCCATACTTAGAGTTGAAATTGATCAAATTCAAGGGTCAGACTAAAACTGAAAAAGAAGTCAAACTAAGTTGGCTTCCACAGCAGAACAGCAGACCGAGACAAGTCCAAACACACTGGGATTCTAATAAACCTTTACAAACATGCTTGATAGAAACTGGTACTAAAAGGATTAGAAAATGAATCATTCAATCCTTTGACAATGAATCAACAACAAGTTACATGATGCAATAGTTACAAATCAAGAAACACATTTATGCTTACAAGCACTTACAAGTTGTGACATGGTGAGGAGCAGATTTGACATGATAATGGTCATGATGCCACAGCAAACCCTAGCTGGGTTTATGTAACCAATGGGTGGAAGAGTATTTGACACAGATCAGACCAATATAGCATATGAGGTTCTGCTAGGGTCAATGAACCAGCCTCCCTCGTTCAACATGCTAATCCACAGCTTAAGGTAATAGGATTCAGCAGCTAGTCAGCTAGCCTTTGGCACAGAGCTAAAACATATGACAGGTGTCAATTCACAGAGAAAGAAATCAAATGGCAATCAATTCTCAGCAGAAATGGGACTGTGGCTTCTCAGGCAGGCGATTTAACAATCTCCTGAAAGCTTGTTTTCAAGCTGCTGTTGGTCACAGTTCCAGTCAGATGGGAGGATGACCGTCATGGTCGGCTGCTGGTGAAGCAGCACACGGGGAAAATGGACAGGGGTGTACCCTTCTTATCCAGGTTTGACTCCCTGTTGTCCAGAGGTGAACATCAGGGCAGCTGTAGTTGGCCTTTTAACCGCCACTGTTCAAGTCTGCTTTCTGACGCAGACGTTTCAATTTAACAGATTAAGGGGAGCACTGAGTACCAAATCAGTGATTTACAGTGTGAAGGGGACTATATAGAAATGGAATGAGGCAATAATATGAGACTGATAAATTGTTGAGGACTATATGGACTAATGGACCGAGCGCTTGAGACTTATGACTCCATCTCAAAGCTGAATTGGAAACTGCAGCTAACTCAACAAAAACAGGGAAGAGCATGTCTGAGGGAATAATCATAAAACAAGCACACGCTCACCCACGCAAGACTAAAAAGCAGAAGAATCAAGCTCTGAATATCAGCTTCATTTAATACATCAGTGATTAGTCCTGGTAGACAAGGAGGAAAATAAGTACTTGTGTTGGTCATGCTGAGCATTCCTCATGACAGCTGTGCTACCGTCTGACTCCTAATCTATAAAAGTCATTACCCGGACTATGGATCGCCTCGTGCACATCTCCAATCTATCTTAGCTTCTACTAATATCAGTGTAGAGCTGGAGGTTACATCAGTGTCTTTGCTGGATTTCAAATCTTTGTAAAAGGTGGCAGAATTAGAGCGTGGCAGTTTACTCTGGCAAATTACCTTAACTACCTTAACTGCATTAGTGTTAAATGAGCGTAAAGACTTGCACTCCTGCCACCCTTCGTGTGCAGATCCCTACAGGGCATTTGACGCAAGCTTTTGGTACTTGACTGTTTTCAATATTAGGTTCTACGAACACATCTTCACAACAATGAGAAATATACATTTCTATTCATTTCTCTTTAAACCAATGACAAAACCAACCAGAGAAAGTGCCCTTATCCATCAATGTGAATGAAAAGGGTGAACAACCAAACATAGTTCAAACAAAGCCTTCCAACAATGTTCCAGAGGAGACCATAAACATCAGTCACAAGGTATCTGCACTGAAGAACAGTCCCTTTACTGCTGCTGTCTCTATGGCAGGGGCCTCGTCTGGACTGATACCCACCTAGAGGTGCGACTCTCCCCGAGTGACAGCAGAGATACCATACCATTATCCAGGGAACATCCTTAGAGAGGTGCTGCCACAGCCAGCATGTACCATAGCAAACTCCCCGTGATAGCGGCGCACAGAAACTACGTCATCCTGTCCTCACGGCCGTTATTCCCACAGATTTCTCCGGTCATAACACTGTGACGGTGTCCGCTAGCAAAGGATTCGAGCTCTGTCATGAGTCAAGCTTTGTGTTCTTGTTCTGGCAAGAGTTAAGAACCAGGTTTGTGTCAGTCACTCTCTCTCCCCAACACACACACAGACACAGACACTAAGAGGATAAACTGGGAGCAGGCAGATTAAAGGCAGCGTCCAGGTTTTTTCCAGCCCTCTGTCCTTAATTGGCAAAATAAAGCCTGGCTAAATTTACTTGTCCGACAACTTTTAAAAACTGCATTACTGTCTACGTTTACATGCACACTCTCATTCTATTATTATTATTATTCCGAATATGACAGCCCCCATTTCTGGTGGGAAAGAGAAACACACCTACTTTTAAGCATTATGAAGGACTTGAATATCAATGAAATCCAGTGGCGGGCCGTGCATTTTATACCTGGGCCTTCACTGCTGAAAAACCACCTTATAACCACATGATGGCGCCACAGCTAGGGTTATTATTCGTTTCTTGGGCTGTAACTATATAACGTTACGTATTTGTATTAAACCGTTTGGTACGAGGTTTACAAACCAAACAATACGTTTGAATAATACTAGTGCATTTGGAAAATACAGAAGCTTAAATTGTAGGAAATATAATGTTTCCTGCGCTCACTAGGAGACAGCGGTCTATGTGACTTCTGAACCAGAACAAAAAGAACCACAACAAAAAACAGCTGGAGCTCCGCAAGTGTACAGGGAGGCTAGGCTAACTAGCTTAATGGGAAAACAACAGCAGTAACATGCATTCTGCTACACACTCAAGGGCCATTCAGATATTAGATGTAAAAAAACGAACCAGTTGACTTACCAAATGCTCCTCACATCCTCTTTTCTTTGTTGACAAAGTTTAATCCCACAGTTAAATCCCAACTCACAAATCCGTTTATCCTCCTTCAGCCATTGAGTGTTAAAAAACAAAGCTCGGTAAAAAAAATTAAAAATCTACACCAAGCAAAATGCAAAAAATATCATAATTTCATTCATATCTTTCAATATGAACTCTTGACTAAGCCTCTGCTGTTAAGTTTCATTTCACGACAGTCACGTGCTCGCCCACTGACCAATCACAGCACAGAATCTCACTGCAGCACTGCTGCTAGTGCTGACGTAACTGTAGGCCTGCAGGCCGCTCTGGCGAATCTCAAACTAAAGATCTGATTGGTTGAAGACTATGCCAATCAACAATATCGTCCCCATTCCCTTAAACTGCAAAGGGATTCACTGGTGAGTCTGCAGGCCTGGGGCCTCTCTTCTTACCTAGAGACACAGAGGTGAAATCTGATTGGATAAAAGTAGGGCTGCAACAACGAATCGATAAAATCGATAAAAATCGATTATTAAAAAAGTTGACAACGAATTTCATTATCGATTCGTTGTGTCGCGCGATTATTACGCCACTCAGTGACGTGCAGTGAGGTTAGTCACTAGTGGCTAGTGAGGCACTGACTATTTCAGAGTCAGATTTACAAATATATGAACCCAATATAGAGTAGCTTGAATCACCATTCAATTGGATACTTGCACATTGACTACTGGTTGTTTTTCATATTTCATATCAGCATTCTTTACACACATTGGTAAGGTACATATTTGATTGCACCGGGAGCGTCTGCTCCGCGATCTGCGACCTGCCCCACCAACCTGTTTCAGAAGCGCAGCGCTCGCGGGCGCCACCCGCGAAAATCTGTGTAACAACCACGGATTTATAAAGAGAACAACAAACACAGGTTGAATTGCTGTTGATTTGGTCATATTTCCCTGTTTTTTTTAGGATTGTTAAAGCTTAGATATTTAATCTTCAATATTTGCAAGCAAAATAGAAGAAGAAGAGAAGTGTAGAAGAAGAGTAACGGCACTACAAGCATGAACCCGACCCGTGGGCTCTCGCGCGCCCCCTTCAGTGAGGCAGAGGTACTGTTTGCTCCCCTCTGTGCTTCTTCACTGCTGTTTCTGTCAGATCAGCAAGACTGAATATGTTCTACACACACGAGAAATACAATACATGACCTATTCTATGGAAAGAAAGGACTTATAATACAAGTGTCTACAAATATTACAGTGGTGACAAACAATGAGAAAGCAAAAGGTACACGCTCAACCCTGTTTGTTAGGGATTGCGCAATCTGAGGAGAGGCACAGCTCGTCGCTGCCTCACCTCGCGTGTCTCCTCTCTGTTTGAACAGGACATGAGCACATTCAGAGATTTTGACTATAAAAAGGAGGCTCTGCCTCCCCTGCCTCACCTGACCGCACGTCCCTGGTCACTCAATAAGTCGCGGAGATGTTTGAGTGTTCACAGCAGGCCCAGTCGCCTGAATAACTCAGCTAGGAATAATGGAATAGGACTCCGGTTCTATTTAGTGGGTTTTTCTCTGAACAGGGGCCATGATTAAGAGGGACGGCCGGGGGAAAACTCACCCGGCCCGGACACGGAAAGGATTGACAGATTGATGCTCTTTCTCCATTCTGTGGGTGGTGGTGCAGGGCCGTTCTTAGTTGGTGGAGCGATTTGTCTGGTTAATTCCGATAACGAACGAGACTCCGGCATGCTAACTAGTTACGCGGCCCCGTGCGGTCGGGGTCCAGCTTCTTAGAGGGACAAGTGGCGTTCAGCCACACGAGATTGAGCAACAACAGGTCTGTGATGCCCTGAGATGTCCGGGGCTGCAGCGCCACACTGAGTGGATCAGCGTGTGTCTACCCTTCACCGAGAGGCGTGGGTAACCCGCTGAACCCCACTCCTGATATTAGTCTATTTATTTTTTGTGTTATTACTTTAACAGCTCTGGGATGTTCGAGCAACCTGTTTGTGCACTTTCTGAAGATTTCTTGCACTGTGACTTCTGTTTTTGAATAAAGGGTTAGAAATGAATGCTATTTTGTTTTTTTATCCGATTCATCGATTAATCGAACAAATAATCGACAGATTAATCGATTATTAAAATAATCGTTAGTTGCAGCCCTAGATAAAAGCTCTACTTAAAACAAGCTGCACTGGAAGCAGAGCAACTGAGGAACACAGTAGCTGTGCAATGAGAAAATAAGATAATGGGAAAAATATTTTTGTAAATTATGATACATGTAGTGTATTTAAGAAAAAGTATTAAATTATAGAATAGCTATAACTTTGTGATTCTGTTTAGGCCAGCAGAGAAGGCTTTGCAGGCCCTGACGGCCCGCCACTGATGAAATCTAAATATCGCCATGCCAACCTTTTTGAAGAAGGTGCTTGAAGTAATGAAAGTGGGAGGCTGTGTTCACACGGCCCAACAAGTCCGCCACCGGTGGAAAACTTTGAAAAAACATATTTTGATGTAAAGTAGTTAAATGGCACATGCAGATCCTGACGTTTCACTTTTCCATAGTTTGACCTAATAAACGACACGTTAGGGCATCGACCCGAAAAAACAGCGGAGAATGAATAAGCACAGCTGCATGTAAACAGGATTTTAGTGGAAAATTCATTTTCATTAAGCATGTAAACAGCTTATTAGGAATATTGTCAGTTTCATAATAAGGGCAAAAAACAGGATATTTGGTGCACTTAAACATAGTCACTGTAGATTGTTTTTATTTTCCATGCACCGTCTTAAAAATATGTAACGCACCGGCAATAAATGAATTTCTACAGTAAATGGTCTTACAGGGACGGAGGCTAAATGTTGACATATACAACAACACAACTTCTCTTGGACTTGCAAATATATGTATCTTGCCTACATACCACAGTCACACAAACAAGAGCAAGGAACAACTGCACAACAGGTTGTGAAGCAGTCTAACAACTGTGCCTCAAGACCACCAGGAGGTAAGGTTTACCCCCTTATGTCGAGTCATTTCCCCACTAGAGTCATTTTCTGGTCATGTTCGGTCCTGTTGGGGTCTATAAGACCAGCAAACTGTCATTAGTTGTTTTGAGAGAGAACTCTGCCAGCTAATTCCCTATATACTGACAAATACAAATCAAATTCACTATTTCCATGAACAATAAAAATAAAAGGCAAAATGTTTGTGTGGAATTTACGCCCGTTCTGATTCACTTGGCATGACTTCATTTTAATAAAGTAAAGAAACAACCATATAGAATATAGACTGCTGCCACTCAAAGGTTTGGGGTCACCTGGGTTTACAAAGAAGGTCTCGTTTTGTACATGGAGAACAAAATGTTGTACAATGGTTCAACGAGCCTGACAATTGTGAAAGAGACAAAGATCCGTCTGAGAAACAGTTGAATAAGACGAGAAGAATAGAAGAAATCAGTTATTGGTAAAAGAACTAACTGGAAGCTTAGCATCAAAATGTATGCAGCTTTAAATAGGAACAGCTTCCTGTTTCAGTGTCAAGTGCACAATAATAATAATAATAATAATAATAATACAGCCAATAACAAGCTGCAATATTATCAGGTGTGTCTCTCAAAGCTATTCTTAAAACGTCACAACAGAATTAGAAGGTTGGTGTAGGGTTAGCACTGTTGGAATATCAGCTGAACACACTATGGGCGGACAAATCACAGTTTGAACCTCTTCAATGTAAACTTTGGGCGGAAGGCCCAATGAAAAAACGGCTACCCAAAAATATTTAGAGCCCAAATGCACCGTTGGTTCAGCAATGATTGAGGGTCACGTACAAGTATTCTCCCTGACATGTTACACTGTTTGGACGTGGACGTGGGTTTTAAAACTGTTTCAAATGAAAATAATAGTCTGAATTGTACTTTTTTGGTCTCTGTTAAAATAGTCATTACATCACAGGTGACCCCAAACTTGTAACTGTATATTTACACTTGATCTGCAGTTGATCCCTGAATACCATCCATGTTACCACCCGTTACACCATTAGGCTAGAATAACACCACCCACTCAAAAGGTTACCGAGAGTCAACTGTGGCAGGTGAAGCTGTCTTCAAATAAAAGAAATACGGATGTCACAGCTCTCAAGCATCTACACACACAATGACTAGTGCAGTCTGCAAGGTGCAGTGCAGAGGGTGTCAGAGAGGAAACGGAGGGAGGAGAGAGACCTGGTTTGGTGAAGGAAAGAAGGATTAATGAAAAAGGGATATTTGAGTGAAAGGAGGCGAGCGGATGAATCGGGATGATAAGTTGAGCTTGACAGTCATTTCCTGAGCTGCCACTGATGAGGCCAAAGCCAAGTGAAAGTGCTTTTGAGTCCTAGCAAATAAACTACAATCAGACAAGCTAAAACAGGCTTATATTAGAAACATGTCTTTATTCCTCACTGTTTTTAATAACATGTTGCAACACCTGATTTATGATCTGCTCCAATTTGATCAATTGTCAACATTTCCTCCATGTTTACCTGCTGTTGTTTACCTTCCATAAGTAATTCTACCAGTACAAGGACAGTCATGTCCTACTCTGCTCATCTTAGTTCATCATTTTAACAGAAGTACTGTTTCCATTCCAGCAGCTCCAAGGGCATAAGCCCTATGTTTTGTGATCATTTTTCAGGTATGTCACCAATAAAAGCTTGGTATACCTGTACCATAATGTCTCACATGGTGAATTCAGCACAGTGTACATTTCCACAGCATTGATTCCACCAGTAAGACAATGTAGTCATGTCATACTCAGATGAGTAGCACAAGTTCCCATTCACATTCATTACAATGCTGCTTCTTTCTTTTTCATTGGTGTTGAGCTACTGTCAACAAGTAAACACATTTGCCTCTGTGGACAATCAATGTATGCAGACACATTGACTGTGTCGAGTGTTTTTGGGACTCACAGTGTGTGACACCAGCCAG
Source organism: Pholis gunnellus (assembly GCF_910591455.1). Lineage (NCBI taxonomy): Eukaryota > Metazoa > Chordata > Actinopteri > Perciformes > Pholidae > Pholis > Pholis gunnellus. Next base: position 3,395,817 of record NC_136535.1, on the reverse strand, counting down.
CGTCTGGTAGAAGGTAGGCGTGTCGCTGTCGTCTGTGAGCGTAACACACACTCCTCCAGACAGAAGCCATCTGGATAAAGTGAAGGCCTCCTTGTTCTGTAGCAGCCAGTTCCTGAAGCGCTCATAGTTCACCTTGTCGCCCTGTCACAGCACACAAACACACACACGTCAGCTGTTCAGCGGGTCAAAAGCAGAAGATGTTCTGCATGTGTCAGGACTCTGTGTCCCCTTATTTTTCATATTTACTCAGTATTCAAAACACATGACTGAATTCAACTTTAAATACAGTGAGCTCTGATTTGGAAACACCCTACAGTACCAGGTGGTTTACCAGTAAGACCCTGTATTAGATTAGATATGACCCCCTAATTACCTTGTTTTCAATGATTTGGAAAGTTCTGACACATTTTTGAATACTTTAAATGCTGCATACATCACAATCAAAGTTCCATGCACATGAATTGTATTCGACTGTAAGCAAAAATCAAAAGATCTTAGAGGTGGACATCTCAAAAGCAGGCAAAATGTTATTAAAGCTATCCACATGGGGACAAGGGATGTAAAATACACTGGAAATGTGGAAATTAACCAACAGAAGAAGAACACTCTGAGTTGACAGCAAAACGGAGAGAATGCATCTCACGTAACATATTAATAAGGAATGTCCCGAACCAGTATTGGGGCCGATTCTGGAATATTTTCATGGATTGGTATCTCATTTGTAACTGACAATGACAGATGCTTTCGTCGACGGTAGGAAGTCATATCAGCTGTCACTAATTAATGATAATCTCGAAATTAAACTTGATTGTCTGGTTAAAGTTCTCACTGTAAACCACCGTCTGTAGTCCGTCCACTTTGTTACACCACTGAACAACCAAGAGTGGACTAAATGTATTTTTAGTTCAGGCATGTCCAGCTGAGACATTTGTCTTCTCTCTAGCTCATCGCGTAATGTCATTCTCAGCAGTGTTATTCTCCCAATTGCGTCAAATTTAGAGTGCTACACTGTGTCAGATACAGGCAGCAACCTCCAGTTCTGAAAAGTGAAGTGCCTTAAAGCTGCATTCTCTCTAGTGTCCAGCAGGGGGCGACTCCTCTGGTTGTATAGAAGTCTATGAGAAAATGACTACTTCTCTCTTGATTTATTACCTCAGTAAACATTGTAAACATGAGTTTATGGTCTCAATCTGTAGTTTCAAGTCTTCTTCAATACAGCATGGTGTTCATTGAGAGTCAAATAGAACATACAATGCTTTAGAGTGTGGCTATCTTGTGATTGACAGGTCATGACCACAGTGTTGGCTTGTCTGCAACTTGTTTTTCATCTTACAAATTTAACCCTTTCACAATTTGTTTTCAGTTCATGAAAGTTAATTGTAACATTTTGATCACCTAAATATGTATTATTCAGTGCTCAGCCGTTCTTAGCTCCACCCTTCTGGTTCCAAAAAACCAAGATTGACTCAGTATCAGCGTGTACCCGGATCAGGGTTCCTATAAAGCCTGATCTGGATATCCCTAATATTAATGTTATCGAACAGTGTGGATCTTTTTTGTTTTACTGGGTTGCACTTACCGAGGCTATTTGTGGTAGATCATGATTTGTCCTCAAACAACCTGTAGAATAACTCACTGTCCTGCCAGACTTTGTATCATATCTGTGGAATTGGCTCCATGTGGCAAACGTAACCTTTATGACCATGTGACTGTACTGATAAAAACAAACTAAAAGATATGAGCCAAGCAGATAACGAAGGTGATATGCAAGTTATGACTAGGATGGTTGTAGATGTTCATATGTATATCCATGTGGTGACAGGCAGCCTGTGATGTTTGCTGACCTCACTGAAGCACTTCTTGAGGGAGGTCGGGACTTCTCCATCCAGGACCTGCAGAACTGCTTCTATATCTTCCCTGGCTGCATGTCCACCTAGATCGCTGGCAAACAGGCTGAAAAGGTCTGTGAGCGCAGAAATACACACACACACACACACACACACACACACACACACACACACACACACACACACACACACACACACACACACACACACACACACGCAAAGACTGTCAGAAGAGATTTCAGCTTTATCACAGGAGGGCAGGCCTCTTGGGTGTAGCAGCAGTATGGATGACAGAAGCTACAATGTCAATAACGTCATGATGGATTAGCCTGCATGCAGCACATCTAGAAGAACAAGACTAGAGAGAGACAGAGGCAGACAGAGAAAGACGAAGAGACTAAGCGGTACATTTGGGCAAAAAACATCCAATCACAGCTCTTAAAATGCTGACGTACACTATTAAGGGGAGGCAAAACATGAAGATTGGGCTTTGTAGAAAAATATATTCAGTAGCTTAAAATCAATCCAGTCAAATTCTGGGACATTTTTTGATGAATTCAGCAGTGGCTGTGTGCAATATTTTGTTCCCAACTGTCAAAGTATTCTGAATTTGCTGCAGCTATGATTTGCGCCACTGGCTGGCTTCTTCTCCATAGCAACAGCGGACAGGTTCAGCATTTAGAGGCATCCGCCACGTCAAAGACAGAAAGCTACAGTACAATAAAAGTATCCAGGAGACTTCTCGGTTTTATATTGAGGAACACTGAGGTTATATTGAGAAGAAAACTTTAGAATCTGCTGGTGTACCTGCTGCAGGAAAATACTGCACAAGCAATACCAACATTGGCTTGGCTTTAATTCAGATGAACTGTTAGCTGATGAAAAACCTGAGGGCTCCTCCAGCGTTGGCTACTGATATTAGAAGTGAGGACATTTCTGGGACTGATATTATATGTGGCAAGGTTCTTAAAGCCTGTGCTGAGCATTATTAATGCTATCCTATACCATCTCTGAAGCAATAGAGGGTCCCTAAGTTGTCCCAGTTGCTAAGACTAAAACCCTGCAACATTAAGACTTTAGGAAAGTAGCATTGTACTGAATTCCACGATGGAAAAAAACCCGCCAATTTGTGGAGGAAAAAGAGTTCTTCTAACGTCTCCTCCGAGATGACGACCTTTTATAAAATGTGTATCTAATGAGTTCTAATCAGGCTTGGATGCCTCATCCAAGTGGCTGATAAGATGTCAGGGAGGAGTAATGCCTGATTGATACTCCTGTGGGTGCGTGTCTATGCCAGCTGTGCGGCCACCTCTCACACATAACAGCCATACATAGCACTGAGGGGGATTGCGTGTGCAATATAATTTCCTTTTGATTCAGCCCCGTGGTTTTCAAATCCTTAGTCAATCGGCCTTTGATTTATTTAACAGGCGTGATTCAATAATTCCATATAGGTTTGGCCAAACACAACTCCATAGCTGGAAATAACATGATGGAATTGTTGGGTGATGAGGAGGAGCTCCTGTGCCTACAATCACTATGGTGAGCTGTGGATGTCGGGAAATCCCACCTCGCCACTCCGATGTCCAATCAAAAGTTTGACTTCTAAGTATAAAATTCAGATGATAATACCCACATCTTCCTTTGATCTTCTGCATCAGTTGGCCTATAGAGCAAGCGCATCAGCGTTTCCTTTAAACCTGCTTCCCAGCCCTCGTTCCAGGCTTGTTCTCGGGCTCTTACACATGAACAGAACATAACTCTGGATTCTGCTGTTAGTGTATTTTACAACTTTTAGGACCTAACAATTCAAATAAGGGCTATTCAAGTGTTTGTACTGGGAAGTTCTAAAAAGAAATTATACACTGAGGTACAGACATCTGTTGCCAATTGTAAGTCTATGTAAAAAGTCTTTTTGGGCCTCGTGGCACCGTTTGGCCACTATGTAAAATTAGCTTCAAAGCCTGGGGGCTTCAATGTACTGCTGTGGATAGGGGCAGCAAAATGTATTTCAGCCACCAAAAATAAATCAACATTAGTTTTATTGTACACTATATATTCAAAATATTTTCACCACTTCATCTTGCTGTCAGACAGCCCTTTCTGAACTGAAGCCTATATATCCATCTATACTCTCTTCAGAGCCACTGGTCTCCGTTGACAAAACCAGTAATTGTAACCTCACAGAACACGATAGTTGCTGGTCGACCGTACTAAACTTTCAAAACCCAAAAGTCCCACAATAACACAAACAGACTAAACAACTTCCCTGTTCAGTGAGGTGAATTGTTGTCAAAGGAGTCTAGTGGCTTTGAAGAGATCATAGATAACGTGGTAAATATTCTAAATATAGAGTACACATGAATTGATTTCTTTATGTGAGCCTTTCTTTTAGTTGGCTACCTTAGGTTTTGTCCACAGCAGTACAACGCTTTGCTTCCATGCAGTAAGTCCTGTCTGCTTCTCCAAACTGCTGCAAATCCATAAGTCTATGGATCAGTACATATAACCGTACTTCAACACCCAAACCATTCCTTTCAGCAACACTTGCACTAAATATACAGAAGGGAGGACTCACACTGTAACTGTATACTTCAGAACACTTACTGAGTAAGACCAACTACAGCATTAGCTGTAAATCAGTTTTCTGATAATAAAATGAAATATGGTATTTGTAGTTTATAGTTATGGGTGGTTGGAAACATCTATACACTGCAACGTTTAGGAGAACAACAAAAAAACAAATGTATATTACCAACACAGACTTCCTGTTTACTCATCAGAAACAACTTACACTTGGCCTTCTCCTCATCGCGTCCTCTGGTCAGAAGCACCAGACCCACGATCAGATTGTTGAAGTGCAGCCCTTTGGACGAGCCTCCGAATGAGGTGTAGATCACCTGAAACACATGAAAAACACGGCACAATGTGAAAACAAATTGAGAACTGCATAATCACCTCATGCTCACCCTGTATCCAACATGATCAATAAGTCCATTCTATTATAGCACCGACAACAGGGAAATGAGTGGATGTGTCACCAGTGAATTTGATTACAGCATTTCCTCATGTCCACATCAATGTAACTGTATTTACCGAAACATAAAATGGGTTGATATCAACATCACAAACACCTGATCACCTTATCTCCTACAATCTAATAAAGCAGCTATACAATTAAGGCGTTTTAATAATGTGAAGCTTATTATGAAGTAATGTGCTGAGAATGAGAGGCTTTGTGTGAAGCTGTGGTGGGCCGTCAGGGCCAGCAAGGCCTTCTCTGCTGGCCTAGACAGAATCACAAAGTTAGAGCTATTTTATAATATTTTCTCCATTATCTTATTTTCTCATTTTACAGCTACTGTGTTCCTCAGTTGCTCTGCTTCCAGTGCAGCTTGTTTTAAGTAGAGCTTTTATCCAATCAGATTTCACCTCTGTGTCTCTAGGTAGAAGAGAGGCCCCAGGCCTGCAGACTCACAAGTGAATCCCTTTGCAATTTAAGTGAATGGGGACGATATTGTTGATTGTCATAGTCTTCAACCAATCAGATCTTTAGTTTGACATGTTGGACATATTCTTTGACGTGTCAGAGCTGCTAGCTGACCTACAAGTACGTGATTGGTCAGTGGGCTAGCGTGATGTTGGGCGGTGACAATCCCAATATCTGCTGCCTCTGTGGAGCGGACATTTTCAGCCTCAAATTCATTAAAACCTATTCAGGAAATACAACTGGGGAGGCTCGGCTGTCTTGCCCAGGTATAAAATGCACGGCCTGCCACTGGTGTGAGGACATGTCCGATTGGCCAAACATAATTCATACTTATAGCAGAACAGGCTAATGAGCTGTTCAACAGCCGGGGTAACACATTAAAGAATAATTTTGATTATTGTGGGTACACGTTTGTTTATGTTTTAGTTCAAGCATCTCTATCATTCTTTGTTTCTCTGCACGATTGTGGCCAAAATGATAACCAAGAATATTTTGATCAATATTGAGATCAAGGTTATTCATCACAATTATTTATTGATTCCAGGATTATAATATTGTATTAAACTTTCCCCTTTTAATAAACAGAACACTGCTTTCACTTCCATGTTGTGCTATGTTCCTGCTATTGTTTAAGACTAATTCATCATGCATCTCCAAGAAGCAAAATGTAAATAAGACTGAACCACAACGTTTGAAGCTAAATGTTACTCTTCTACTCTGGACTGCAGTCGCAGCAATAGGGATCGTTTTTTTTACAGACAGCAGGGTGCGCAACACTGCACGTGCAGCGCCATAACAGCTCCCCAAAAGTGAAGCCAAAACAGATAGATCTTTACTTTGCATGTACACTTTTGTTCTTAAAGCCTTTAAATTTGAGAGAAACTTCTGTACATGCTAGGTAAATACAGCAAACACAGCAACAACATTTGTGAGCTTTGTGAAAGATTGTACAGCAGAGGAGCTTCCCTTGTGGTTTAAAAAAAGGGGAAGTAAAGAGTGTGTCCTAGTTCTACACAAATAGATGCAGGGTATTGATCTATCTATATTCATATCTTCTATATTCAATGACTGAAAAAATACTCTTGCTCATCATACGTGTCAATGTGGTAACAGGTAGGAATCCAAGTATTGACAAAATAAAATGATGGATACATATATGGATTCATTCGAAATTAAAATGTGGTGCAACTCTTCTCCAGTGCACCACTCTTTCTTCACCAGACATTTTCGGCTATCTTGCCTTCATCATGCTTCCTGAGGCTGTTTCTGGATTAGGCCTCGATCATTCACCAATTTTTTTGTGTTTTGAATTTTCTCTGAACCACAAGTGTTCCAGACCTGTCGTAGAAGTCATGTGCAGTTAGTCCGCTGCTATTCAAGCCTACAATTTTCACGAATGTATTCACCGCTTTATTTCAGTGACACGGCATTAACAGCACTCGTTATCTTCTCTCAGTCCTTGTCTTTAGCAGGTTCCTTTATTCTGCTGTGAAGACAATTCAAATACACTTTCCTCTATGGATCTCTGAAAGCAGGACTTCAGTATAGTACATGTGGGGCAGGACACTTAGCCTGGTATTATTAGGGTGTTAATTATATATATATAATTTACAATTCTTATGACATTCGTCATGTTTATGCTGGTCATTTAAACACTTATCTGAGTTAGGAGTGTTTTGTTAATCTGACATGGCACACTCGTACAAGCCCACCATACCAAAGAATAAGAATAATAGTAATGATAAGAATATGTGGAAAGGTTACAATGTGGTCCTATTTCCAATGGGTGGCGCAAAAGGAGCATATTGTTGTAACAAGTGTAAATGCTGAGCTTCATTGCACTGGTTTTCATCATACATGAAATAAATATACACATTTATTATTATGCAAGTCATGGCCTTTATTACTTAGGCTTAATGGTTATTATATTATTATATTATACCTTCGGGGCTCTGTTGATTTCTCAAGGAAAGAGAGTGAGTTCATATGCTTCCATTGCTGGTAATAACAATAATAATAATGATTATAATTAATATTAATATTAGGAATTAGGGCTGTACCAATTGTTTCGAAGCTTCAATAATAATACTGACATTTGAATTGTTATTATCAGTAACCTACAGAAATACTGCAGGCAATAGTCACCTTTAATCTACTCTCGACATGGCACTCAAGCCAAGGAACAACTTTCTGCATTATGCAACCACAGATAGCTGCGGACTTGTACCGGTCCTGGAGACTCGCAAGCAGTTCCAGTCATACTACAACTGAGGGTCCGCATCAGTCTGGCTCTCCACGCATGTGCGTTTCTTAATCCATACTAGATTCCAGTTGTTAGCCAGGAGTTCAACGCCATTTGGCTGTCTTTGTATTCATTCTAAGTTACTGGGCTTATGTGGGTAAGGGCAGAACATCTGTTCACAACAAGCCTCTTCTTGGCAAACCAGCTTGAGATGCATATGGCGTTTAGTATAGCTTAGTGCGTTGCGAGTGTCTGGTCGAATGAGGGAGCTACGAAGGATTCGCTGAGAGCTCCCTTGTGATGGACGATGGAGAGAGTGTAAAAAAAACATTGGAAGAGTGAATATGACTAATGTTTCTGACAAGACGAAGAAAAGGATCAATTTGAACACAGCTAATGACATCATATACATGACAGCATCGTGTCTGCTCTCTGTATGATGTTGAGGATAACTGAATCTGTTTTAACATCTTCATGAACACAAACAACAATCAACAGAAGAACGTGTGAAACCCAATGTAGACTTGGTGTCACTGAGATTTCTGAATATGAACAAGAACACGTCTGCGTCTCGACTGACTGATTAGGCTTGGCTTCCTTTGAACTGTCAGAATGTGCAGCAGCCATGTTTCTGTTTGAGCAGACCAGCAGTAACCTTAGATCTGGACCGCTGTCACCGCAGTAACTGCTGCCATGGTGACAAAGGAAAAGAGGAAGCAAAGATGCTGAGAGAAGACACATGCTCTAATGTTCAATAGTAAATGGACTGCATTTACATTCCCATATCTGGACTTGCTTATTGGCCAGTAAAGAGTAACGAAAAATGTATTATGAAAATGATCATCATTTTTTAACATTTGTATACAACTAACCCTGTGATATGATTGCTATCATTGTTGTTTGGCCTGGCTTAGGAAAAACATGAAGAAATACTGTATAGTATGCAAGGCTTTTACCCGATCGATACTGAGCATGTGCAGCTCTCAACAGAGAGGAAAAAGAAGCGAGAGGGCTCACTCGTTAGCTACTGAACGCTCAAGCAGCATTCTCAGATACGTCTCCCTGTTAGAGTTCTCCTGGTATCCTCTGCTTGGGACCGCTAGCTAATATTACCAAATATTGATCCCTATGTCCCACACACACACACACACACACACACAAGAATATCACCCAAGTCTTCTCCACTTTGAACATGTACTTCATCAGATATCCTCTCTCACCTCTGTTCCACAGGAGACTCATATTGCAGGGGACACTGGATGCTCTCGTACCCCTGACTTAACCTGTCCTATTTTTGGTGGCTACCTTCAGCGTCTCACTGTAACTATCACTTTAGATTAACCATCATGGTTAATGGTACACGGCGGGTGACATTACTGTGGCTTACCTCTGCAACTTTAGGGGGAACTCCATCTCCCAGCACTTCTCTGTAGAAGCACTGCTGGGTCATGTAGTAGGTGAGGCCGCTCGTTCTCTTGAAGGCGTCTTTCAGCCGCTTCAGTTCAACATCAGTGACTAGAGAGAAAAAGACAGCAGAAGAAAAGAGATCATAAGCAAACATGTTTAAAACAATCTGCTAACGGGACCAACAGTAAGTACAGCACAAACAAGAACAGTGTAATGCTAACGGAACTTTAACTTTAGCAAGCACTATTTTCGACCGAACAAAGATTTAAGTTTATCCTGAGTAACTAGGACATTGTTTTTGGAAAGTCAAGTTGCCAATGCAATTTTCTAGGAATTGTCAAAGTCTCAAAATTCCCAGCAAAAAAATAAAAATCAGGAACATATGCAACACTGCATATGATTAGGGAAATAAAACTGAGACAAAGGTTTTTGTGTTTTAGGTGAAACAAACCAAAAATAGACAAAATGCTCAAAATGTCTGAAATGGATATCACATCTCACTTTTGTATGTGCTCACACTCTCTCTCACACACACACACACACGCACACACACCCCCCGCCCCGCTAGGCTACAGTCAATTAGAGGTTTACCAAAAACAAGGGCTTTGAACTGAACAATTTCAGTCATCAACACTTGGAAATCGATGACCCACAGAGCTAATATGTGATAATAAATAATGAATAGATGGTCATGATAGCATCAATAGTCATATTTCAGTCAGTCAGAGTCAAATGCATCAAAGAATTGACCATTCGTAGCAAACGGTGATAGAGACAGGCAGAAAACGGCTCTGCTGTCAGACGGAGCTCTTAAAGTATCTGAGGGAGCTGCAGCAGCAAAACACTGCAGCATGACGGTAGAGCAGTAGTGGTGAACAGTGTCAGGTTACAGTCGGCTTGTTTGAGATGATCCAGGCCTGAGCACAATCAATGCCAAACAACGCAGCACGTTAGATCTCTGCCTGAGTTTATCCTGACCTGCTTTGGCGTCATGCAAACATAAGCCAAGACAACCCCACAAGATCATGGCGGCTGCAGTATTGGAACCAGGCACCTCACTTGTTATCCACCATTGCGGTGTCTGCAGCAGCATCGCTGTGCTGGTGCACCTGAAGTGATGCTTTTTACATCAACCGTCCAATGAAGGAGAGTGAAACCATAGCAACGGAGCTAGGCGTATGGCAGCAGCTATGGCGGGTAACCCAAAGAACTGTACCAAGGTTTGGAGTGGATGCTCTAGGTAAAAAGAAAAGAAAGCGATTGACCGCAAGAACAAACATGTATCACCATTAGTGTAGCATTTGTTGGTTGGAGACAGCGCTGAAACTAGAGCAGGGACTAAGGGCAGACAATGAAGTGGCGTTACTGCTGTTGGACAGGTTGGTATTTGTAAAATACTAGTACAGTGTAGTTATTACATTTACTCATTAACAACTTTGCTAATGTTTGAGAGTAATATGTAGGCGACGTTAACAACCTTGCTAACGCCAGAATGTGATATGAAGCCAACGTTAGCGACCTTGCTAACAGATGAGTGTAATATGTAGACAATGCTAATGACCTCACTAAGCGCTCAGTGTAATATATAGCTAACATTAGCAACGTTGCTAACAGAGTAGAATATGTCCAACGTTAGCAGCCGCGGTAAGGGCTCAGTAATATGTAGCCAATCAGAGGAGGGGATGTTTTTCATACGTTGTTGTTCATCAAATTAAATCATTAACCAAAGTGGGCCTGTATAGACAAAGCCTGTTTGGCTATGTCTTACAGCGGTTAAACTGAATTTTAATAAAACAATTTTGGAAGTTGAACTTAACCACTGCATTTGCAGGAATATTTTAATGCATTTTTATATTTAATTCATCAAGTAGTGCAACATATATTCAGTAACTTGCCTTGTCCTTTCAGACAAATAGGGAATACAATATTAAATAACAAACCAAAAGGTTAAATAATGATTTAACATGCCCAAATTAAATCCTCCTTTCAGGACCATGGATAGCGCCACTTGACCAGGCGTGCCAAAACACCTATTTAGAAATTCAATATTTAATAGAAAATAATGGAAATACAGACAAGTCATCAGCTACACCTCAGCAGGCCTCTCAACTTTAACTCTTTTCACATTTTTTGCTGCACTTCTGCAGTGGCAAAGATGTGGAGATGTGTCTGTACCACTCTTTTCACACTGTGCCTCAGTAGCAATGCAGCCTCCATACAACCAGTCAACGGCAGCGCCCATTGGCACGGACAAGACTAGCCGTAGTTAGGACAGCTGATGAAAGCAAGAAGAGAATACGTAGCTGTCCTCAAGAAGCCTCATTGGTTGGTGTTTCATTACATTGTCAAAACATATCTGATTAGTCTTTGGTTGTTTGGAGGGGTAGCATGTGACACATTTTGTTCATGTGAAGCATAAATGAGCTGATAAATGATGCGATAACCTGATATCGGATCGGTCCATAGACTAGTGAACTTGCCGATACCCGAACCAGCATCTTAGGCTCTATTAAAGAGCCTCGCCTTTCTGGATTACAGAGACTTAAAAAATTAAATCATCAATAGTTTTTACTCAACGGTGTACTTCAACAAATATCTTTCAAAGTCCAAATAACAACAAAACTGAATGTAACCTTGAGTACAACAGTCAAGATTTGATTGCAGGGTTAGACAGGAACACTTCTATTGCACAGGCAGACACACAAACCTTTTAAAAAGTATATCTTGGTTTGCTTTGTGACCCTTTTTCTCTCCACAGTAACCATTCATACAGCTGTAAGACGTTACTCTAGCAGAGACTCAACACAGTTTCCTTTTGACTAAGGTCAGTTGGCTTTACAAAGCCAAATCAAATGCCCCCAAAGAACGCCCTTGGCTACATGAAGCATTTATTTTTTGTCATTCAAATACTACAAATACATGACTTGTATTTTGATGCGCTCTCTTCCAAAACCTTCGTCCTAACCTAATCTACTTCCTACACTACAAACAAAGGGATCTGAAGAAGCAAATAAAGGAAAAGGAAACAATAACAGGATGCTGGTGTTGATGTAATAGAGGATTGATGAGGACTTGGTGGGAATATAACTGAATAGAGCTGTCAAAATGAGGGGGTCAGCTGATAGTGAGGGTATTTTTATTTGTTTTTTACCTATTTTCACAATGGAGTTTTATAAAAATTCTCCCAATTACCTCATGTATTTAATATATTGTGGAAGGTGTATATGACCGGTGAAGCATCAAAAGAAGTGTAAGTGCAGACTGAATGTGTCTCTGTAGCTATTCAAGCTTTTCTCCTGTCAGTAAAGATTAGCAAGGCCTGGAGTGAGGCTTTGTAAGACATCCTGACTAAATAAGCACTTGACACTGGAGGGAACATGTTTACTGTAAATGCATTAAAGGAATACTAACAATTTTGGGAAATACCCTTTTTTCCAGGAAGCGTAAAGTGTAAAAGTTTCTTCTTGCTGCCTGGCAACCTCACACTGTGAGGCTCACAGTGACAACAAGACTCCAGGAAGCAATCACACCCAACCAGGAAATAGTCCCGCACTCCACCCCTCAAATAACCATGTGCTATTTTTTACACCTCAGTTTTTTGTAAAAATTTAACAAGCGAGACATAACCTGTTAATTAGTGAGCTTCAGATGTAATGGTAGGGAAGAGCCAGCCTAGCTGCTTAACCACCTGCTTCATATTTAGATAAATCCTTTCATATTTATATATATATATATATTCTTATCTAACTGTTGAAAAAAAAAAATAAGCAAATATTCCAAAATGTCAAAGTATTGTTGAATTTTGTCGGACATGTTGGAGAGCACGCGTTGACAGAATGGTCAGTCATAAGGCTTGTTTCATGGTGTGAAAAACATGAAGTGCATTAGCATCATGTTGTCTTGTGATTTGTACCATCTCCTTTGTTTCTCTAGGAGTGCATTGGAGGTCAGGGGAAATACAGCTTTCTTTCCAGAGCTCATCACCACTTTGGCCTCTATGACGACAGATGAGAGCAGCTATGTGCTTTTAAAACGCTTATATTATTTATATATATATATATATATATTTTATAAATAGGAAAGGAGTATTGCTCACATGGCTACACAAGGGGGAAGAGAATTACAGAGAATGAGCTAAATTAGAAAGGAGAGCAAATAAGAAAAGTCAATAGAACATGTTATGCAAAGCAAAGCAGAAGCAGACTGACACACTTGGTATCGAGGATACGTTTGACTTGCAATGCAGTAGAATTAAGGTTTTTTGGAAGATATCAGTTATATAAGGCCCTATCTAGGTCTCGTCTTTTATTCCAACACACTGTGCTCCGGGTACAGCAGCTGTAGAAAATGCCTCACTTCCCATTGCTCCAAAAATACACAGCCTCCCTGCAGCCAACAGAGGCACGTTGCTAATTATTATACTGAATGATGGCGAAATTCTTTATGACATCAGTTGGAGCAAAGGATTTCATTGGTCAAACATAGTTCTGCAGAAGGTGCAGAGTTTAATAAAGTGACAGCTGAGGGTAAAAAGCTGTTCCTGAGCCTGCTGGTCCTGGAACGCAGACTCCTATAGCGCCCTCCGCAGGCAGCGCTTGAGGTGGACGGTCTCGATGGCAGGGAGTGGAGTACCGGTGATACGTTGGGCAGCGGTAGAAGTTCACCAGGATCAGAGGAGACATGTGGATTTTCTTCAGTCTCCTCAGGAACAAGAGACGCTGGTGTGCCTTCTTGACCAGGGTTGAGGTGTTGAGGGTCCAAGAGAGGTCCTCTGAGGTGTGGACCCCCAGTAACCTAAAGCTAGTGACACGCTCAACCTCTGTTCCATTGATATGGATGGGTGTGTGTGTGTGCAGCCTTTGGTCTTTCTGAAGTCCACAATAAGCTCCTTGGTCTTTTTGGTGTTGAGGGCCAGGTTGTTGTTGGCGCACCACGCCGCCAAGTGCCGGACCTCCTCCCTATAGGCCAACTCATTGTTGTTGTTGTTGATGAGGCCCACCACCGTCGTGTAGTCTGCAAACTTGATAATGGTATTGGAACCATGTAGAGGCGTGCAGTCATAGGTGAACAGGGAGTAGAGGAGAGGACTCAGCACACAGTGGAACGCCAGTGTTCAGGGTGAGGGTAGAGGTGTGATTGCCTAACCTAACATACTGGGGTTCGTTGGTTAGGAAGTCCAGTATCCAGCTGCAGAGGGAGGTGTTGATGCCACGGTCTCCTAGTTTGGTGATCAGTTTGGAGGGGGTGATGGTGTTCAATGCTGAACTGAAATCGATGAACAGCATTCTCACATAGGTGTTGTGGTGCAGGTGGGAGAGGGCGGAGTGAAGCGCCGTGGAGATGGCGTCCTCTGTACACCTGTTCTGGCGGTAGGCCAATTGGAGGGGGTCCAGTGTGGGTGGTAGGCAGGTTTTGAGATGAGCCAGGACCAGCCTCTCTAAGCACTTCATGATGATGGGGGTGAGTGCAACAGGGCGGAAGTCGTTTAGGCTCATGGCAGTGGAGTGTACTGGCACGATTGAGGTGGTTTTGAAGCATGTGGGTGCAGCTGCTTGGGCCAGAGACAGGTTGAAGATGTTAGTCAGGACCTGTCAGCTGCCCAGCACAGGCCCTGAGCACGTGTCCGGGGATGCCATCGGGGCCAGCAGCCTGATGGCAGCCTGTGGTTCATCGTGTCATGAAAATCTTGTCAACGTTTTAAAAAAATAAAAGGGGGTTATCTCAACACTCCGGAACAAACAAATTGAGACTCCATGTACTTTACAGACCTCGATGGAACTGGTGCTGAGCCGTCTACTACAATCTGTGAGATCGGCCGTTTGGTCTCCTGAATGAACAGGATAAGTCTGAGGAGAGGGGAAAGTGAAAGAGCAGCACTTTTTGAGCAAAGCCCTTAAACCCCCAACTGCACCAGTAGAACTTCTCAGTGGCCAACAGATGAGTCTGGTTGTAGTGGGCAGCTTCCGGGTGTTAACAGGGCTTCCCATTAATTACCTAGACTGTGGCAGCCCGCCATGGTGCATTTGTCCTGCCACAGTTTCATAATTAACCTAAAATATTTACACTTCTTCACAGGTACGCTGGCTGGCCCTAGCCAAGCCCAGCTCCAGGTGGACTCAGAAAGGCCAGCGTAAAGGTGGCCAACGGCTCCGGCTGTGTGGCCCCTCGCAGGGAACTCACCGCTCTCTCTCTCTCTCTTCTCTCACTGTGCTTACTAGAGCACAGTAAAAAAAAAGTACACAGATATTTTACTTGAGTAAAAGTAATACGAAAAATGTTTTAAATTCTGTAAAAAGTCCTGCATTCAGGACTTAGTCTGCATAAAAGTACAAAAGTATTTGCATCAAAATATACTTCAAGTAGCAAAAGATTTTAAAAGAATCATGCAGAATTATATATTGGAATATAATCACTGATGTGCTAATGAGCTCATCCTTTAATGTTGCTGCTCATTTGAGCTACTTTATAATAGGATACTTAATGATTATATACTACTTGAAAGTACATTATAGTTAACTTATATTTTGTATTAAGAATCTAAATCTGCAAAGTAGCTAGTAATTGATTTTGTCAAATAAATGCAGAAGGTACAAAGTAATATTTGTCTCTGAGATGTAGTGGAGTACAAGTATAAAGTTACAGAAAATGGAAGGTAGCCTAAATGTACTTAATTACATTCTACCACAGCACAAAATTGTTTCCAAGAATATAAAGTTATGTATAGATCTCACCTCTCTGAAAGTGCACAAGATCGATCCATTTAACTTTAAAATGTACAAACGTTTCTTCCTAGGGAGCATGTAGGGTCCGAGGTCTCACTGACTCCTGTGGGAAACACTGGTTAATGTGCGAGTGAGGACTGGGGCATCCCTCAATTAAAGTGTCCCAGAACAGCAGGGTGTCGACCTTCACACAGCATGCTGCTCAGACCTTACCAAATATGTATTCTAAGTGTATCTAATCTATGTGTGGGGGGCGTAAGCCATCCAATCGGAGTGCAGAACCGATTAGTGGTGAAGTGCTAAATCACAGGCTTCAGCAACCCTTCAGGCAGCCAATCAAACACGTGGATCAGCAGAGTGCACACAGCTCCAGCAACAGAGAATAGAGCACCCTGTGTGGCATGTAAGGCAGGAGCTGACGGACACAAGACAAGAAGCACAACATATTGTGTAGACTCTGCAGAGCCCGATCTCCTGTCTCCTCTACATGGTGTGCAGTGGAAACCTGATCTTCTACTCTCTTTAACTGCTGCAGTGTTTGTGTTACAATTAGGACCCTTTCAATCGTTTCAATGCTGGTGCCAATATGATATCCATATTAGAGCTGAAACAACTGGGAAAATTATGAATATGATAGAATTTACCATTAACAACCTTTTATAACAGCTATACGATTAAGAAAAAGAAATTAGCTTTTCGTCTGAAAATCTGTGTAAGGCTGTGTTCACACCTAACGCGACGATTATCCGCGCTACTACATTACATTCAAAGTAAACACTAAATCGCACCAGACGGCGATGAGAGTTGAAATTGTTCAGCTCAGATGAGAAATGTGTTTTTAATGCTCAGCATTGAGATGCTCCTCCTGTCACTGACGTCCTGCTGTTGTTGAATCACAAAATATCTTGTAGCCTAAGGTGTTCACCCAGAGCTCTACGATAGCTCATATTAGTAGAGACCGGACCAAACTGTGTATAAATGTGTGTGTATTAAAGGGTACAAACAATAGCTACACTGCCATATTTACGCCAATATTATGTTATTTTAGCTGCTACAATGTTAGCATAGCCTAGCACCGATCATTCCAAAGAAAACATGCATTTTAAAAGTTATTTGCTTGTCGTCTTACGGAGAGAACTAACAAAACATGAATTCTGACAATTTACAAATCTGCATCACTTTGTAGTTACTTCGTTTATTGCAATTAAATCACAGCCAAATCTGTTTATTTTGTGTTCATACAGCTGTAGTAAACCAGCCGACGTGTGGCTCGCTAGACACAGTGAATACAGCTCGATGAAATACATGGAGCTCCTCCAGATCATGTTATGAACCCAGACAAGAAGGTATTTAGTTTCCCGGGATATCTGGGACTTCCACAACAAGTACTAAGCAGAAGTAGAGGTTATTCTTTCCATGGTTGATGGCGGAAATAAATGGCTTAGTTGAATGAAACGAATAAACATCGCAAACCTCGCAATCAAACGTAGCATTAGAGCACAATATTATATTACACATTCTAGGATTAGTATCTTATTTGATCTTAATGAAGTGCATTAAACAAATCGGTTTGCTTGCACTACAGCTTGGTTTCCGTGAATTAAGCCAATTAATCTCCACTTGTGTAATCTCGTACAGCTTTGTCTGGCTTTAGTCCTTTTGATTGTGTCTCTGGTGAAGTTCCACACGTGTAGGGAGGCTGTGCAGCTCTCACACCCAAAGAATAATGTACACATCTCTGATAAAACAGTGAAGCATGGCATGTTAGTCCATATCAGTAATATAACTGAAGATGAGCAGGTTGACTCTAGTTAATGCACATAAACCCCTGTTGTGCACACATTAGGGCAACCATGTAGTGTGGGCAGCTTTCTGATCGTGCATTATCTCGTCTGTGTGTCGCACCACTCCGGTAAACGCAGTGCTCACACACTGGGACACGGTGAACAGACCCAGCAGCCAGGCTGTCGGCCTATCACAGCTCACTACTGGACTCCCCCATTTCAACTTCTGATCTGTTTGGACTGCATGCAACTGAAATAAAATGAAAACTATTACTTTACAATTTTTTTTTTTTACGCATGGAAGAAAAATATAACAATGATTGTTATAACAAATGATTGTATGCTTCTTGGGATGCACCGATACCACTTTCAGAAGTGCAACTACTCACATTTGAGTGCTTGTCGATCAGCTCGAACAATGACTTTGCAAACATCAGATGTTCCTCTCTTTCTGACCGTAACACATTGAATATACAACATGATGCTGCTGCTGACATTTTAACAATCAACATTGTGTTTTCTTGATACAAACAGACCACAGTTTGCCATAGGGATGTTAATAATTAACCTTTTAAAAGTGCTATCAGTTAAACAATTAAAAGAAATGCTAAAAATAAAAAAGCTGAGCAAACCTCAGTGGCTTGTCACCTCAAGGTAAAGAGTGCAACACACACACACACACACACACACACACACACACACACACACACACACACACACACACACACACACACACACACACACACACACACACACACACACACACACACACACACACACACACACACACACACACACGCGGTGGAATTATCCAGCGATCCAACCTTATCTGACCAGTCACATGGCAACATTCCTAATTCCCACCAAGGGCTCGACTGCCGTAATTATGAGGTCAGTTTTCATGGAGTCTACCAGGACACCAGCAGGATAGTGGGCAGGGGACGTCCTGTGTGAGAGGTTAGGCTCAGATGTGTTCCTGCTGTAGACTAAACCCAGGGTCAAACTTCTTTCAAGACTACATTTGCAGGGTTGATTATGCAGTTTCTGTTCATTTAGTTTCTATCTAACTAACGTGTGATTGCTAACATATGCCTAGAGTGAGAACGGGGATTTTTTTTTTTATTAGAGAGATATTCATGTCCTCTTTACAATAAAGAAATGGATAAGATATGAGAAAATCATATAGAACATAATCAGTGCGGCTGCTGATTATCACGGTACCATAAGGTCATCGTATCGTCACACTGATGCTGAATAGACTACTTCTATGAATTGTATCAACCTGTATCTGCATACAACGGACTTCTTTAGTGACGAGCTAACACAGGTGGTGGATACAGCAGACTGGAGGCTGGGCGTCTACGTTTCAGAGGTCAAAGTCTGCTTTCTTTTTAAATAGTAAATGATGGGATGACTGAACATTTACTAGTATGGAGAAGAAACGGTCCCGCTTAATCGAGAAGAGACGAGCCATTTCATGTCCAATTATTGAATCAGCTGGGTTGCTCGCAAGAGAAATGCTAAATGATCTAGCATTTATATGGCGCCTGTCTAGTCTTCCAACTACTCCAAGCGCTTTACACATGTCAACATTCACACATGCACACTCTGATCGCAGAGGCTGCCACGCAAGGTGCCAGCTGCCCATCAGGATTGACCCACTCACACACTGATGGCAGAGCCACGGGTTCAGAGACACGTTGCGACTGTGCTCATTGTGACCTTCAATGTACAAAGTTAAAAGAATAAATGATTGGTCAGGAATCAGGAAGCCTTGATAACCTTGTGGTATTGTGAAATGATCCAGCAGGCTAGTTTCATTATGTGCTGAGTAACATCAAGGTTGATGTTTAAAGGAATCTCCTTTTTTAAATGAAATTGACTGCATAGAAAGAGTACTTCCTGAAGTAGCCTGTCCTTTATGCTGAATACGTATATTCTCAGGGCCCCACCAATCCCTGTTTTCTATAATAAAGAAGTTGCTGGGAGACTTGAAGCCAATCTATGGTAGTGGTAGAGGGATGAAGAGAGTAGAGGTGAAATAAGAATAAAATATGAAGGAAAACAGAGAAAATATATCATAATATATCATAATGCTAGCCGGAGCGGCTGCTGGAGCTGATGGCGGCCAATCCAGAGTCCGCAGCGAGTTAAGAAGCCTCCCAGGGTCGGCTCTCCGCTAAAGATACGGGCTGCTTAGTCTATTTCAGAAGGAGCCGCTCCAGCTTGGCAACATAACTAACTGCCACTGTTTGTGAAACACAGACATGAATAACGGGACTTCTAACAGTATTAACTTTGTCGTCAACAAAGTAGGAAATAATAACAAACACATGTTGTCTATGTTGAATTTTAATGTAATATACTGTTTCAGTGTACATAATAGGCTACTCTCTGTGAAACATAACATCAATTCCATTCTTTTCTAGTATTTATTCACCAACAGTATACTTTAAAAAACACTGCACTTTCACAGCTTCAGTTACTGTTGACTTCATACTCTATCTCATTATCTCACACGCCTCCCTTGGAACAATTATGACTCGATGCTATAAACTCAATAATTGGACATTTCAAACTCAATTGTCAACGTTATGATCTCCTGTAACAACTATTTGACACCTTTCTGTTCCTTTCCACTGCCCATGAACGCAACACATGTGCGTCTTGTTTACGTTCTAAACACGGGTCTGTGTCAGTAAGCTAGGCTAAATACTAGCAGAGTTCTGGTGAGGCTGAGCCTGAGCAGCAGAATATGGATACGATCCTGCCTTAAAAACTAACTTATGGAAGCACTTCGCTTCTTCTCCCGCCTGACTCGGAAAGGATGAGGAAATGAATGAGGTAAATTAATTTGCTTTTTTAATCATGAATCATTACAAATAGCCTTTTTCTTTGCAAGTTACCTAAGTTAATCACTTCCTGCTAGCTTTTATTTTGTAAGTGCCTTTTTACGTTTTGGATCCTTTATTTTGAAGTCCTTTTGGCAAAACCGGAAGCAGATTCAAATCTCGTCAGAGTATTGTAGCTTGACTTCGCATAAGGAAAAGTACGAAATTGACGGTGCAGACTAAAAGAAAAGTGTTATAAAATATTGAACATGAATAAAGGCCTCTGGAAACATCAGTACGCTTCACCATTGTCCGGCTGGGATCCGCTACAATTATGTATATAAACATTTTGATGCATGAAGAAGAATTGATAATGGTTTTATAATGGCATCGTAGCCCTCTGAATCAAATCAAATGGAGTCGCCAGGTGCCTGGAGAACCCCACTCCTAATCTATTGTGTATATGTATAGGTGTAAATCTATACGATCTCCATGCTTCTAAATGTATGCATCCTCAGTTTTCTGTATTACTGCACATGGCTACTTTTTCATCAAATAATACAAGCAAACTTGAACTCAAATCTGACCTCAACAGCCTGTGAAATACAAAGCTGAAACTTTGTCAATACTACCGTGTGACCCAACTCCATAAACATGACAAAAATAGAACAGAACATTATAAGCGTGCTGTAATCCACAATGCAGCTCTAACACGGACTTCCTGAATGTCTGTGGCATGTTACACTGCATGAATAAGACTTTTCCTCACTCAGAGCTCTTCTACGCTTACTTGTTTTAAGTCACTGCATCTGTCGACAGAACACCACCAATTGAATTTCAGCCTGATACAAGATTCTTTCAGCCCAACATTGTTGAAACAGAGTTAATGTTGGTAACGAGAGCATCAAGTTATCAGTCCAATCGTTTGAATGGAGAAAAACCAACAGAGAGAAGAGAAACAAGCGACAGTGAATGACACGACAGACTCGCACCGAGCAGACATGAAACCAATTCCCCACTATGTTCTGTCACTGCATCGACACAGAATCATCCACATCGCAATACGTCTTAGAACTGAATTTCAACACCTCGTATGTATCACACAGGACTTAATCCTCATTCAGGGGCCGTCTGTCAGCGAGGACATCTCGGAAACAGCAACCTTTAGGATTCATCTCGTAACCCATTGGCTAAATAAAAGGTCTAACATGAGGATTAAGTACAATATATACCAAAGTCAGCATTGTGTTCATAAGAATTAACACAGAAAGAACATGAAAGAAAACGCGTTTACGTCTTTCAGGACCTAAGAGGCCATCCTTACTAGAATAACGGCTAAACAGAGTTTCTTACAGATTTGCCATTTTAATCTCAGAGAATATCAGAGCATTTTTCTCGTAGATTTGTGACTTTAATTTCCGGTGTTTTCTTGGAATATTACATCCCTCCCCTGGCTCTGTAATTATTGTTTTTTACTTCAATGGCCCAGCATGACCGTTTATGAAATTCTTTTTTTCCTTCAAAACATTTTCCCATGGATTTTCAACATAATCATGCATTTAGAAAATCACTGCACTTGTGAGATTAGCGGGGGTTGATGACTACAGTCTCAGCTGGCTCTTGTTTCACTTCAGTCAAGTTAGACAGAAACATCTCAAGGCACTGCTACTGAAAATCAAAACATTCCATTAAGAAAATGCCTCGTCCTACCAGATAATAGCTAAATTGTTACAATTAGATGGACCAACGGGGAGCAAAACAAAGCGGTCCACATTGTAGAAAACACTGTATTGTTGATGCTGTGATGCAATGGGGGGGGGGGGGTTCTTGGACACTGGGCTGCATCAAATGCAATGGTTACCATTCAATGCAGAGCAAACAATGGGTCTGATTTCTGCTACTGCACCAACACGCTCTCCATCCGCACACACAGTTTACAGACAAAGCCTGGGAACATAATACACAATAGGCAGATACACAGCAATGCATGCTTAGCTCTTCTATTAGTCTCCATTGGTGTCTCTAAGTCTCACGGTCTGTCTGTCTCAGCAGGTTTTCAGTGCTAGACCACCTCACTTAATCATCGTGGCAGCAGAGCAGCAGCCAACAAAGCCTCCTGCTGTGACTCAATGTTTGTTGTCCTATGAAATATAAAGCAGGTGTGCTCGCCTGCTGCTAACAGCAAGACTGGAAACACTCGGACAGGGAGCAACGAGGCGTCTGGAGCGGCATGCAAATACTAAACTTACATGAGCCCCGGCAACCTTTTCGTCATGGTGAACTGTCAACAGAAGCTGCAGGCACAAACGTACAGGGAGTGCTGTTCTTAAAAAGCTCACTTCACCTGCAGGCATGACACCAAACATTCAGCATGAGGATGCTGTTTAATGGGGTTGGAAAGAGAAAAACAACATAAAACAACAGTTTTTTTCGAAGCTATTTACTCATTGTGATACTACTATGCCCTTGGTTCAGCATAGACTTTGTTTTTTGCTGCGGTCCAGTGACAGTTGGGGAAAATGGCAATTAGGTGCACTGAAGTCTTTTCAAAGGACGTTAAAATGATGAAATTCTCGGTTTCAAAATTAAACCAAATTATCCCCATTCCCCTATCACGTCATTACTTTACAGGTCAGTGGCGCTCTGTTGTGGCTAACCTGTGCCTTACTTAACTCTGAGTAATAACCCTTTTCCCAAAAGACACTTCGACATGTACTGGGGCTAGGCAGTAGCTGCTTCAGCTTCAGGGTCCTGGTATGATGCATGCTGGCTCACTGTCACGGCTTACTTGGACACTTGATTAGAACAGAGCTATAGTTAATGTTGGCAACATCTGTGCTCCTCCTACTATGACAAGTCAAAGCTACCATGGGTGCTATTATGGGAGCTACAATAAGGGTGAAACCGATGAGAACCTCAGAGCTACGCGCAACATCAACACAACCAATATGATGAGGCAGAGGCACCTAAAGAGAATAAAGTCCACACACCTATTTATTCCTGTAGCTCTCTTTGGAGGAGCAACAGCTGATTCGTGATGGGAGCTCTGGGTGGCAGTAGCTTCGTCTGTGGAGACGGAGCGTGGACTAAGAGAGGTGCCAGCTCACCTCCTGGGCACTGCCAAGGTACCCTTGAGCAAGGCACCGTACACTCAAACTGCCCACTGCTCCTAACACTAGGGTGGGTTAAATGCAGAGGCTTAATTTCACTTTGTGCTGTGTACATGTGTGACAATATAAGTTGATTTGATTTGGAGAGGACAGCTGGCTAGTTAGCTAGCTAGCTTGTCTATCTCCAGAGCTGGCAAACTAGCCAGCTGCTAAATGAGTACAATTTAACAACTTAATGCTTCACCCACACACTCTTGTCACAGTGTAGGAAAGCTACATTGCCATCGCCAGATAAATGACAACTTTATTCAGACGGTTTTCTGTGTTCGGTGTCGCGTGGAAGCATGGCGGATTTAGCAGGCTGGCTAAGTAGCCAGCCCTCCGCTGCTAGGCTTACTGGTGTCGCCATGCTAAGCCTAGCAGCAACATTTCTGTCCATCTCTCTAATAGATGAGCCTTCTGTGTGGCGGTCTGTGAGGAGGTTAGCTGAATGCTAAGCTAATATACTAGCAACATTTTCTCTCCATCTCTGAAACGCCTTGCCGAGTCCGGTAGCTCACTACAGCCTAGAATCACAGTCTATCATCTCAAATGTATGCACTATATTATGAAAGTGCATATTTAGATTTAGAATATTTCTGACAGCCCTATAATATAGTATTTTATAATTCTTACAGACAATAGCTTAGCCACTTGGACAATTGTGGTCTCAGATTAATATTCTGTATCTTAGATGAGGCTCCACCATTTATGGTGTGCTGCATTATGTGAGGAGAGAAAAGGAGAGCAGACAACACACACCCTTGTTGTGCTCCTTTCCTTATACTGAAGGTTTAGGACTATGTGTTGTTGATTTATGCAAGTGACCGGCCATGTTTACATAGCAAACAGCATACTGGAAGCCTTTGTGGCAGCATTCGGCCAATCTACATCCACAAAGCAGCGAGCACAAGGTAAGAATGCAAAGCAGCGGCCTATCACCTCGGCTGATAAAGGCCGCTGACGTCGATAAGAAATGCGAGGCCCTGCAGTTCTCAGGTGACTAGTTAGAGCGATGACCATGACTGTTGCTTTACTAAACTATGTGGTGGTCAACCACACAGGTTCAAATGGCCGGTGAAGGTGTTCCAGGGACTCTCTAAAATCTATAAAGTAGAGCCTGAATAGTATAAACACATGGGATATACAGCCTGTTTAAAGACATGTATCCTTTTACATCCTCCCCACACATTTCAGCCAGGGCCTACAGGGTTCAACGTTATGTTTATTTTTCACTCCACACTCCAGAAAAATCACTGCGTTTAATATTGTTTTGTGTGTAATTTGCTAGATTTACTGGCCCGAATTGGCATACTTACCCCGGGGCAAGTAGGCAATCCTTATTGTCAAGCAACATAAAGTGTGTGTGTGTGTGTGTTTGTGTGTAAGAATGAGTGTGAGTGATAGACAAGAAAACACTAAAACTGCCGAACCATTTCATTGTAAATCCACAAAACAGTTACGCAAACGGTGTGGGATCATATTATTATGTCTTTCAAGATAATTGCACTCAAATAAAAAAACTAAGCTGAAGACAATCACACATTCAAGTTTCCTACTGAAAAAAGAAATATGTAATTGTCATTAATTATTTACGGTATGAACTGTGCCAGAACAGCGTTTTTTGCGCTCCAGATATAATTGAAATGAATAAATGGAGATGATTTTTAAAGAATGGAATTGATGTCATGTTTCACAGAGAGTAGCCTATTATGTACACTGAAACAGTATATTACATTAAAATTCAACAGACAACATGTGTTTGTTATTATTTCCTACTTTGTTGACGACAAAGTTAATACTGTTAGAAGTCCCGTTATTCATGTCTGTGTTTCACAAACAGTGGCAGTTAGTTATGTTGCCAAGCTGGAGCGGCTCCTTCTGAAATAGACTAAGCAGCCCGTATCTTTAGCGGAGAGCCGACCCTGGGAGGCTTCTTAACTCGCTGCGGACTGGATTGGCCGCCATCAGCTCCAGCAGCCGCTCCGGCTAGCATTATGATATATTATGATATATTTTCTCTGTTTTCCTTCATATTTTATTCTTATTTCACCTCTACTCTCTTCATCCCTCTACCACTACCATAGATTGGCTTCAAGTCTCCCAGCAACTTCTTTATTATAGAAAACAGGGATTGGTGGGGCCCTGAGAATATACGTATTCAGCATAAAGGACAGGCTACTTCAGGAAGTACTCTTTCTACGCAGTCAATTTCATTTAAAAAAGGAGATTCCTTTAAACATCAACCTTGATGTTACTCAGCACATAATGAAACTAGCCTGCTGGATCATTTCACAATACCACAAGGTTATCAAGGCTTCCTGATTCCTGACCAATCATTTATTCTTTTAACTTTGTACATTGAAGGTCACAATGAGCACAGTCGCAACGTGTCTCTGAACCCGTGGCTCTGCCATCAGTGTGTGAGTGGGTCAATCCTGATGGGCAGCTGGCACCTTGCGTGGCAGCCTCTGCGATCAGAGTGTGCATGTGTGAATGTTGACATGTGTAAAGCACTTGGAGTAGTTGGAAGACTAGACAGGCGCCATATAAATGCTAGATCATTTAGCATTTCTCTTGCGAGCAACCCAGCTGATTCAATAATTGGACATGAAATGGCTCGTCTCTTCTCGATTAAGCGGGACCGTTTCTTCTCCATACTAGTAAATGTTCAGTCATCCCATCATTTACTATTTAAAAAGAAAGCAGACTTTGACCTCTGAAACGTAGACGCCCAGCCTCCAGTCTGCTGTATCCACCACCTGTGTTAGCTCGTCACTAAAGAAGTCCGTTGTATGCAGATACAGGTTGATACAATTCATAGAAGTAGTCTATTCAGCATCAGTGTGACGATACGATGACCTTATGGTACCGTGATAATCAGCAGCCGCACTGATTATGTTCTATATGATTTTCTCATATCTTATCCATTTCTTTATTGTAAAGAGGACATGAATATCTCTCTAATAAATAAAAAAATCCCCGTTCTCACTCTCACTCTTAGTTAGATAGAAACTAAATGAACAGAGACTGCATAATCAACCCTGCAAATGTAGTCTTGAAAGAAGTTTGACCCTGGGTTTAGTCTACAGCAGGAACACATCTGAGCCTAACCTCTCACACAGGACGTCCCCTGCCCACTATCCTGCTGGTGTCCTGATAGACTCCATGAAAACTGACCTCATAATTACGGCAGTCGAGCCCTTGGTGGGAATTAGGAATGTTGCCATGTGACTGGTCAGATAAGGTTGGATCGCTGGATAATTCCACCGCGCGCGTGCGCGTGTGTGCGTGTGTGCGTGTGTGTGTGTGTGTGTGTGTGTGTGTGTGTGTGTGTGTGTGTGTGTGTTCAGGAATTGAGGGATGTCCAAACCACCACACAAGGAGATGACATTGAAAAGATGCAATTTAGGCAATAGAAACAGCAATATGTTGAGGCGTGTTCAAACATAGGCTTCAGTGGTAAAACTATAGTGAAGAATCCTGGCTGAAATTAAGTTACAAACCTTTATCATTGAAATAAATTGAGTGCAAAGGACAGGTCTGTCTAACTTCCCTGTAGAGCCCTGCTTAAGGTATGACGGTGCCCTGGATGGATGTGTGACAGCCTCTCATAGCCTGGAGTCAAGGCAGACAAAGGTCAGCTACAGGACACCCAGGGAGTAAAGTGCAACAAAAAGGGGATCAGGGATAAGATATCCGCCTTGCTTCCTGATAAATGCTCACCCACATCTTACATAAGTGCACCAACACTCAGACTGTACATGCATCAGTTACACAGTTACCCAGCGTTGTGCTTTACTTGACGTTGCAGTATATATACACACACACACACACACACACACAGGTCTGGGAGACCCTACTTTATGTTTTGGGCTCCCCCAGTGAAAAGAAAATGTCCACAGACTTCGACTCTAAGCAACTAAATGCAGCGACAGCAATGGCAACGTGAAGCATAGCCGTTTGTTGTTCAGCCAAACGCCCTGACTACCGTTACACGGCTTGCTAACTACTGCGTGTACAGTTCAGTGGAAGCGACCTGACAGTCTGCTGGCACAAACATTGACGATTAAGGTTGGCCATGTCACATGGCTGGGCTTGAAATCCGCCAGACGAAGGCTCACACAGACTGTCTGGAGGCATGTCCCTCTGGGAACTTAGCTATAGCGACCCAGCTAACTAACTGCTAGTAGACAAGTAAGCTAGCTAGTTGCAGCATATAACGCTACATTAGCAGTATTCAACATTAGCTACCTAAAGTGATAAGAGCTAGGCTGAGTGGCACACTGTAGGTGTGCCACACTGTAGGTGTGCCACTCAGCCTAGCTCTGTTGTTCAGCTAGAAAGTGAGCACACATTCGAGGCTGTTTGCGCAACTGTTTTGCCAAATAGCGCTACTGTCAGTCAGCCCATCCCTCTCTAGCAGACACTAGCGCCTCTACCAACGCTTTGGTAGCTATGGAGAGAACGTCACGCCAAGCACAGTCCAAAACATCTGACAGTTTTACGTGACCTTGCTTGTAACAGAAGGCAGGCGCCTCATAAAGTACCAGTCAGTTCCATTTTCACATTGCTCGGACGAATAACCCGGTTCGGGATGAACAGAATCCATACAACTACGTAAAGCTACAAATGATTTATGCTTTAATTAACGTGACTAGGAAACGCTTCCTACTGCATCCCGACGTGCGTTTTGGTGGAAGGAGACTGCAGACAATATAGACTTAGCTATTGTTAAACTTAACATGTAACATTTAACATGTACTTAAATTCCGTGAGGCTTTCCGACATCTTGCTATGCCGAATGTATTCATATATCGTGGTGGTTCCGGAGCCAGTGTGTTATTTTTTTGAAAGGTGTCTACCTTATCCAACAACCATGGCCCCTAAAACCTCTAGATTTTAAAAGGGAAGTCAGGACGTTGTCCTCTTGTGCACCGGCCTAGCCTAAAAGCTGACAGTTAGCTAAGCTAGCGCCACTGAGGTGAATCTAGCCCGTTGCTTTTCGGCTTACCTCTCTTGACTGCCTCGTCATACGACAGGAATCCGATCCTCGACTCTTTGGCCCCCATGTTCCCCTCATTTCATTGCGATGTGGAGAAATGAACGCTGCGCACTGAGTTGATCACAATTGTTTTGTCGCCGTATCCGTTTATTGTGGAGTGGGTTGCTGCTGATGTGTGTGTGTGGTGAACGGGTGAATGTTTTCAGCGACGCCTCCATGCTGTCACGTGAGCTGACTCTACAGGTCAGATGATCAGCTCCTCCGTACGCTTGTAAACACACTCAGTATGCCAGACACACACGTCTTTATGTCAACATCAATACTTCATGAAGTGCTTCCCCTCTTTCTCGCGAAGTACACAAATGCATTCGACTCATAATGCGCAGTCAGTCACACCAAGCTGTCAATATGTGTGCGTATCTGTAAAGTCTAGGTTGTAAAGAAGCGCGGGTAGCACCATCTTGTGGCTACTCTGCTAAATGACGCTAGCTGACATCTATACGTCCACCACAGCGACCTCTAGTGCTACCACGGATGTATAGCGTGGCACATAAACCAGGAACAAGCACCGGAACCAGGGAAGTATGTCGTGTTCTTACTTTATAGTTTGTATTATGTATCCAGTTGCAGTTTAATTCAATTCCACATACAATACCGTAATTTCTCTTTGTTCTGGGCTGATGGTTGCCCATCTATATAAATATATATTTTGTTTTTAAAAGTACCAGTTTGATGTTGGCTGGCTCACAGGCGAAGCACTCTTCCCGTAGAACATTAATTATTATGATAGTATTATATTATATTCATGACTTCAGCATGTATCCAACACACGAACGACACCTTCAATACATTTCAACTGTTTCATTTGTACGTCTTCTATTTTATTCCACCAAAAGGACACTAACAGCCAAAAATGAATCCTTAAATGTAAAAAAAGACATTTACTGATCCTTAGCGGACCGTTAATGTTAAATGTTTTTTTAATGCTGCCCTCCTCTCAGGCAGGTGCTGTTAAGTGTCCATGTTTTAGAATGGAGTTGGGCGTGACTCTGTGTTCGTATGACAGCTTTGTCCGCTTCCTACATCACCTAAGCCGTAGTTGGCGTGAACAACATGACAGCGCGCGCAGCACCGCACAAAGCTGCCCGAGCTGACTTCAGCAGCTCGTGGACGCCGCGGGAATGAAAGCATGAATGTGTCTCATCATAACGTGCGTGAGCTCGTTATAATTGCCTAGATAAGTCGTCTTATGCAGGTTGCTTTCTCTATTTTTTTTTTTCCCGGCATGAGGCACAGCTGTCATGTTCAACTGACACGGAGATGGGACTCCAGGTTCTGCTGTACTGGCCGAATATTATTGGTGAGACACATTTGGTTAAATTTGAAGAAATTGT
>NC_136535.1:3260946-3360946 GCF_910591455.1 Pholis gunnellus | reverse complement strand
TTTTGCCTTTTAACAGGCTTCCGTTTTTGTTTTATAAGGTCAGCTTGAATAGCTGTCTTGTGAAATATCATATTGATATCATCAATGGCCTTGTTTACACCATCTCTGGTGTGGATATATTGATTTTGGTCATATATTGATATGTCATCTATCAGATCAGGTGAGTTCAAGGCCATGATGAATTTGTCTCCGCTGTCTGGGGCCCATCGGTAAGTAGGATTTAATTTAAACAGCTTACTGGGTTCCTTTTTTGTGTCATTCCTTTGACCTGAGAGTTTAAAGAACACATTTATTTGGTTGTGGTCTGAGAGGGGGGATTGTTGTCTGACAGTGAATGCACTGATAGTGGAGGGGTCCATGTCAGTGATTGCATAGTCTACTACACTAGATCCAAGAGCTGAGGAGTATGTGAATCTTCCTAAAGAGTCCCCTCTGAACCTACCGTTAACTATGTACAGGCCTAAGGCCCGGCAGAGATGCACTACCTCCTTGCCACTTTTATTTATTTCAGAGTCAAGGTTGTTCCGGTGGGTGATGGTTGGTGTGGTAAATAGGGGAGTCTGACCAAACACATGGTTGTTGCCCTGTGGGTCGATGACATCAGGTACAATTCCTGTTCGTCCATTTAGATCTCCAGTTAGGAGCACGTTTCCCTGGGCTTGGAAATACGCGATTTCTGAATGGAGAGTTTCAAAAATGTCTTCCTCAAAATAAGGAGAATCTACTGGGGGTATGTAAATAGCACAGAGATATAGATCCCGATCAGTTATTCCCAGGGTTTGATCTAACCTTAACCAAATGTGTGATTTACCCTGTTTTACGGTTGAGATCTTTTGGCAAAGGTCTCCTTTATACCACACCAAGATCCCCCCCGATGTTCTGCCTTTGCGTATGTTTTTAAATTTTATAGAGGGCACCATGACTTCATTATATCCTGGAGGACAGTGAGTGAGCAGATCATTGTGACACCATGTTTCTGTTAACACAATTATATCAACATTTTTGATAGATTTCATGAATTCAGGGTTTCCACTCTTCAGTTCAAAAGTTGAGTGGAGACCCTGAATATTCCAACAGCTAATATGAAATGAACGCATTTAAAAACAATCAAAATGAACCTGTATAGTGAGACAAATATAAAAAAATCTACAACTATCTATATATTTACAATACTGAATAATAATTTTGCTTAGCTGAGCAGAAGTCGGGTGCACAGGGTGCGCAGCATCTCTCTGATGTCTCCCAGCTGAGAGGTAGCAGGGGGAGGGACTGTGGTAGTAGGCTGGGCTACAACTGCAGCATAACTCCGCTGTTTTGGGTGGGGAGGTGGATAAGGGGCAGGTGCTGCTATATGTCTCTGCTGATGTGGATGGGGGGGTGGGTAAGGGGCAGGTGCTGTTGCATATCTCTGCTGTTGTGGGTGGGGAGGGGGGCCGGGGGCAGCTATTGCTGCATATCTCTGCTGCTGATATTGTAAAAGGTGGGCAGGAGCCGAGGAGAGGGAAGGTAGCCTCCTCTGGTTCTGCTTCATACTTGGGTGGTGGTGGGGGGGAGGAGTTCTGGGAGGTCTGGGATGGTCTCTAAAGCTCGTAGTAACGGAGGGGGTGGAAGGATTGTGTCCCAGGGCCATGTCTTTGAGGGTCTTTGCAAATATTCCCATCCTTTCCTTGTGTAGATGGAGTCCATCATAGAGGTCCCAGGTGCCAATGGTTGGGTGGAGGGCCAGGTGGACATTATCTCCATGATAATGTCATGGATGACATGGGGAGGGGTGTCCGTCCTAGGCAGCAGGGTGGAGATCACAATGCGGGTGTCAGGGAATTCTTTACTGGCCTGCTCTGCCATCTTCCTCACTGCCTCAGCAGTGTTCTTACGGAGGCTGTGCAGGTCATTTGTTCCTGTGTGGATCACCATGTATTCAGGGCTCCTGAAAGTCTCCTTTTTTAACAGCTTCATTGCCTGACCTGTGGTGCTGCAGCGTTTAGAAAGCACTTTTTTACCAGGAAAAAGCTTGTTTGTGTCCAGGAATTTCCCATTAGAGTCAGTCAACAGGACCACTTGTGGGGCTTGGTCTTCAGGTTGAGTGGAGGAAAGCTGGGATGGGCAGAGCTGGCTGTTGGTAGCTGGCTGTGTGGATGTATAAGGAGGTGCCAGGGTGCTGTTGGGCTGGGTGTAGAGCAGAAGGGGTGGGACAGAGACAGGGCAGGGGTTTGGGACACTGGCTGGGAGAGTTTGTGTCTCTGTACTTCTCATTGTTGGGACCGATGAGAGTTGGTCTGTCAGGCGTTGGACTTGTCTGGTGAAGCTCCTTTCTCTATTCTCAGCATCCTCCTTCACTTTGGCTAACTGAGTACGGAGCACACTGTTCTCCTGTTTGAGTGCCTCTACACTTCCTCTGAGGTCAGATGCCAAGGCCTGGTTGTCTCTCTTGAGCTGCTGGAGCTCCTCTTTAAGCTGTTGTAGAGTGTTGTCTGGGGGGTCAGACAGTCTGGCCTGGGTCAGCTCTTTGAATTCAGCAAAGTCCAGCTCCAGCAGGGCCATATTCTCCTTCAGCTTGTTGGTGGAGTTGGCAGGTGTGGGAGGGGCAGAGATGGCCAAGGTGGTGAGGTTCTCTACTGGGTTATCATCATCTTCACTGTCAGAGGGGACATGGATCCTCTTGGTGCCCATCTCAGCTTTCAACAGTGGGAATACCTCTTCAAAGGACTCCAGGTTGGTTTCATTCCCTTGGACCATTACCTTTCCTTTGGTGTAGTATGTGATGGTAAGCAGAGGGTCATCCTTGTCAAGGTGTTCATCTTTACAGATCTTCAATCTGCCTCCTGAGCCGATGCCCTCACTGGATACGTATGCATAATGGCTGCACAGAGTATCTTTCCACATGTAAATCGAATCAGTGAAGAAAATGAGGTTGTTCTTCTTCCTTCCTTCTCTTTGTTGGGCGTAGTCGGTGAAGAGGACCTCTGGGTTTTCTCGTAGTGTCTTGTCCTTGTGTTTCTCTCTGGCTGTTACACGTTTACATTCAGCAGGGTCTCTCTGCTCTCTGCTCTCACAGCTGTGCTGGGAGCTGCCTGCTGACCGGTTTCCATGGCGACCAGTTGTTTGGACCAGTTGTTTACTTCCAAGAGGCGCTAGGCTAGCTATTTTCTTTGTTGGCTTTTCTAGCCCAAAAATACTGGTAAAAAAACTATACTATGTACAGTCCACCAGATATATCAATGCTACCAACAAGGATCCTTCAATTCTTCTTCTTGTCTTCACAAAATATCTCTTCTGTTAGCTTCTGTTAGCTTCCTTAGTGCAGTTTCTCCTTAGCCAGCAGTTAGCCGCTAGTCGTTGGCCGTTAGCAGTTAGCCTGCAGTTAGTTGACATCTAGTTGTCAACTGACATATATATAGATATCTATGTATCTATGTATCTATATATGGATACTGAGATACTTCTATATCCGTTTTGAAGATCATCTGAAGGTTATCTTGCAATTTGTCTCACTTTTTCAGGTCCAAGTCTTAGATGAGTTTAGGAGCTCATTTCTCGTGCAGCTACTCTTCTCGGAATCTTCTCGGAATCTCTCTCTCTGTCTGTCTCTCTCTCTGTCTGTCTGTCTCTCTCTCTGTCTGTCTGTCCGTCTGTCTCTCTCTCTCTATCTGTCTCTCTGTCTGTCTCTCTCTCTGTCTGTCTGTCTGTCTGTCTGTCTGTCTCTCTCTCTGTCTGTCTCTCTCTGTCTGTCTGTCTGTCTCTCTCTCTGTCTGTCTCTCTGTCTGTCTCTCTCTCTCTCTCTGTCTGTCTCTCTCTGTCTGTCTGTCTGTCTCTCTGTCTGTCTCTCTCTGTCTGTCTGTCTCTCTCTCTGTCTGTCTGTCTCTCTCTCTGTCTGTCTCTCTGTCTGTCTGTCTGTCTCTCTCTCTGTCTGTCTCTCTGTCTGTCTCTCTCTCTCTCTCTGTCTGTCTCTCTCTGTCTGTCTGTCTGTCTCTCTGTCTGTCTCTCTCTGTCTGTTTCTCTGTCTGTCTGTCTCTCTCTCTCAGTCTGTCTTTCTCTGTCTGTCTGTCTGTTTATCTGTCTGTCTGTCTGTCTCTCTCTCTCTCTGTCTGTCTGTCTCTCTCTCTGTCTGTCTCTCTCTCTGTCTGTCTGTCTGTCTGTCTGTCTGTCTCTCTCTCTCTGTCTGTCTGTCTGTCTGTCTGTCTGTCTGTCTGTCTGTCTGTCTGTCTGTCTGTCTGTCTGTCCGTCCGTCTGTCTGTCTGTCTCTCTCTACACACACACAAATGACTTGGGGATATTCAGTCAAAGGCATTGTTAGACCTGATGTCTGTCTCTCTCTCTTTCTCTGCAATCTCTCTCTTTCTCTCCCACACACACGCTTGTCATTTAATAACCTCTGTGTGTGTGTGTGTGTCAAACTTTATGATTCTGTCTCCTCTCCCCCTCTCTCGCCCACTCAGTCCCACCTTTTCAAAATAAAAGCCCCTTGGAGTAACTGTATCTTAACATGAAGCTCAGAATTAGCTCAGTTGTTTTTGTATTTTTTTCTATTAAAATGTGAACACTGCACTCTGGTCCTGCCTTGTATGAATTTGTGGTTACTTGTAAGTGGGTTGGGTGTAGTTATGCATGATACATTGATAATACATTTTAAAAACCATTCTTTCAGTCATTCATTGATTCATTTCATGTTGCAATGGTAATTAAACAAGGCAATGCAACCATTGTATTCTCTAAATCTCTCTCACAGTGAAACACACAGTGTACCTTGAAAATACATGCTTAGGTACTACCGGTAACATCGGCGTGTGTATATATTGCGACGTCTTCGGGCAGTAGAAGCCACACTGTCAAAATTTCCTGGGGAATTTTCTAGTTAAAGGTATTATTGATGAAATGCCAATAATGAGACTGAACGGAGTGTAGAGCAGAGTCTAAGGTTTTGCATGTAGGTGTAGTTGCGTCCTGTTTCATAACCACAAAAGGCGTCACCAGGAGGAACAGTTGCTGAGTGCACAGGACATGAATGTTGTGTCTGCAGTATGTGATGATGTTTTCTGTGCAGGAGTGGACGGCTGGTTGGCACGGAGGCTGGGCCAGACCTCCAGGTTTGGAGCCTGGCTGGACGTAGTGGTGGACAACCTGGGCAGAGGCCTACTGTGGAGTCTGCTTTTTCAGGTCTGCTGGCTGCAGAACACGCAACACAAACAGTATAGTATACACACACACACACACGTGCACACCAAGTGCTCACATTAGGCTGTGAGCTTCCTATACGATTATCATGGAATAGTTTGGAATGAGCCTCTCTCTTTGATTTACAGTAGCTACACATGAAATGATTGCATACAGCTGGTACGAAGGAGCCTAGTATCTGCCAAGAAATTAATCCTCATTAATCCTTATTGCACCAGCAGTAGCCTTTACTGTTCTGCGTCTTAGTTGTTGTGACATCAAGTAGAACACCCATGCGGTACGCTCAACCGTGTCTGTAAAGAATATTTTAAGCAGAGGTGTCTTGCACAGCATCATTTCTAACATGGTGTTAAATGTTTCTATGTGTCCTATTGCAGTGGGGCTGGCTGGTGTCTGCTTTGGAGTGGTGTGTGTTTGTGTGTAACCACAATGCCAGAGGTGACCACTGGAAGAACAGTTTCATCACCAGCCCTCCATTCATCCAAGCCGTCATGGCAAACGGTAACAAGCCTGTCACTGTGAATACGTTTGTGTTGATGTGCAGCTCAAGATACATTACAAGATTCCATGAACTGTGTATCTGCTGCTGTTAGGGTTTCGAACACCTCTTGGCACATGGGTGGTGAGCGGGCTGCACGGCCTCCCCCTGTGGCTCTATGGGTGTCGGTGGGGTTTACTGACCCACTGGCTGGGTCTGCCTCTCTGGATCCAGGCTCTGGGGACTGTGCTGCTGGCTGCAGGTCGCCTGCTGGCTCTATCAGTGGAGGTAGGAATAACCTTTGATAAGCACAAACATCATGTCGACAAAAGTTGAAGTTGTTGTTCTAATAGTTGTTTTAAATTTCCTATTTAATTATGTTATTTCTGCAGATATGGTGTATGTGGACACACATCAAATACCTCACCAATGACGAGCCGGAAGAGAAAAAGAACTGAAAGCCACTCAGCAGTTACACTGCCCCGTCTACGCTGGGACAATGCTGCACCTTTATATGAACACTGGCCTCAGGGCACATTTGGTTTTCTCCCAAGAAAATGTGAAAGATGATTAGATGTCTACCAAACAGAGAATATTTCACGTAAATATAAGGTGGTCAAGTTTGGACTGATTTTTTTCAACGACACTACGCTCTGTCCCAACAGTCCCAGGGAGGCAGCATTCTGCACTCCCTGTAGGCTTCAATCGAACAATCCTTCACGTTTGGGTTGGGCTCTAAAAAACGTGACAAATTGTAAGCAGACACCCGTCTCTGTTCAGGGATCAAATTATTTTCAGTTCTGTTCAAGTTGTCTGTGAGTAATGGAAGGTTATTTTGTGTCCCTACTTCCCTCCTGACATGACAGCAGTTCATCCCAGAGGCACTGGAGGGTGTTTGTCAAAGCTCTGTGGAGGACGGGCAAGTTTTTCCAAACTAATGTGGAAAAAAACATTTCTTTATGGAGCTGTGCAGGTGTACACTTCAGTGTGCTGTAGAGACCATGTTGGCTAGTAGGTGTCTGCATGGGTAGTACGATTTTCCAGAAAGATGTTTGTGGGGTTTGAATATCTGGAGACTTTTTTTTAACTCTTTGTAATATGGCCGTGAATTATGCTCTCTCTCTTCATTCTGGACTTTTCCAGAAGTTAGAGAGCATTGATGTGGGAGAGACCCGATGAAGGCTTTGTTTCAGGGAGGTTATCCTGTTGCCATTACTGGTGCCTTGCAATAAAATGCTGAAAGACAGTCCTAAGAAGAGTGGTCATTATCTACCTACTGTACAACACAGTTAAGCCGACACACAGTCAGGATTGTACTGTTCAAACACGAATGGGCATTCTCTAAACTGCCACAACGTTGGTTGGGTATAACGCTACTGTCTCAAATAGCATTGTCTGCTCTCTAGCAGAGATTTCTATTAAGTTGAGACACCCAAGGCAACAACAAAGAACAAAACAGATTGTCTATTTTCAGACTAGTGGAAAGAAAAAACATCCAAAATACACATTTAGCCGTTTATTTTTAAACAAATTTCAAAAAGCTTGCATTCAAAAAGGAAATTGTCTTCATGTAAGCTGGGGAAGTTTCATGGTGGTATATATTAGGTCATCTTTATTTAGCCTATTCACCTAAAGTGTCCTGCCAAATGTTTGGAATTTAACAATAAATATCTTTAACAGCTGTTTTCTTCAGCAGCACTCTCACACACACCATCTTTCCAGTCTATACTGTGAAGCCATTCAGAGGGGCTTGTTCATGGAACATAAGGCCGAACAACCAAGGAAGGAAAGTGAATGTGCTGTGATATTAAATACATTTAACAGAGTACCATCAACTCTTCTTGTATATTTACGACATTTGTTTGGCCAAGTTTCATTTAATTGGGACGTGAATGAATTCTAAGGTGCAAACACAAGAGAGAGAAACGCATGTGGCTTTTGTGATCAATGATATACGTTTTAATGTTTTTGCAGCTAACAGTGAAGCAGTAACAGGAAAACAGTGAAACATCCCCTCATCACATTTGGTGTCAATCAGCTGAACTTGGAGAGAGAAACAGGGCTGTTGGAGAGATCACAGCTTTATTGAACATCTTTAACTTTGTCCATCTTTCCCAGCAAGCCCCCCCCCCCCGAAACTATGGTATTCCCTTTCAGATATCAGGAGATCACAATGAAGACCAGTAGGTATTGTCAAGTCAAACCACGTCTCGTACATTCCACCAGACTGCTCGTCTCTCAGCGTTAGTGATGAAGGACAAACACCCGTAGACACTTCAACATGAAACTAATCCCATCTGTGGATCCATGTTCTCCTGCTGGCCGAGCAGAGGATGTGACCGTGACTATTGACAGTGAAGGTTGGACAGAAAAGGCTTCGTGTTCAAATCAGTGAAAAAGAGCCTTTTTCTCAGGACTTTCACACTCGGTACAAAGAACAATCCACTGCAGAAATCACTGAACATTGGCTCCAAAACAGTAGCCCTATTAGACCAGAATGCAATGCAACAGGTCGACATGTGACCATAACTGGAGGAGAGAAGAAAATAAACACTAGGATGGATTACCCACGATGACAGGTTTCCATTATGTTTTACTTTGATGGACACAAAGATATGTATTGACCATTTGTCACAAGCCACTGTTTGCAAAACTCCGTTTTCTGTAAAATTGTCCAAATCTAATCTGTTATCTGAGTATCGAACTTTTTTGGAAGTACAGACTGCAGGTAACATTCATTTCCACCTCTGCCCTGGAAACCTTTTGGCCATCTCCCCAGAGAGAGGGCGCGCTTGTTGAGGCCGAAGCACCGAGAGTGTAGCTGAGCGTCCTTTTAAGGGGGCTAAGGCTGGACCTCCTCAGCTAGAGCCACTCACATCCCTGCTAGAGAGGGAGGTGTCTGAGAGCACTGAAGCAACAGCAAGGCAAAGCTCGTTTCCTTCATTCACTTAGACGAAGGAAACAGTGGGGGCGCTTAACAAAGGCGTCACAAGTTCAACAACGTTGCAGATATTAATGCCTGAATTCATTTTAAAGCTGGACAACATTTTCCATCAGTGAGAAAAACTTATTTCTCTACATAAATACTCGTCTCACTTCATCCATGACCACACACCTAGGACTTTTCATTCTGCACTACTTAAAGGGACCCAAATGATGAGACAATCTATTTCTAAATGACCTGTAATGGTATTTAGCCATGCAAATAGTTTATTCTCTTTTACCAAGGTTTAGAGATCCCCATCTCTGACATATCTGCCTCCACCCAAACACAACACACGTGCATGGGATTTCATTTGTAGCATTTTAAAGTGTCACTACTGCAAGGACAGATAGCACTACAGCAGTGACGCCCACACCGATTCCCACGGCAGGAAGAACACATCTGTACGACAGAAATGATGTTCAACCTTTCAGAATACTGTATGCTTTTACCTCTACAGGCCGAACTCGGTAACTTGTAAACTTCTGGTAAAGTGATCTGATCGTTTCAAAGTGCTACATTTAGACGAGCGCCTGTCTGAAGCATCAGACTGACAGCAGAGATTCATTTTCATGGACATGAGTTAGAACAAACTGGGCACCAGGGCAAGACTTAAGACAAACTAAAAACAGATGCTATTGGTTGTGTTCAGGGTTATTTCTCCCATTGGTTCAATAGGATTAAAGACCAGCACCCTTTCAAGCAGGAGTTAAGCTGTAAGATGAAACAACTGATGGGCTTCAGACATGAACAGTCAGTGTGGTCAGGCTGATGGAAAAACATGGTCCAGTAACCAAATATGTGAGACTTTGCATTCATGGGATGTTTGACAGGAGGGAGAGGAAAGATGCACAGGTCAACAACACATACACACATGCACATACACACACATGCACACACAATTGGTCCCCATCGTAGTGCCCCTAAGGGTAGAATAGTGTATTTAGCACTTAAGGGTACGGGTCCGTCTACAGACAGATAACTGCAAGCTGGTGTAAGGCTGGTAATCATCAGTGGAGCACTTAGGCATCCAGAGTTCTATCTGTGTATACTGACACACACGCACAGACACAGACACACACACACCTCTGTACAGGTAGCATCTTCCTCTGTTCACTCCTATCCAAGTCCCTGGTTTAAAGTAAAAGTGTGGAGCCTTTCTTCAGACTGCATGGCTCTCTATACAAAGGGCTACATAAACATACTTGTTTGCATATAAATTGTTGGCATTTTAATTATTGTCGGTACTAAGCTGGAAACGGAGATAAAAAAAGAGATGAAATATATCGTGAAAACAAGAGCTGTGAAGCCGGCTGTGTGTAACGGTGTACCCACTGGATGAACACATTCCACTGATTGTAATCTCTCTCCAACGAGCAGTTCTCTTAGGGTCCACTTTCATTTCTTTGCAAAGGAAAAAAAAAAAAACAAGTGTACAATCTGCTGTATTATTTTACTGTACAAGTGTCAAAAATATCTGACATTTTCTTTCTCTGATCCACCAAGTGGTGACGTTGACGTGGGTTCAAAGTCTTTCACAGATGAGCTTGGGGGTCCAGTCACTGTTGTGTCGAGAGCCCTGGAGAAACATGGTTCCATCTGCGACGTGTCTCATGGCATTCAGAGATAAACTGGTTCAAATACAAAAAAAAAATTAAAATCTCCTCCGATTCCAAAATTAAAAGAAAAAAAGGCGAGCGAGAGAAGAGATCATTTGTCATCCTTACAGGATGGTTGAGGGGTTTTCCCGCTCAGTCGTGGTTCCTCTTTCTCTCAGAGGAGCGGTCCGCTCTGTGGGGTGAAGCTGCATCCAGTCTGGAGCTGCATCTTGGTGGTTTAGAAATGTCCATGAGGTTTGATGATGGTGTCTCTACTTTTTTGTTTTTGCACAGCTAAATGTGTGTGTATGTCTGTGTGTACTGGCATCTGCAGAGACTATAAAGCCAGCTGAAATCGCCGGTGACGCTCGAATTTACTGTGCATTACTAATTGACTGTGTGCAACTGAAGCATCACATTGGGGCTTAGTACGTGTCCTCACCAGACTAAAGCCCACGTGTCTCTTATTCCCTCTCTTCCCTCATAAAAATCAGCCGAGACAGGGCCGGGTGGGGCCCAGGCTCTGAGCCAATAGGAACGCTTGTACCACCTCCTGGGTCTGCTGGGGCGTAGTGTTGACATCCTCCAGGGCATCTGCCACGGCAAACTGCCGGTCCCTCAGCCGGTTCCAGTTGGACAGTACGTTGTGGTATTCAAACACCTTCTCATAGTTTCCCACTGAGTTGTAGAGTTTGATGAGGCCTCGGTAGTCGTACTCCAGCCCACTGTAGCCCTCTCCAAACAGCTTCTTACCTGTGAGGACACAACAAACATCACACCATGTTTCATCATTCTAGAGCGATTCATTGATCGGTCAAACGACTGAACATGCATTGTCAACTCTTCCGATAATCCATTCGTTGCAATCAAGCGGCAACTCAGCCGTTTAAATGATATTGATGCTTAAAGTTAAGCATGATTTGAGGCCACTTTAGCTGTAATGAACAAACTATTAAAGCCTACACAGACCGTACAGCCCCCGGTTAGTGCAGTGAACAAACAATACACAGAGATTATAAGGTAGCAGGGTTATTTCAACCGGCTCTCAGAGCTTCAGCAGTTTGGTTGAATTCTGTATATCTTGTCCTGCTGCAAGTTTGTAGTTCTAGTAGCAGAGAAGAAATGCTGACCTCTATTTGTTTGGAGCATGTTCTCCTTATTTCAACTTGCCAATTGATACTTTACTGCTTTTCCTTTTTTACTATTTTCTGATGTTTAGGAGATCAAGTGATTAATCGAGAAATGTTCTGCTGAACAGGCTGCTGATAGCTAACTGGATGCCCCACTGTGGGCTATTCAGCCATGGGCAGACATGAAGCATCAGAGCCTAGTGCCAAGAGAGAGCAGCAGCTCAAGGCAGGCCCACTCAGCTGGTAGCTCTGGGTGAGTGCTCATGGGAGCAGAAAAGAAAAACAGAGAAACTCTCAGAGTTTCTGGAAGACACAGGAGTGATTACAGGCCTGTATTACAAAGCTATCCAGACATGGTTAAACCCGGCTTTGTGGGATCTAGAAGCAGGCTTGCTAAATCACCATGGTAACCTATGGAGAATGGCTAAACCGGCTCTGCTTATTCAGCAGCTCGGGTATCATCTGTACAGTAAAGAGAGGAAGTAAGAGCTGAAGAACAGCCAGCATGTGTGACCCCATCCATCCCACCCCGTGTCTGACCGATAGCGATGGAGCGCAGGTAGAGCCTCTCTGCGTCCTCATACTGATTCATGTCGTAGTTGTAGAGGGAGGCCAGATGACCCACAGACAGAGCCACCTCGTAGTCCTCGTGGCCCAGAAGCTGCTCCTTGATCTGGATGGCTTTGATGTGCATCTCCTCTGCCTCCTGGTTACACAAGCACACAGAGATAGAGATATGGATCTCACCTCAAGGTAAAAATGCAAAGCCAAGTCATATTGCTCATGCTGTGATCAGCTGGCACTACTGTGCTGTGATTGGTCAGCTACACCAGGCAGACCTGGTCCCTTGACGCTGGGTCAGATGTTGATGAACTGTCAGTAATGCCCCTTGGAAATCAAAAATGGTTCCAGAGAAATTTGCATT
The DNA here is from genome assembly GCF_910591455.1 of Pholis gunnellus. Classification (NCBI taxonomy): domain Eukaryota; kingdom Metazoa; phylum Chordata; class Actinopteri; order Perciformes; family Pholidae; genus Pholis; species Pholis gunnellus. Next base: position 3,348,660 of record NC_136535.1, on the reverse strand, counting down.
TGACACAAATTATGTCAATATCTTCTAAACTGCTGAAGCCTCAAATTATCTTCAGATTCACTTTAGAATGCATTTGTACACATCGTGTCCCTCATCACTTCCCCTGAAAGAGCATTAGGAGGGGATCTGTTAATGGCCAGTATGAACCGGAGAAAGGATCACAGCAAGTAAGCCCTATTTCAAAAGGACATACAGGCACATGACTGTAGTCCCCAGACACTTTAACCACAGGTTACTACTCTACTCTATCAGTAGAGGTGATGAAATGACTTGATTCTAAGACGAATCAGATACTGCTACTGAACAGATGCAGCTTTCTATATTATAGATTGTTGTCAGATTTCTGAAAGCACTTCCTAAATAAAGAGAGTTCAGAGTAAACTCACTGCTTGTATCAATTCTTGAAGATGGACACATGAGAAAATTGCAACGCATGGAGAATCGTTGACGGGTGAATCGTCATGGAATCACACCCGTAAAGAGTCACACCTCTACTCTTTAGCCTGATAACTGTGTGTACATCCAGCTACCAGTGTGTTTGGCGAGCAGCTAGAAGACTTATGTGTTCCCTGATATCGTTTTACAACATCAGACTGTTTGATGGGTGTTTTACACTGTATGTGCGACTTCTTTGTTTTAAGAGTTTTGAAAACGGTTTCAGCTGTGTGGTATGTTTTTATGTAAAACCCTGGTCAGGTTTTACATTATATATTACATTGGAATTATGTGCATCATATGCCAAGACTCGACTGTGAAGAAGCTCGGAGCTATTTGCAACCGTTTAGTTTCATGTTACCTTAAGAAGTAACTCAACCCAAGTTTTGGATAAAGTGCCTCTACCATGGAAATAAATAAAAAGAATTGCTAGTAGAACGTGAAGAAGGTATCAACATAAGGACGATTAGGAGAGGCGGGGTGGCCAGTTGCATCTATCGTCTGCTCATTTTCCAGACAATCACAGCACAAGCCTTTTCTCTCAGCACAACCCAAAACCAGGTGAATCAGTGTTAGTGAGTATCTGGTGATAGTCATGTTCTTTCAATAGTGACAACAGTGTGGACGGAGCACCAAGTTGTTTGATGTTACTAATGTAGCGCCATGCTAGTTAGCTTGGAGGTGGGGGGTGGGGGGGTGTTGTTGGTGTCAAAACTGGTGCTGTATAATCCACCTGGCTCCAAATCAGCCCAGAGCTAAATGAAAACGCAACACCTGGGTTCAATCACTAGAGGGCAGTTTCTATGCACATTTTAACACTTTGCACTAAAATGTCAAGATTCGGACCTGAATCCATCAACAACACGACTACATACACAAATACATTGGTTGTCAGCTGAAGAAAGTGGTGTGGGGGGTTAGGGGTTGAGTTAATGCCTAATCATTTCAGTGAAAATGTCAGTCATAATGTCCAGCCACCTTGAACTTCCTCATGGACTGGTAGAGTCGTCCTAGGTTGCCGTAGTGTTTGGCAGTCTGGACGTTGAACTCTCCGAAGGCCTTCTTTGCCAGCTGCAGTGAGGAGAGGTGAAGGTCATGAGCCTCTTGAAGAAGGCGCTCCTCTGTCTCCTTATTGTGACAGTCGATGGCGATTTCCTCCAGAATAAGAGCTGAGGGAAACACAGCAAGCACATATTAGTGGAGCCACAGCGCTACGTCATTCTTTTGTTCACCATCACTTCACTGTTGCCTTCTCAAACAGTGTACGCACACAATATAAAAGATCATGTTTAAAGAGTTAAAACACCACAAATATCGGAGGCATTAGCGCAGGTCTGCATTCAGTTATTTGGACTGCCTTCGTGATCCACCCCAGTCCTGAATATACACAACTTATGTAAAGACCAGAAAGCAAAGGCAGCAGGGAGTTAGGAGAGACTACAACGGTTGTGCTGCTCACCAGAGACGATTGGCACTCAGCACTCAGTGAGGCTACCTGACATTAGCGTTATTGTTACCAGCAGGGGGAACTCTGGTCGCGTGTATTGACCCGGTACTCACAGAGGGGTCTATCAGCAATCTAACAGCACCATCAACCACATTTATACAACCACAGTGGCACAAAATCATATTTTCCCCATTTGTTTTAGGGAGATGAAATCATAAAATAGGACGCAGACATTCAAACATCAATAGAGGCTTATAATGTGAAAAAAGACATTTAGTAAAGCCATTCATTAAACAAAGTACACTGAGCTGTTGTTGCCTGTTGGGCTTCAGTTTGTGACCTTATGATATGAGCTTATATTTTTATTTTTTAAGTGTAGTAACTGAGGGTTTCTGAACATTCATTGTTTCAATTAATTTCCAATAATAAATACATTTAACATAAAAGAATATTTGTCCACTCCCATGTTAATAAGAATATTAAATCCTTGACAAATCTTCATTTAAAAAGGTACATTTTGAACAGATGAATTGCAACTAATGTGTGCTGAACTATGGACAATCATGCGATTAATCGCGATGAAATATTATAATCGGTGGACAGGCCTCATGGACTTTCCTTAGGGACATTCCGTTATCCTCGTTTTAAGACAGATGCCCTGACTTCAGCCTGACATCCCCCCTGTACCCTCCACACAGTGGGCAGAAGCCCAGAACCTCCAGGAAACTCGCCTCACCTTTGACTCTCTTGGAGGAGGCCAGCAGCAGATGGTCCTCAGGCAGAATATGAGTTATGATGTCTATGGCACGTTCCGCATGGAATCTGAGGGACAAACAGCAGCTGATCCAAACATTTCATGAAACTTAAGACTTGACTGGGAACTGTATTCTACTCAGGATAAACACTTCCAAGAAAGTCAAGTGTTTCCCATGAGGCAAGCTGTTTTGAAGCTCATATCAGGGTTAGAGAGGTCAACTTTAAATCCAGGAGTGCGTCAGTGAATCAGTTCAAACATACAAAGAAACACCATTGCCATCATCTATCACTGTGTCTAAAATACAGATATTGCTTTTTAATATATGAAATGGCACATGTCCAGAGCATGCAGCCACATAACAGAACTCCTAGCACAGTGCGTAGCAGAACAGAAGGGCACAGTGCGAGTCATGGTCTTGTGCTACATCTACAAGGGAGCTCATGTCTTATGGAATTAGCTGGCTGGTCTACAAACAGTTCAGTTAGTGAGATTCATTGTACTCACAGAGCGTTGTCAAATTTCCCAGAGCTATACTGGTGCACATATGAGGAGTAGGCCAGGTCTTCATGGGCGGTGGCAACGTGGATGTTCTTCCCCCCGAACACAGACTGTCGGATGTCCAACGCTGTCTGCAATTTGTACAGAAAGAAAGAACTTTGAATTTTACATGAAATCAAAGCATTCAAAAATAATGAATCGACTAAAGAAATATAAGTTGACTAAGAGCCTTACGACATACCTGGTAAATAGCAACTGATTGGCATATGTTGTCTACATTTAATAAGTAAAATCCATAATCTAGCAGCGTATCGGAGTACTTCGGATGCTTGTGTCCAAAATGTTCTCTGCCAGACACAAAACAAGGAAATCAGAACTCACGATCAGAAAGAGAACAAGAAAAATGTAGTCTTTATGAGGCACAGCGGGTTACCTCGCTAGAAACACGGCATGTTTGATCAGCTGCTCTGCTTTCCTGAACTCTCTCTTGACCACGCAGGCCTGCAGCGGAAAGACGACACATTTCTTTACAACACTGCTGTCCTGCAGACACATCCCAATAACAACTCCATATTATCTGGTAATATAGAAGAACATAGCTAACCTTGGAGGCTTGCCGGAGGACATCGACCACTACTTTGACAGGCAGCCCCGGACTAATTTCCTTCATAGCCTCTATACACCACCGGTATGCCTGGAAAATGCAGGTAAAAGACATCTGGAGTGGAACAACTCTGTGATGCTGTAAACCACTGACACACGCGATCATTCAAATCATTTAAATTAGAAGCACTTGCCCTTATAGTGTACAATGGTCAGACATGTGTACCTCGTCGTAGTGGCTTTTGGCGAAGAGCAAGGCACAAAGCTCGCCGTACAGCGCCGCCTTGTTGGCCAGGTGGCCGTGTTTGGCTAGCTTGTCCATGTAAGACTGAGCGAGCTTGAAGGTCTCCTCCCCCAGGTGGTACTTACAGTTGCCATTGCGGACATGAAGAAGCCTGTGCACACAGCGGAGGGAAACTCAGTCACTGGATGTAGACCTAAAGTCAAACATTTTAAAAAGGAGCCACATACACACAAGGAGGGATGTCACGATAGGGACATTTCATATCATGATTATTGTCAGAGGAATTATCGTGACGTCATGGTTTCCACAACTTTTAATCTGAATAACTCTAACAGACCTATAGCTAATGAACTCAAATATTTAGGAAATCAATTTCAGCAAACCAGTTTATTTAAAAAAGAGAAACAATGTGGGGTTATTGCTGTACTTCAAACAATATTAACATGCTTTGTCTGTACAGTCTGAAAAGTTAACAAAAGCTGTCAGAGAATAGTAGTAAAAAGTACAATATTTACCATGCGCAGATGTTTGAGTTGCAATGTCAATATCCGCGAGCACAAATGAGATCTACAACCCACCTCCAGATCAGATTTACATTGATTTGCGCTCATACAGACGCCCCCCCGCCCCCCTTCCCCCACCCCAGGAGCTTCTTGATGTCACCGTTTCGAATATGAGCATGGCAGATCAGGTTAACCCATGAAATCTTTCCATTCATTGCAGCCTTAAAAACCTGAATACATGGTGATCTGACCTAAATTAGCAATTTATCGAGCTCATCAAAATGTGACCCTCCTACATACCATGTGTGAGAGTCAGATCATTCTTCATATTACTTCTGCATTACTGAATGGGTGCGATAATGACATGGGACGGATACCACTCTAGGGAAGCCATTCTGTCAACTGTGGCAATTCAAACCTGAGCAACAGCAGCTACAGTGGTCGGCGTTGCACCACTAAATCGGACCAACATGGAGGAGAGATTGCTGAAGTGAAGGAACCTGCTATTTACAGATTTTTGGCAAAGCTTAATTAACAGAAGCTGACCGCCCTAGTCTGGGGCTGGAGAATTCTTGGTAGATTTAACCACACACACTAAGTGTCCAGAGCGTTTGAGACTGACCTGACGCAGCATTCCACAGCCCGGTAGCAGTGGAGGACCTCACTGTGTAGCGTGCACAGCTGCAGGCACGACAGAAACACTTTCTCTGCATCTCCATACCAGCCTGCATCCGACAGGAAGCCGCCTACAATCAAGAGGCATCAGGTTAGTCCCACCGTCTCCCAATCAGTGGGGGAGATAGCTTCAGTATCACCTGTGGTAACTGGTGATTAAAACATATGCTCTATATTCAATGAAATGAAATCTTACAGTGCAAACTATGTGGGGAAGCAACACATCCTAAGGTATCTTATCTCACAGCTACTTGTGGAAGAGAAAGAAAGTCATTTGTAGAGCTCGGTCACCAAACACACATCAAGTGGATCATTTAGCCGAGAAGACAGCGCTAACAGATGTGCTACTGCCTCCTCTTCTAAAGACAACTGTCTCCTTTTTCAAAAGCAGTGAGGGCCATGTGTTGCTAGCCAGCCAAGGTACTGCCCAACAATCATCCAACCAAGAGGTTATAGAATACGATGACATATTCCATAACATCAAAGACCAGATCTCCTCTCTAGAACCTGTGCTGGCTTTGGGAACACAATGACCACATGGTTAACCTGGAGAAGCTTGACTGGATAAACCCACAGGGCTAGTGCATATTTTTAATATCATTAGCAATTATATGTGGAGGCACCGTTTTATATGTAATGTCTTAGGGAAATGTCAAGTCTGTTTTACTCTATAGTGCGTCGTCTGCATAAATGTGGAACATTTAAATATATCTGAAGTAATCAAAGTTGCCATCGACTGCTGGAAATGATTCCACTCATGTGTGATCCCTGATGGATGTTTCACCAGCGCTAGCCCGACGATAGCATCAGTGGAGGAATGAAGGGCTTCCAGAGACGCACTGATGCAGTTTTCTTGGCTAATTCCCACTTTGGATATTATTTTCATTTTCTTTCTTTCTAAGAACTATACACAAACAATTTTATAACTTTTCTCTTCTAAAAAAATTTAATTACATTTTATGTTCATAATAAAACATTGACAATTAATTATTTTCTCCAAAAGCGCGCACAGTCACATGACATCTGTCACATTTCCCAGAAGACAACCGGTGCAACACATTTATTTAACAACACAAGTAAACTCTGGTGGTATGTGCTGTGTGTGTGTGTGTGTGTGTGTGTGTGTGTGTGTGTGTGTGTGTGTGTGTGTGTGTGTGTGTGTGTGTGTGTGTGTGTGTGTGTGTGTGTGTGTGTGTGTGTGTGTGTGTGTGTGTGTGTGTGTGTGTGTGTGTGTGTGTGTGTGTGTGTGTGTGTGTGTGTGTGTGTGTGTGTGTGTGTGTGTGTGTGTGTGTGTGTGTGCGTGCAACGTAAACCCATCACATACATTTGACCAGTAAAAATTGAGATATATAACACTGATCGGCCGGTCACCGCTCACAGCTGATGACGGTGCATATCTAATGACCCCCCCCCCCCCCCCCCCCCCCCCCCCATTTACCCAGCACAAAGCCAAACTGGATGGCCTTCTCTTTGACATGGGCGTCAGACTCTGCGATGTAGGAGCAGCGGCGGCTGAAGGAGTTTGCCAGAACTGAGGCCACTTTCACACCGTGGTCCATCAGTGCCTGGAAGCAGTGGTGCAGGAGGTGTCTGCAGGGGAGAAGACCAAAGAACAGACCGGGTCAGTGGAAGGCACAACCATGAGATAATGACTAATAGGTGGTTTGTTACATTTAAGCCTTCACCGATAAAAGAACGAACCAGCAGTCTGGACAGACATCACAAACATCAGGCTAATCAGTGAATGACAATGCTGATGATTAGTGCTGGGCGGTATACCAGTTTTAATTTCCCGTATGATATTCATTTTTCACACACCGTCATACCGGTGCATAGCCGCTGTCACTCTTTAACAGGCAGCTAAATATATTGTTCGCCGCTGAGGGCTCTACGGACGGAGCTAGTTGTCTTAAGTGTATTGAGAGGGACCCCTAGTCATGGTTATGACTTTATAACAACAATTAATAACCCACAACTAACGCTCTTTAACGCTCTTTTGTGACACATAAACAATTTGTAACACTAATGATTGTACATTTATAAAATTACACCGCCGAACGGCATGCTGGGTACAGCTAGCTAGCTAGCTAGCCCAGTAGCACAACAATCTGTTAACAGCTGGTAGAGGCTCCGTCGCTACAGTAACTCTACATTAAAGAACAGAACAGAGCGATGCAGGATGAACAAAGACACACCGGAGATGCACCGATAGAGTCTGTGCCCAAGAGAGGAGCTGGGTCTACTGTTTGGAAGTGTTTTGGTTTTAAAAAATCCGACGTCCAAAAGACTATATATTGCAAAGTGTTTCGAGCCACTGTTGTTGCCGCTGGTGGTAACACGAGCAACTTACTCCATCACCTCAGCAGAAAACATGTTGTAATACCAAGAGTGTGATTACGGTCGTCAACCAGTAACGTTAACGCGAGTGAAACGGTGAAGCCAAAGGGTCACACATCGCTTTAAGAGGCTTTTGCTCGAGGCAGCATACGACAAGAACAGCAAGCGGTGGAGCGACATTACGAACGCAATAACGATCCAGCGATGCAAGGACATGGTCCCGCTACAGACAGTCGAGAAAGACTCAGAGCAATGATTCAAACACTGGATTCAAGGTAAGTCTGACCGGGGCGACAATACTTCAGCCAAACTGCTATCCCAACATTATACGAACAAACGAGCACACCCTATAGTAAGCAAAGCCTTTATACATGATGACATCAACATGTTTTTATATTCTATGTACTCCTGACAGTAGAGTAAGCCACTATAAACCTATAAAAACACAGTCAAGGAAAAACAATACCGTGATATACCGTGATACCGCCAGACTCCCAGCACTACTGATGACTACTGCCTTTGTGTTCTCATTCAGCCCATCACAGCACAGATAACATTGTAAAACAGCATCAATAATGTACCTTAACCTGAAGAGTCATTTTATTGTTACATGTTACCACGCTTATACCAGTGTTACATTTATATACTTTCACAAACCCTGATGGAACTAACCCAACAGGTCCCAGCAGGAGGAGAGGGCACGCAACACACACTCAGACAAAAACAGCTGGTTCAAAGCAGGTCAAAGGAGCGATGGACCAGGCCGAACAAAGCCTCATTAGACAGCATTAGACATGGTCAAAAGTCCACTTCTGGACCATCAATGTCATGGAATTTATTCTTCCAAAAGAAAATAATGCTAGCTAAAATAAGCATACTAGGGATGCAACTAAAACATGTTTTCATGATTATCAGGTAATGTGCTGATTTTCAGAATATAGTGAAACATTACAATTTCTCAGGGTCCACGAAGACCTTAAAATATCTTGAATTGTCCAAATAACACTCCAAAACTCAAAGATATTCAGCTGAACATCATATAAGACCACGACATGCATAAAATCCTGACATAGGAGATATTTTCAGTTTTTCATTAAAGACTAAAACTAATATATGATCATTCAAAAAGTTGCGATAAATGATCTGTTGATGGACAGATGAATACAGAAGTACAAGAGTTACTTCACTAGAGAAGTAGGAGCATATATTGTTTTTAGTATTTAGTTGTTTTACTTACAATAAGTACTATTGTTAGGGAGATTATTCTAGATGTTTGCTCTATTGAGTTAGATGTTTGCTTCATTTAGATACATTTTTCCTTTGCTAGTTATTTGTATCGCATAAACTTTTTCTAGTTTTGTGTTATTATTGTCTTGCTTTGCTTCGTTTATGAATTGGGTAACACTGTGGGCACCTGCAGTTAGGAGTAGGCAGTTATAGTACCAGAATGCAACAGGGTGGGCCGAAGTTTGTTGACCTCTGGCCAGCGTATACCACATACCCATGATGCATCAGTGGCCCTTTGATTGAAGTTTGATTTCGAATTTTCTGACAGATGACTACTACAGGATACATTTGGTAACGGTGGTTTTGGTAAGGTTCATACATGAGGGAAGCGATATCAAACCGGACCTTCTGTTTGGTGAATACAGCTTTCGGCACAGACTGCTGTGTGAGGGACCAGTCTCCAGAAGCATCCTGTAGGACGACTGATGGGTGAATGGTCCCCTTACATCCTTACCTTTTGTCTGAAGCCCGCAGTACTTTAGCAAACACCTCCAGCTCACAGAACTCCCCCCCCAGCTGGCAGAGCCGGCCCTGCTGGTACAGCTGAGACACAGATGAGGGAGAAGATTAGCCTCTGACAATAATACACATGTCAACTCTTCCATTAGGAGCACAATGCAGAGTCTGGAATGAATCGACAGATTAGTAACATGTAAAGTGTGTCTCGGTGGAGACGTACAGAATGTCTTATCTAAAACTGAAAACGGTGACAAAGAGGCGATCCCTATAAAACTGATACGCTATGAAAGGAATAATTCCTATTAGTGTATACTAATGTAAATGACAAATACTTCTGGAATTGATGAGTGAGCATGTTTGTGTTTTCGGTCCTCTTGACTTGAATTACAGGTAATTAACCGTAGTTTAAGATTACATCTATATTATGTTGTAATGGCAAGATAATATACATTAGTATTGGAGTCTAAATGATTTAATTTATAGTAATTTATAGTATTTGTACAGACAAAAAAGTTATTTACTAGGAAATCTTACTGTAGAAAGAACTAAAACGTGATTTTACAGAAAGCACTGTATGATTTCACAGATTTCTTTCTGTAAAGCAGCATGGGATCATGGGACATGTTGTCCTCACCCCCACACCGCTATGGCATCGACTCTCTCCTTATTTACTGAGTAACGGGTGTTTTCCGTTGAATATAGTGACTTACAGTTTAGTGTATTGTGTACTAAACTACTGCACAGTAACATTATTGATCATTATTGGGCTAAAGGTTGGGCTCAGTTGGTTGTAGCTGTGGATCGAGCCACTCTCTGCACTCACTAGCCTCAAGTCACCGGCTCATGTGCTCTTCTCCTGCTGGCTTTGAGGCGGACTTCTGATGAAGACGGACAGCTGATACACAACCTCCTGGACAAACTTTAAGTATCCACATTGTTTCATAAGAGTTCTACAGCTATAAAGTCTTTTGCTGACCAGCATTTCATTTCCACATGTGTAGGGTGATCCTACTGATTTGGCAGTTGTTTCCATTGGGTGTACTCAGAGACCTGACTACTGTACTATGTTGTACTGTACTATGAGATCATCAGGCAGTTCTTGGAGGAGGGCGCAGCCTTGGACCCAAGATTCAAGACCAAAGAGGCAGATGCAGTGTGGACCAGACGAGAGGAGGAGCTGTGAGTAGGCATTCATGGTCATTGGTAATCTTTTACTCCTCTTCCATTGTAGATCAATGTATACAACTCCATAAATTATTAACTAGGTGAAGTGACCCAGGCCCAGAGGATGGAACAGAGACACCGGGTGACTGTGATGACGACTCATCGGATGAAGACAGGACAGCTGCAGTAGCAACACTGGTACAAATATCTGCACACATCCTGTTTCATCCAACTTCATTTTCAGGAGTCTTATTCTTCCTGTTCTGAAGAAGAGCTGCTGAGTGAGATGAGCCTCTGTCAGGTGTAGCGGTCTGAAGTACGCAGCAGTGGAACTGTCCGTGTTACACTGATTCATTGGATCTTCTGGTATATTATTGTAATATCTGAAGAAACTTTGCAGACAGTGCTGTTTTAACAGCGTGGGGAGGTGATGCTGTCTGAAAGCTACAATAGCTGATTCAATCCAGTGTTGGAAAAGATCTTCATTTGGTTCTACTGATACCTAAATCTAACGTTGGTGAATAGTACCATCATCGTACAGGACCAATGGGATCAGTTAGAAACAGAGTTTGATGTCACTTGGATGTCAAGAACAAATATCAATGCTTTCAAAGTTACAGTATATTGCTGTTGTTATAGCAAATTGACATCTAACTGCTCAAATGAACTCTGATATGCTGTAACAAGTATGTCTGAGAAAGGCTCCTTCTAATAACGTGTGTCAAAGCAGATGAGGAAGAGAAAGCTCACTAACCGCTGTTAGTTTACATGACAACAGTTCATGTAACGATCAGTCACACGGTCATTGGTGTGATCGGCTAACAGTTACACGATCGATGCCGTCCATGATGTCCATGGCTTCACTGTCAACAACCGTTCATTGACGTTATACAGATATACTAACTCGCTATGTTGTGTTTTAGGAGAATGGAAGCTAACGGTTAGTCAGCCAGACCTACAAAAACCTGTTTCTCGTCTTCGAGAGCTAGCTTAACGTTCACGTAATGTAGCTAGCGTTAGCAGTTAGCGGCTGATGACACAAACTCCTACAGTGTGCTGGCTGTCAGATACACCCGAGCATCTCGACCGCTGAGTCTTACCTTATAATAGACATCAAACTGTATATTTTCTGGGAGCGAGCGGATGTCCCTTCTCGATCGGCTGTAGTTGTCCACCACAGCCGAGATAGCGGTGTTGTACAGTGTTTCTGGGATCCATTCGAGCTCCACCGCAGCCATGTTGTTTTCCCTCTCCAAAAAAAACCCTCCCCAACTCTCCCTACGCGCGCTACCTCACTGCGATCAAAGCACTTCCTCCGCGCGTCCTCATACAACACTCGCTTCAGAGTGAGACTACGTAGAAGTGTCCTATCACCAATTTACCGATACGATTCTAAACCCGCTGCTCCATCTCCATCTTTCTCCTTCATCTCCTGTTACTCGTCGACCCGACACCGTCCCGACGCACACACTTCACGAGCGCTGACGCAGTGACGTAATCGTGCAATCGATGCAAAACAGCCGCTCATAGTCCCAGTGATCACGTCTATAAACAAAGGAGTAGAAGGGCATCCATACAAATAATCACATCCCAGGGTGTCCTTTGGAGTTCAGCCTGTCTTTATGTCAATCGATGTCTGGTGCACTGTCCGGTTCTTTGCTTTCCTAACATTGGGAGTTAGATGACACATAAAAAGAGTTCGAACTCCTCCGCGATTTATCTGATGTAGATGCAATCATACTCAAATTAAAGCTGAAAGTTAGTCAGTAATGACAAGAGTAAGTTTCACGGTCCAAAAACTCACACTTTTGGAGATTCAAGTAATTAAAGACAAAGGAGGGTTAGACCATTGGGTGGTGTTGAGACTTTAATATAAATAAACTGTATAATAAATGATGTGGGGTGATACAACACATAGCAGTTCCAGGAAGTGGAAGAATTGTTGGAAGGGATTCATCTAGTTTGTATCGGTGATGGCAGAAACACAAGAATAGTAAATACAGGCAAGGGATCTGTTTTAGATGTGATGCTGGACCAACACCGAAGCACCAATGCGTGACTGGCATATGCATTGGTAGTGATCATTATCCAGTATACAGTAAATAAATACAGCAACAGATGGGACAGTGATGAGAAGAGACGTATATGTTGTACAGGGCTGTACCACAAAGGATACTGTAAACACTTACAACTTACAAAATAACATTATATGCTCGCAATTATGCATTATAAAAAGTGTAAATATGAAAAATATGGATTCAATCATTAAGACGGTGCATACAATTGGCAGCAGCAGAATTAGGTTGAAAAGAAGTATGGCACTACTTTCCTTTCTCCACTTCTATGGAGGGATATATTGATGTATACGTTTATGCATTTTGAGAATATTGGACAGTTACAAGCAACTTAATAGGTTACAAAAAGTCACAGAGACTTTATAAAGGTGTCACACTTTATGTCTATCAAGTTTATATTGCATATACTTTGACATGTACGTCTTTAGAATGTATTTATTAGGGCCCGAGCACCGACGTAGTCGGAGCGGAGGACCTATTGTAATCGTAATGTTTATTAGGGCCCGAGCACCGACGTAGTCGGAGCGGAGGACCTATTGTAATCGTAATGTTTATTATTATTAGGGCCCGAGCACCGACAATGTCGGGTCCGCGAGGTCCCTATTGTATCTGTAGGAATTATTATTAGGGCCCGAGCACCGACGTAGTCGGAGCGGAGGACCTATTGTAATCGTAATGTTTATTAGGGCCCGAGCACCGACGTAGTCGGAGCGGAGGACCTATTGTAATCGTAATGTTTATTAGGGCCCGAGCACCGACAACGTCGGGTCCGCGAGGTCCCTATTGTATCTGTAGGAATTATTATTAGGGCCCGAGCACTGACAACGTCGGGTCCGCGAGGTCCCTATTGTATCTGTAGGAATTATTAGGGCCCGAGCACCGACGTAGTCGGAGCGGAGGACCTATTGTAATCGTAATATTTATTAGGGCCCGAGCACCGACGTAGTCGGAGCGGAGGACCTATTGTAATCGTAATGTTTATTAGGGCCCGAGCACCGACGTAGTCGGAGCAGAGGACCTATTGTAATCGTAATGTTTATTATTATTAGGGCCCGAGCACCGACAATGTCGGGTCCGCGAGGTCCCTATTGTATCTGTAGGAATTATTATTAGGGCCCGAGCACCGACGTAGTCGGAGCGGAGGACCTATTGTAATCGTAATGTTTATTATTATTCCGCTTCTTCTTATTATTATTTTTCATGTTTCGTCGCAAAAAGGAGGTGCTTGGGATACTGGAATGTTTTCGAGATTTGGCACGCAAGCCAGAATTTGCGAAAATTGCAGTCTGATTGGGGTGTCCAGCTGCGTTATGAAATATTGGCTCGCTAGCGCCCCCTATTGAGTTGCCCCAACATTGGGTTTCACCTAGCTGTATGACATTTGGTAGGTATGTGGAACGTGATGGGGCGTACAAAAAATCCTCTTGGAATTTTTCACTAAACCAAACAGGAAGTTGGCCATTTTGAAGTGTATGACGTTTTTGGACCGTTTCAAGGCATCATACTTTAACGAACTCCTCCTAGAGATTCAACCCGATCGACTTCAGACTTGGTCAGTATGCTCTTGAGACCTTGGCAGTGAAATGTTACTCAAAGATCAAAAAGTTATCGAACTATGTATCCGTGGCGTGGCGTCAAAAAAACACCATTCGCCATGAAAAAGGAAGTTGTTGTAACTCGGCCGTACATTGTCTAATCTGCTCCAAATCTCTCATATGTCATATCATCCTGACTCAGAACACATCTATATAAAAATTTAGAATCATAGTAAGAGCGCCACCTAGTGGCAACTGGAAGTTGTACGTTTTGTACTTTGACATCCTGCTCCTCACAGATTAATCAGATCCCTCTCAAATATTGCCAGGAAAGCCTTAAGACCTTGATCATGCTTCATTGTGAAGATTGTAAGAAGTTGTCGAAGGGCGGCGATGTGGCGGCTCTGCGAATTTCGATCCTTCGCCATGAACGAATAAACTGATGTAACTTAACTCCACATCATCAGATCTTTACCAGATTTCACATGTTTGATTAGACTCCAGGCCTGAAGACATCTACAGGCCAATTTTTAATCATAGTCATAGCGCCACCTACTGGTAACAGTAAGTTAAAGACTTTATACTTTGCCTTGTTTCTCTTAGTAGGTAAATCAGATCAACATCAAACTACTTCCACACAAATGTAAGAAGTTCATAATGCCAGTTCATGAAGCTTTTGATGTTTCGTCAAACGCCGTTGCCGTGGCGACGCAGTCTTCGCCGTGAAAAACGAAGGTCATTTTGAAAGGCTAAAAAAGCTCAAAAGATAAGCAAACTCTGCAAATAGATTACAAGCCCAAAATGTAGTTATATAATATGCTTTTATTCATTCAGAGTGGCAAATCGGCTCAATAGCGCCCCCTACAACATTTCGACGAAGCAGCCCTCGCACTACGTTTCACATAGATTTACCAAATTTGGTGGGCACATGTATCACATGTGGACTTAAATAAAAGTCTCTTGGGACCATGCTCTAAACCCAACCGGAAGTCACCTATTTTCTATTTATTTTGAATTTCTAGTGTCGTTTTTGTCATTTCCAGGCGCTGCACTTTAACGAACTCCTCCGAGGGAAATAATCAAATCAACTTCAAAATTGGTCAGTACAATCTAAAGACCTTTGTGATGAAAAGTGACTCAAAGCTTGTTGTTTCGTGAAAAGCTGTTGCCGTGGCGACGCATTCTTCGCCATGAAAAATGAAGGTGTTTTTGAGGGGCTAAAAATGCTCAAAACATAACAAAACTTGTCAAACACATTTAAAATCATGAATGTAGTTATCTGATGTGACTTTAATGTGTCAGAGTGGCAAGTCGGCTCAATAGCGCCCCCTACAATATTTCGCCGATGCAGCCCTCGCAGTACGTCTCACCTAGATGTAGAAAAATTGGGAAGCAGGTGTATCTCATATAGACTTAAAAAAAGGTCTTAGGGCTCTAAGCTCTAAACCCCACCAGAAGTCAGCCATTTTGAATTTTGTATGAATTTCTAGTGTTGTTTTTTTCCATTTCCAGGTGCTGTACTACGAACTCCTCCTAGGGAATTAATCAGATCAGCTTAGATTTTGATCAGAACAATCTAAAGACCTTAGTGATTAAAAGTTACTAAAAGCTTGAGGTTTCATTGAACAACATGGACTTGGTGTGGCAGCCATTTTACATGGTTCGCAATCATCCATCAAGCTGTTGTAACTCGACTGTACTTTGTCAAAACTGTCCCAAACTTGACATGGTTGTTGACTGTCATGACTTTAGGACTTCTGCATTTCAATATTAACTCATAGTCATAGCGCCACCTACTGATAAGCACGGACGTAAGCAAGATTTTATAATTACAGCGGCCCAAACACTGAACTTATTAAAAGGGTTTGTGGGCACACCATGAGAAAAAGACTTCTCTGATCTAAATATGTGCAAACTAAGATGCTTGGAGAGCAAAAGTTAGATAACAGTAGGTTATCCAAACCATATCAGTCGACATTAGTATAAATGATCTGTCCAGAGCTTCTACACGAGAATCAGGTTAAATGTCACAATGAATGCTTCACAAAACAGTCTAAAGTTACAGAAGAGCTTAAAAAGAAAACAGTGTTAAATTAAAGTGTTCAAGTAAAAGCAAATGATACTACTGTTTTCTTAACTTTCATGTAAGTCCAAATAAAATTAAAGCTGCAAGCAGCATTGACCGGGCCCTCGCACATTCACGCACGTCGAGGGTACTGGCAGGACTCTGGAGGACGCTGCCGTGCGTTTCTTTGACCATCAAACACTGCGTGCATGAGTTAGATATTTCCTGCGTCGACCAGCAGCGTAACAAGATCGCGTTGACAGGTCTTAAGCCTCAAATGTGTTGAGGGTACCTCCAATACAATCATAAATGAAAGCCTGTTAAGATCATCAAGAAAATGAATGTGCGTGAATGCGCTTCAGGGTTAGTAACATAACAGACTGTCAGTTTACTGGGATGGGGTTCAACTCCCTGCAGTGTCCTGATTTTATTTGGACTTACATGAAAGTTAAGAAAACAGTAGTATCATTTGCTTTTACTTGAACACTTTAATTTAACACCGTTTTCTTTTTAAGCTCTTCTTTAACTTTAGACTGTTTTGTGAAGCATTCATTGTGACATTTAACCTGATTCTCGTGTAGAAGCTCCGGACAGATCACTTATACTAATGTCGACTGATATGGTTTGGATAACCTACTGTTATCTAACTTTTGCTCTCCAAGCATCTTAGTTTGCACATATTTAGATCAGAGAAGTCTTTTTCTCATGGTGTGCCCACAAACCCTTTTAATAAGTTCAGTGTTTGGTCCGCTGTAATTATAGAATCCTGCTTACGTCCGTGCTTATCAGTAGGTGGCGCTATGACTATGAGTTAATATTGGCATGCAGAAGTCCTAAAGTCATGACAGTCAACAACCATGTCAAGTTTGGGACAGTTTTGACAAAGTACAGTAGAGTTACAACAGCTTGACGGATGATGGTGAACCATGTAAAATGGCTGCCACACCAAATCCACGTCGTTTGATGAAACCTAAAGCTTTTAGTAACTTTTAATAACTAAGGTCTTGAGATTGTTCCGACCAAATTCTAAGTTGATCTGATTAATTCCCTAGGAGGAGTTCGTTAAAGTAGAGCGCCTGGAAATTGCACAAACGACGCTATAAATTCATACAAAATTCAAAATGGCTGACTTCTGGTTGGGTTTAGAGCTTAGACCCCTAAGACCTTTTTTTAAGTCTATATGAGATACACCTGCTTCCCAATTTGTATACATCTAAGTGAGACGTACTGCGAGGGCTGCATCGGCGAAATATTGTAGGGGGCGCTATTGAGCCGACTTGCCACTCTGACACATTAAAGTCACATCAGATAACTACATTCATGATTTTAAATGTGTTTGACAAGTTTTGAGCATTTTTAGCCCCTCAAAAACACCTTCAATTTTCATGGCGAAGAATGCGTTGCCATGGCAACAGCTTTTCACGAAACTACAAGCTTTGAGTAACTTTTCATCACAAAGGTCTTTAGATTGTACTGACCAATTTTGAAGTTGATTCGATTATTTCCCTAGGAGGAGTTCGTTAAAGTGCAGCGCCTGGAAATGACAAAAACGACACTAGAAATTCAAAATAAATTCAAAATGGGTGACTTCCGGTTGGGTTTAGAGCATGGTCCCAAGAGACTTTTATTTAAGTCCACATGTTATACATGTGCCCACCAAATTGTGTAAGTCTATGTGAAACGTAGTGAGAGGGCTGCTTCGTCGAAATGTTGTAGGGGGCGCTATTGAGCCGATTTGCCACTCTGAATGAATAAAATCATATTATATAACTACATTTTGGGCTTGTAATCTGCGTGCAGAGTTTGCTTATGTTTCGAGCTTTTTTAGCCTCTCAAAATGACCTTCGTTTTTCACGGCGAAGACTGCGTTGCCACGGCAACGGCGTTTGACGAAACATCAAAAGCTTCATGAACTGGCATTATGAACTTCTTATATTTGTGTGGAAGTAGTTTGATGTTGATCTGATTTACCTACTAAGAGAAACAAGGCAAAGTATAAAGACTTTAACTTACTGTTACCAGTAGGTGGCGCTATGACTATGCTTAAAAATTGGCCTGCAGATGTCTTCAGGCCTGGACTCTAATCAAAGATGTGAAATCTGGTAAAGATCTGATGATGTGGAGTCAAGTTACATCAGTTTATTCGTTCATGGCGAAGGATCGAAATTCGCCGAGCCGCCACGTCGCCGCCCTTCGACAACTTCTTTCAATCTTCACAATGAAGCATGATCAAGGTCTTAAGGCTTTCCTGGCAACATTTGAGAGAGATCTGATTAATCTGTGAGGAGCAGGATGTCAAAGTACAAAACGTACAACTTCCAGTTGCCACTAGGTGGCGCTCTTACTATGATTCTAAATTTTCATATAGATCTGTTCTGAGTCCAGATGTTATGACATATGAGAGATTTGGAGCAGATTAGACAATGTACGGCCGAGTTACAACTACTTCCTTTTTCATGGCGAATGGTGTCTTTTTGCCGCCATGCCACGGACACATAGTACGATAACTTTTTGATCTTTGAGTAAAACTTCACTGCCAAGGTCTCAAGAGCATACTGACCAAGTCTGAAGTCGATCGGGTTCAATCTCTAGGAGGAGTTCGTTAAAGTATGATGCCTTGAAACGGTCCAAAAACGTCATACACTTCAAAATGGCCGACTTCCTGTTTGGTTTAGTGGAAAATTCCAAGAGGATTTTTTGTACACCCCATCACGTTCCACATACCTACCAAATTTCATACAGCTAGGTGAAACCCAATGTTGGGGCTACTCAATAGGGGGCGCTAGCGAGCCAATATTTCATAACGCAACTGGACACCCCAATGAGATTGCAATTTTCACAAATTCTGGCTTGCGTGCAAAATTTCAAAATGTTGCCAGAATCCCAAGCACCTCCTTTTTGCGAGGAAACATGAAAAATAAGAAGAAAAAGAATAATAATAATAATAAACATTACGATTACAATAGGTCCTCCGCTCCGACTACGTCGGTGCTCGGGCCCTAATCAGGACACTGCAGGGAGTTGAACCCCATCCCAGTAAACTGACAGTCTGTTATGTTACTAACCCTGAAGCGCATTCACGCACATTCATTTTCTTGATGATCTTAACAGGCTTTCATTTATGATTGTATTGGAGGTACCCTCAAAACATTTGAGGCTTAAGACCTGGCAACACGATCTTGCTACGCTGCTGGTCGACGCAGGAAATATCATCTAACTCATGCACGCAGTGTTTGATGGTCACAGAAATGCACGGCAGCGTCCTCCAGAGTCCTGCTAGTACCCTCGACGTGCGTGAATGTGCGAGGGCCCGGTCAATGCTGCTTGCAGCTTTAATTTATGATGGTATTGGAGGTACCCTCAACACATTTGAGGCTTAATACCTGTCAACGCGATCTTGTTACGCTGCTGGTCGACACAGGAAATATCATCTAACTCATGCACGCAGTATTTGATGGTCAAAGAAACGCACGGCAGCGTCCTCCAGAGTCCTGCCAGTACCCTCGACGTGCGTGAATGTGCGAGGGCCCGGTCAATGCTGCTTGCAGCTTTAATTATTTTTTCTGTTTTGTCGCAAAAAGGAGGTGCTTGGGATACTGGCAGAACTTTGAAATTTTGCACGCAAGCCAGAATTTGCGAAAATGCCAGTCTGATTGGGAAAAAGGAAGTAGTTGTAACTCGGCCGTACATTGTCTAATCTGCTCCAAATCTCTCATATGTCATATCATCCTGACTCAGAACACATCTATATGAAAATTGAGAATCATAGTAAGAGCGCCACCTATTGGCAACTGGAAGTTGTGCGTTTTGTACTTTGACATCCTGCTCCTCACAGATTAATCAGATCCCTCTCAAATGTTGCCAGGAAAGCCTTAAGACCTTGATCATGCTTCATTGTGAAGATTGTAAGAAGTTGTCGAAGGGCGGCGACGTGGCGGCTCTGCGAATTTCGATCCTTCGCCATGAACGAATAAACTGATGTAACTTGACTCCACATCATCAGATCTTTACCAGATTTCACATGTTTGATTAGACTCCAGGCTTGAAGACATCTGCAGGCCAATTTTTAATGATAGTCATAGCGCCACCTACTGGTAACAGTAAGTTAAAGACTTTATACTTTGCCTTGTTTCTCTTAGTAGGTAAATCAGATCAACATCAAACTACTTCCACACAAATGTAAGAAGTTCATAATGCCAGTTCATGAAGCTTTTGATGTTTCGTCAAACGCCGTTGCCGTGGCGACGCAGTCTTCGCCGTGAAAAACGAAGATTATGGACAGTGCATAGTGGCGTAACTAGGACAAAATGCTCCAGTACGATAGCATGTGAATGACCAGTGTGTACCTGAAGATAAAAGGCGTGTGCTTGTGGAACATCGACAGAAGGGTATAAAAGGGCAAATAACCGGAGGGAGGCGATTACCTCATCAGCGACTAAGAGCCAGATTATGGACAGTGCATACTTACCTGATGGAGTGAGGCCTCACGATGAAGTTGGGTAAAAAAAAACCTAACCCCTGACCCGCCCGTGCCTTTTCTGACTCGCTGCGTGGAACAGTCGTTGGTGGGGGGACCGTCACTCTTCGGCCCAGCCACCACCTTGTCATCAATCCCCAGTCCACTACCAAGTCCCAGGTCCCTGACCCTAAACACAACCTCACAAGAGGAGGGCCAGTCCCCGAACGGTCACGAATATTAGATTGCTGCCCGTGCCTGATGAAGGGTTAACTTTACCCGAAACGTTGCAACAGAGGCTTATAAATTTAGGTGCCGTAACTAGGACAAAATGCTCCAGTACGATAGCGTGTGAATGACCAGTGTGTACCTGAAGATAAAAGGCGTGTGCTTGTGGAACATCGACAGAAGGGTATAAAAGGGCAAATAACCGGAGGGAGGCGATTACCTCATCAGCGACTCAGATCCAGATTATGGACAGTGCATACTTACCTGACGGAGTGAGGCCTCACGATGAAGTTGGGTAAACAAAACCCTAACCCCTGACCCGCGCGTGCCTTTTCTGACTCGCTGCGTGGAACAGTCGTTGGTGGGGGGACCGTCACTCTTCGGCCCAGCCACCACCTCGTCATCAATCCCCAGTCCACTACCAAGTCCCAGGTCCCTGACCCTAAACACAACCTCACAGGAGGAGGGCCAGTCCCCGAACGGTCACGAATATTAGATTGCTGCCCGTGCCTGATGAAGGGTTAACTTTACCCGAAACGTTGCAACAGAGGCTTATAAATTTAGGTGCCGTAACTAGGACAAAATGCTCCAGTACGATAGCGTGTGAATGACCGGTGTGTACCTGAAGATAAAAGGCGTGTGCTTGTGGAACATCGACAGAAGGGTATAAAAGGGCAAATAACCGGAGGGAGGCGATTACCTCATCAGCGACTCAGAGCCAGATTATGGACAGTGCATACTTACCTGACGGAGTGAGGCCTCACGATGAAGTTGGGTAAACAAAACCCTAACCCCTGACCCGCGCGTGCCTTTTCTGACTCGCTGCGTGGAACAGTCGTTGGTGGGGGGACCGTCACTCTTCGGCCCAGCCACCACCTTGTCATCAATCCCCAGTCCACTACCAAGTCCCAGGTCCCTGACCCTAAACACAACCTCACAAGAGGAGGGCCAGTCCCCGAACGGTCACGAATATTAGATTGCTGCCCGTGCCTGATGAAGGGTTAACTTTACCCGAAACGTTGCAACAGAGGCTTATAAATTTAGGTGCCGTAACTAGGACAAAATGCTCCAGTACGATAGCGTGTGAATGACCGGTGTGTACCTGAAGATAAAAGGCGTGTGCTTGTGGAACATCGACAGAAGGGTATAAAAGGGCAAATAACCGGAGGGAGGCGATTACCTCATCAGCGACTCAGAGCCAGATTATGGACAGTGCATACTTACCTGACGGAGTGAGGCCTCACGATGAAGTTGGGTAAACAAAACCCTAACCCCTGACCCGCGCGTGCCTTTTCTGACTCGCTGCGTGGAACAGTCGTTGGTGGGGGGACCGTCACTCTTCGGCCCAGCCACCACCTCGTCATCAATCCCCAGTCCACTACCAAGTCCCAGGTCCCTGACCCTAAACACAACCTCACAGGAGGAGGGCCAGTCCCCGAACGGTCACGAATATTAGATTGCTGCCCGTGCCTGATGAAGGGTTAACTTTACCCGAAACGTTGCAACAGAGGCTTATAAATTTAGGTGCCGTAACTAGGACAAAATGCTCCAGTACGATAGCGTGTGAATGACCGGTGTGTACCTGAAGATAAAAGGCGTGTGCTTGTGGAACATCGACAGAAGGGTATAAAAGGGCAAATAACCGGAGGGAGGCGATTACCTCATCAGCGACTCAGAGCCAGATTATGGACAGTGCGTACTTACCTGACGGAGTGAGGCCTCACGATGAAGTTGGGTAAACAAAACCCTAACCCCTGACCCGCCCGTGCCTTTTCTGACTCGCTGCGTGGAACAGTCGTTGGTGGGGGGACCGTCACTCTTCGGCCCAGCCACCACCTCGTCATCAATCCCCAGTCCACTACCAAGTCCCAGGTCCCTGACCCTAAACACAACCTCACAGGAGGAGGGCCAGTCCCCGAACGGTCACGAATATTAGATTGCTGCTCGTGCCTGATGAAGGGTTAACTTTACCCGAAACGTTGCAACCGAGGCTTATACATTTAGGTGCCGTAACTAGGACAAAATGCTCCAGTACGATAGCTTGTGAATGACCGGTGTGTACCTGAAGATAAAAGGCGTGTGCTTGTGGAACATCGACAGAAGGGTATAAAAGGGCAAATAACCGGAGGGAGGCGATTACCTCATCAGCGACTCAGAGCCAGATTATGGACAGTGCATACTTACCTGACGGAGTGAGGCCTCACGATGAAGTTGGGTAAACAAAACCCTAACCCCTGACCCGCGCGTGCCTTTTCTGACTCGCTGCGTGGAACAGTCGTTGGTGGGGGGACCGTCACTCTTCGGCCCAGCCACCACCTCGTCATCAATCCCCAGTCCACTACCAAGTCCCAGGTCCCTGACCCTAAACACAACCTCACAGGAGGAGGGCCAGTCCCCGAACGGTCACGAATATTAGATTGCTGCCCGTGCCTGATGAAGGGTTAACTTTACCCGAAACGTTGCAACAGAGGCTTATAAATTTAGGTGCCGTAACTAGGACAAAATGCTCCAGTACGATA
This sequence comes from Pholis gunnellus, assembly GCF_910591455.1. Taxonomy (NCBI): domain Eukaryota; kingdom Metazoa; phylum Chordata; class Actinopteri; order Perciformes; family Pholidae; genus Pholis; species Pholis gunnellus. The sequence continues at coordinate 3,325,373 of NC_136535.1, read as the reverse complement.
GCGTGTGAATGACCGGTGTGTACCTGAAGATAAAAGGCGTGTGCTTGTGGAACATCGACAGAAGGGTATAAAAGGGCAAATAACCGGAGGGAGGCGATTACCTCATCAGCGACTCAGAGCCAGATTATGGACAGTGCGTACTTACCTGACGGAGTGAGGCCTCACGATGAAGTTGGGTAAACAAAACCCTAACCCCTGACCCGCCCGTGCCTTTTCTGACTCGCTGCGTGGAACAGTCGTTGGTGGGGGGACCGTCACTCTTCGGCCCAGCCACCACCTCGTCATCAATCCCCAGTCCACTACCAAGTCCCAGGTCCCTGACCCTAAACACAACCTCACAGGAGGAGGGCCAGTCCCCGAACGGTCACGAATATTAGATTGCTGCTCGTGCCTGATGAAGGGTTAACTTTACCCGAAACGTTGCAACCGAGGCTTATACATTTAGGTGCCGTAACTAGGACAAAATGCTCCAGTACGATAGCTTGTGAATGACCGGTGTGTACCTGAAGATAAAAGGCGTGTGCTTGTGGAACATCGACAGAAGGGTATAAAAGGGCAAATAACCGGAGGGAGGCGATTACCTCATCAGCGACTCAGAGCCAGATTATGGACAGTGCATACTTACCTGACGGAGTGAGGCCTCACGATGAAGTTGGGTAAACAAAACCCTAACCCCTGACCCGCGCGTGCCTTTTCTGACTCGCTGCGTGGAACAGTCGTTGGTGGGGGGACCGTCACTCTTCGGCCCAGCCACCACCTCGTCATCAATCCCCAGTCCACTACCAAGTCCCAGGTCCCTGACCCTAAACACAACCTCACAGGAGGAGGGCCAGTCCCCGAACGGTCACGAATATTAGATTGCTGCTCGTGCCTGATGAAGGGTTAACTTTACCCGAAACGTTGCAACCGAGGCTTATACATTTAGGTGCCGTAACTAGGACAAAATGCTCCAGTACGATAGCTTGTGAATGACCGGTGTGTACCTGAAGATAAAAGGCGTGTGCTTGTGGAACATCGACAGAAGGGTATAAAAGGGCAAATAACCGGAGGGAGGCGATTACCTCATCAGCGACTCAGAGCCAGATTATGGACAGTGCATACTTACCTGACGGAGTGAGGCCTCACGATGAAGTTGGGTAAACAAAACCCTAACCCCTGACCCGCGCGTGCCTTTTCTGACTCGCTGCGTGGAACAGTCGTTGGTGGGGGGACCGTCACTCTTCGGCCCAACCACCACCTCGTCATCAATCCCCAGTCCACTACCAAGTCCCAGGTCCCTGACCCTAAACACAACCTCACAGGAGGAGGGCCAGTCCCCGAACGGTCACGAATATTAGATTGCTGCCCGTGCCTGATGAAGGGTTAACTTTACCCGAAACGTTGCAACAGAGGCTTATAAATTTAGGTGCCGTAACTAGGACAAAATGCTCCAGTACGATAGCGTGTGAATGACCGGTGTGTACCTGAAGATAAAAGGCGTGTGCTTGTGGAACATCGACAGAAGGGTATAAAAGGGCAAATAACCGGAGGGAGGCGATTACCTCATCAGCGACTCAGAGCCAGATTATGGACAGTGCGTACTTACCTGACGGAGTGAGGCCTCACGATGAAGTTGGGTAAACAAAACCCTAACCCCTGACCCGCGCGTGCCTTTTCTGACTCGCTGCGTGGAACAGTCGTTGGTGGGGGGACCGTCACTCTTCGGCCCAGCCACCACCTCGTCATCAATCCCCAGTCCACTACCAAGTCCCAGGTCCCTGACCCTAAACACAACCTCACAGGAGGAGGGCCAGTCCCCGAACGGTCACGAATATTAGATTGCTGCTCGTGCCTGATGAAGGGTTAACTTTACCCGAAACGTTGCAACCGAGGCTTATACATTTAGGTGCCGTAACTAGGACAAAATGCTCCAGTACGATAGCTTGTGAATGACCGGTGTGTACCTGAAGATAAAAGGCGTGTGCTTGTGGAACATCGACAGAAGGGTATAAAAGGGCAAATAACCGGAGGGAGGCGATTACCTCATCAGCGACTCAGAGCCAGATTATGGACAGTGCATACTTACCTGACGGAGTGAGGCCTCACGATGAAGTTGGGTAAACAAAACCCTAACCCCTGACCCGCGCGTGCCTTTTCTGACTCGCTGCGTGGAACAGTCGTTGGTGGGGGGACCGTCACTCTTCGGCCCAACCACCACCTCGTCATCAATCCCCAGTCCACTACCAAGTCCCAGGTCCCTGACCCTAAACACAACCTCACAGGAGGAGGGCCAGTCCCCGAACGGTCACGAATATTAGATTGCTGCCCGTGCCTGATGAAGGGTTAACTTTACCCGAAACGTTGCAACAGAGGCTTATAAATTTAGGTGCCGTAACTAGGACAAAATGCTCCAGTACGATAGCGTGTGAATGACCGGTGTGTACCTGAAGATAAAAGGCGTGTGCTTGTGGAACATCGACAGAAGGGTATAAAAGGGCAAATAACCGGAGGGAGGCGATTACCTCATCAGCGACTCAGAGCCAGATTATGGACAGTGCGTACTTACCTGACGGAGTGAGGCCTCACGATGAAGTTGGGTAAACAAAACCCTAACCCCTGACCCGCCCGTGCCTTTTCTGACTCGCTGCGTGGAACAGTCGTTGGTGGGGGGACCGTCACTCTTCGGCCCAGCCACCACCTCGTCATCAATCCCCAGTCCACTACCAAGTCCCAGGTCCCTGACCCTAAACACAACCTCACAGGAGGAGGGCCAGTCCCCGAACGGTCACGAATATTAGATTGCTGCCCGTGCCTGATGAAGGGTTAACTTTACCCGAAACGTTGCAACAGAGGCTTATAAATTTAGGTGCCGTAACTAGGACAAAATGCTCCAGTACGATAGCGTGTGAATGACCGGTGTGTACCTGAAGATAAAAGGCGTGTGCTTGTGGAACATCGACAGAAGGGTATAAAAGGGCAAATAACCGGAGGGAGGCGATTACCTCATCAGCGACTCAGAGCCAGATTATGGACAGTGCATACTTACCTGACGGAGTGAGGCCTCACGATGAAGTTGGGTAAACAAAACCCTAACCCCTGACCCGCCCGTGCCTTTTCTGACTCGCTGCGTGGAACAGTCGTTGGTGGGGGGACCGTCACTCTTCGGCCCAGCCACCACCTCGTTATCAATCCCCAGTCCACTACCAAGTCCCAGGTCCCTGACCCTAAACACAACCTCACAAGAGGAGGGCCAGTCCCCGAACGGTCACGAATATTAGATTGCTGCCCGTGCCTGATGAAGGGTTAACTTTACCCGAAACGTTGCAACAGAGGCTTATAAATTTAGGTGCCGTAACTAGGACAAAATGCTCCAGTACGATAGCGTGTGAATGACCGGTGTGTACCTGAAGATAAAAGGCGTGTGCTTGTGGAACATCGACAGAAGGGTATAAAAGGGCAAATAACCGGAGGGAGGCGATTACCTCATCAGCGACTCAGAGCCAGATTATGGACAGTGCATACTTACCTGACGGAGTGAGGCCTCACGATGAAGTTGGGTAAACAAAACCCTAACCCCTGACCCGCGCGTGCCTTTTCTGACTCGCTGCGTGGAACAGTCGTTGGTGGGGGGACCGTCACTCTTCGGCCCAGCCACCACCTCGTCATCAATCCCCAGTCCACTACCAAGTCCCAGGTCCCTGACCCTAAACACAACCTCACAGGAGGAGGGCCAGTCCCCGAACGGTCACGAATATTAGATTGCTGCCCGTGCCTGATGAAGGGTTAACTTTACCCGAAACGTTGCAACAGAGGCTTATAAATTTAGGTGCCGTAACTAGGACAAAATGCTCCAGTACGATAGCGTGTGAATGACCGGTGTGTACCTGAAGATAAAAGGCGTGTGCTTGTCGAACATCGACAGAAGGGTATAAAAGGGCAAATAACCGGAGGGAGGCGATTACCTCATCAGCGACTCAGAGCCAGATTATGGACAGTGCGTACTTACCTGACGGAGTGAGGCCTCACGATGAAGTTGGGTAAACAAAACCCTAACCCCTGACCCGCCCGTGCCTTTTCTGACTCGCTGCGTGGAACAGTCGTTGGTGGGGGGACCGTCACTCTTCGGCCCAGCCACCACCTCGTCATCAATCCCCAGTCCACTACCAAGTCCCAGGTCCCTGACCCTAAACACAACCTCACAGGAGGAGGGCCAGTCCCCGAACGGTCACGAATATTAGATTGCTGCTCGTGCCTGATGAAGGGTTAACTTTACCCGAAACGTTGCAACCGAGGCTTATACATTTAGGTGCCGTAACTAGGACAAAATGCTCCAGTACGATAGCGTGTGAATGACCGGTGTGTACCTGAAGATAAAAGGCGTGTGCTTGTGGAACATCGACAGAAGGGTATAAAAGGGCAAATAACCGGAGGGAGGCGATTACCTCATCAGCGACTCAGAGCCAGATTATGGACAGTGCGTACTTACCTGACGGAGTGAGGCCTCACGATGAAGTTGGGTAAACAAAACCCTAACCCCTGACCCGCCCGTGCCTTTTCTGACTCGCTGCGTGGAACAGTCGTTGGTGGGGGGACCGTCACTCTTCGGCCCAGCCACCACCTCGTCATCAATCCCCAGTCCACTACCAAGTCCCAGGTCCCTGACCCTAAACACAACCTCACAGGAGGAGGGCCAGTCCCCGAACGGTCACGAATATTAGATTGCTGCCCGTGCCTGATGAAGGGTTAACTTTACCCGAAACGTTGCAACAGAGGCTTATAAATTTAGGTGCCGTAACTAGGACAAAATGCTCCAGTACGATAGCGTGTGAATGACCGGTGTGTACCTGAAGATAAAAGGCGTGTGCTTGTGGAACATCGACAGAAGGGTATAAAAGGGCAAATAACCGGAGGGAGGCGATTACCTCATCAGCGACTCAGAGCCAGATTATGGACAGTGCATACTTACCTGACGGAGTGAGGCCTCACGATGAAGTTGGGTAAACAAAACCCTAACCCCTGACCCGCCCGTGCCTTTTCTGACTCGCTGCGTGGAACAGTCGTTGGTGGGGGGACCGTCACTCTTCGGCCCAGCCACCACCTCGTCATCAATCCCCAGTCCACTACCAAGTCCCAGGTCCCTGACCCTAAACACAACCTCACAGGAGGAGGGCCAGTCCCCGAACGGTCACGAATATTAGATTGCTGCCCGTGCCTGATGAAGGGTTAACTTTACCCGAAACGTTGCAACAGAGGCTTATAAATTTAGGTGCCGTAACTAGGACAAAATGCTCCAGTATGATAGCGTGTGAATGACCGGTGTGTTTTTTTTTTTTTTAATCAAATTTATTTAAAAGGAACCATGTACAGTTTAAACATAAATGTCTCCATTCGATGTGTACCTGAAGATAAAAGGCGTGTGCTTGTGGAACATCGACAGAAGGGTATAAAAGGGCAAATAACCGGAGGGAGGCGATTACCTCATCAGCGACTCAGAGACAGATTATGGACAGTGCATACTTACCTGACGGAGTGAGGCCTCACGATGAAGTTGGGTCAACAAAACCCTAACCCCTGACCCGCCCGTGCCTTTTCTGACTCGCTGCGTGGAACAGTCGTTGGTGGGGGGACCGTCACTCTTCGGCCCAGCCACCACCTCGTCATCAATCCCCAGTCCACTACCAAGTCCCAGGTCCCTGACCCTAAACACAACCTCACAGGAGGAGGGCCAGTCCCCGAACGGTCACGAATATTAGATTGCTGCCCGTGCCTGATGAAGGGTTAACTTTACCCGAAACGTTGCAACAGAGGCTTATACATTTAGGTGCCGTAACTAGGACAACATGCTCCAGTATGATAGCGTGTGAATGACCGGTGTGTACCTGAAGATAAAAGGCGTGTGCTTGTGGAACATCGACAGAAGGGTATAAAAGGGCAAATAACCGGAGGGAGGCGATTACCTCATCAGCGACTCAGAGCCAGATTATGGACAGTGCATACTTACCTGACGGAGTGAGGCCTCACGATGAAGTTGGGTAAACAAAACCCTAACCCCTGACCCGCCCGTGCCTTTTCTGACTCGCTGCGTGGAACAGTCGTTGGTGGGGGGACCGTCACTCTTCGGCCCAGCCACCACCTCGTCATCAATCCCCAGTCCACTACCAAGTCCCAGGTCCCTGACCCTAAACACAACCTCACAGGAGGAGGGCCAGTCCCCGAACGGTCACGAATATTAGATTGCTGCCCGTGCCTGATGAAGGGTTAACTTTACCCGAAACGTTGCAACAGAGGCTTATGAATTTAGGTGCCGTAACTAGGACAAAATGCTCCAGTACGATAGCGTGTGAATGACCGGTGTGTACCCGCTATCTCTCTGTGTCTCTCTCATTCAGTCATTCAGGTCTTGGATACTTTTAGAGGACCCGCACACACACACACACACACACTTATTCTAATGCTACTAATACTTCTACTCGTAACTATGACTCTCTTAAGGTAGTGGAAGCTCAAGAAGCGCTAGCGCTTCTGACTAACCGTTAGAGCGGATAGAGAGTTCAATATGCGCTGGAACCTTCAGGGCTTCTACCTAACAGTTAGAGCGGGCTAGGGAGAGCCAAATAAGCGCTGGAACCTTCAGGGCTTCTGCACTCCCCCCATATCCCGTTATGTGACTTCGCAAAAAAAGAGCGCACAGACCCGCGAAGCACGCCGAATTGTTGGCCTGGAAGTCCTCTCAACACCCATTCAGGTTAACCCAGGATTGGACACTCACAGCCCCGGGAAAACGTACTTGACTACCCCCCCAACACACACCGACACTTTCCCCTCATTCACCCCAGAAAGGGGGCTCTTACCCGGGGTACACGTCCTACAGACACTGTCCTGGCCTTGCCTGATCAGCCCCTGGCTGATACAGGCAGAAAAAGAGGGGGAAATGAATAAAATGCCCCACCAACACCAGCACAACCGTCCCCAGAAAACACGCACCTTCCCTGGCAGAAAAAGAGGGGAAAATGAAGAAAATACCCCCCCAAACACCTACCCAGCCAGCCCTCACCTTAACCCCGCAGAGACACCTCCGGAACCTACCCCTGAGACCACGTCCTCCAGGAGGTCCCGGGCCCCCACACTTAAGCCCCCTCCCTGGGTAAACACCCTCCGTTCGCGCCCCCAGAGCTTCATGCCCTTGGTAATCTAAATCTGGTTTCATGCTCTTGGTATTCCAAAATCACAGATAAGCGCTGAACCTTCCAGTGCTTATTCTTACCTAGTAGCCCTTAATGGGTTGCTATGGAGAACATTTTCAAATCCTCTTAAACTTTTTCAACTTTCAAATCCTTCTACTTCCTCGTACTTTCAGCTACAGACACCATTTCAACTTTAAAATGTTGAGCAGCAGGGTTAGTTGGTCATTTGTACTGAGTGAGTGAGACAGGCAAACAGTTACGGGGAGAGAGTGAGTGAGTGAGTGAAACTGTCTGTCTGCCTGCCTGCTTCACTCACTCCACCTAACTGTATGACTGTCTCTGTGTCTATCTCTCTGTCTCACTCACTCAGTACATGTAACTGTCTGGCTGTCTCACTCACTCACTCACTCCTCCTAACTGTATGCCTGTCTCACTCACTCACTCAGTACATATAACCTTCCGTCTGCCTGTCTCACTCACTGACTCCATGTAACTGTTTGCCTGTCTCACTCACTCCATATAACTGTCTGGCTGTCTCACTCATTCAGTACAAATGACCGTCTGTCTGCCTGTCTCAATCACTCCACCTAACTGTATGCCTGTCTCACTCGCTCACTCAGTACATATAACTGTCTGGCTGTCTCACTCACTCAGTACATAATGTCTCACTCATCACATATTTGACAGTTATATTTCACTCACTCAGTACAAATGACTGTCTGTCTGCCTGTCTCACTCATCACATATTTGACAGTTATATTTCACTCACTCAGTACATATAACTGTCTGGCTGTCTCACTCACTCAGTACAAATGACTGTCCTTCTGCCTGTCTCACTCATCACATATTTGACAGTTATATTTCACTCACTCAGTACATGTAACTGTCTGGCTGTCTCACTCACTCAGTACAAATGACCATCTGTCTGCCTGTCTCACTCACTCACTCAGTACATATAACTGTCTGGCTGTCTCACTCACTCAGTACAAATGACCGTCTGTCTGCCTGTCTCACTCACTCACTCCATCTAACTGTATGACTGTCTCTGTGTCTATCTCTCTGTCTCATTCACTCAGTACATAACACTGTCTATGCCTGTCTCACTCATTCGCTGAGTACAAATGACTGTCTATCTGCCTGTCTCACTCATCACATATGTGACAGTTATATTTCACTCACTCACTCAGAACATATAACTGTTTGCCTGTCTCACTCACTCAGTACAAATGACCATATGTCTGCCTGTCTCACTCACTCACTCACTCCACCTAACTGTCTGCTTGTCTCACGCACTCACTCAGTACAAATGACTGTCTGTCTGCCTGTCTCACTCATCACATATGTGACAGTTGTATTTGACTCACTCACTCAGTACATACAACTGTCTGTCTGCTTGTCTCAAGCACTCACTCAGTACAAATAACTGTCTGTCTGCCTGTCTCACGCACTCACTCATCACATATGTGACAGTTATATTTCACTCACTCAGTACAAATGACTGTCTGTCTGCCTGTCTCACTCACTCAGTACAAATGACAGTCTGTCTGCCTGTCTCCCTCATCACATATGTGACAGTTATATTTCACTCACTCACTCAGTACTTATAACTGTCTGCGTGTCTCACTCAATCACTCCACCTAACTGTTTGCCTGTCTCACTCACTCACTCAGTACAAATGACAGTCTGTCTGACTGTCTCACTCATCACATATGCGTAAGTTGTATTTCACTCACTCACTCAGTACAAATAACTGTCTGTCTGCCTGTCTCACGCACTCACTCATCACATATGTGACAGTTATATTTCACTCACTCAGTAAAAATGACTGTCTGTCTGCCTGTCTCACTCATCACATATGTGACAGTTGTATTTCACTCACTCACTCAGTACATATAACTGTCTGTCTGCCTGTCTCACGCACTCACTCAGTACAAATGACTGTCTGTCTGCCTGTCTCATTCATCACATATGTGACAGTTGTATTTCACTCACTCACTCAGTACATATAACTGTCTGTCTGCCTGTCTCACACACTCACTCAGTACAAATAACTGTCTGTCTGCCTGTCTCACGCACTCACTCATCACATATGTGACAGTTATATTTCACTCACTCAGTAAAAATGACTGTCTGTCTGCCTGTCTCACTCATCACATATGTGACAGTTGTATTTCACTCACTCACTCAGTACAAATGACTGTCTGTCTGCCTGTCTCACTCATCACATATGTGACAGTTGTATTTCACTCACTCACTCAGTACATATAACTGTCTGTCTGCCTGTCTCACGCACTCACTCAGTACAAATAACTGTCTGTCTGCCTGTCTCACGTACTCACTCATCACATATGTGACAGTTGTATTTCACTCACTCAGTACAAATGACTGTCTGTCTGCCTGTCTCACTCATCACATATGTGACAGTTGTATTTCACTCACTCACTCAGTACATATAACTGTCTGTCTGCCTGTCTCACTCACTCACTCAGTACATATAACTGTCTGTCTGCCTGTCTCACACACTCACTCAGTACAAATGACCATATGTCTTCCTGTCTCACTCACTCACTCCACCTAACTGTCTGCTTGTCTCAAGCACTCACTCAGTACAAATAACTGTCTGTCTGCCTGTCTCACGCACTCACTCATCACATATGTGACAGTTATATTTCACTCACTCAGTACAAATGACAGTCTGTCTGCCTGTCTCCCTCATCACATATGTGACAGTTATATTTCACTCACTCACTCAGTACTTATAACTGTCTGCGTGTCTCACTCAATCAGTCCACCTAACTGTTTGCCTGTCTCACGCACTCACTCAGTACAAATGACAGTCTGTCTGCCTGTCTCACTCATCACATATGTGACAGTTGTATTTCACTCACTCACTCAGTACAAATGACTGTCTGTCTGCCTGTCTCACTCATCACATATGTGACAGTTGTATTTCACTCACTCACTCAGTACATATAACTGTCTGTCTGCCTGTCTCACACACTCACTCAGTACAAATAACTGTCTGTCTGCCTGTCTCACTCATCACATATGTGACAGTTATATTTCACTCACTCACTCAGAACATATAACTGTTTGCCTGTCTCACTCACTCAGTACAAATGACCATATGTCTGCCTGTCTCACTCACTCACTCCATCTAACTGTCTGCTTGTCTCACGCACTCACTCAGTACAAATGCTAGTCTGTCTGCCTGTCTCACTCATCACATATGTGACAGTTGTATTTCACTCACTCACTCAGTACAAATGACTGTCTGTCTGCCTGTCTCACTCATCACATATGTGACAGTTGTATTTGACTCACTCACTCAGTACATACAACTGTCTGTCTGCTTGTCTCAAGCACTCACTCAGTACAAATAACTGTCTGTCTGCCTGTCTCACGCACTCACTCAGTACAAATAACTGTCTGTCTGCCTGTCTCACGTACTCACTCATCACATATGTGACAGTTGTATTTCACTCACTCACTCAGTACAAATGACAGTCTGTCTGCCTGTCTCACTCATCACATATGCGTAAGTTGTATTTCACTCACTCACTCAGTACAAATAACTGTCTGTCTGCCTGTCTCACGCACTCACTCATCACATATGTGACAGTTATATTTCACTCACTCAGTAAAAATGACTGTCTGTCTGCCTGTCTCACTCATCACATATGTGACAGTTGTATTTCACTCACTCACTCAGTACAAATGACTGTCTGTCTGCCTGTCTCACTCATCACATATGTGACAGTTGTATTTCACTCACTCAGTCAGTACAAATGACTGTCTGTCTGCCTGTCTCACTCATCACATATGTGACAGTTGTATTTCACTCACTCACTCAGTACATATAACTGTCTGTCTGCCTGTCTCACGCACTCACTCAGTACAAATGACTGTCTGTCTGCCTGTCTCACTCATCACATATGTGACAGTTGTATTTCACTCACTCACTCAGTACATATAACTGTCTGTCTGCCTGTCTCACACACTCACTCAGTACAAATAACTGTCTGTCTGCCTGTCTCACGTACACACTCATCACATATGTGACAGTTATGTTTCACTCACTCACTCAGTACTTATAACTGTCTGCCTGTCTCACTCAATCACTCCACCTAACTGTCTGCCTGTCTCACTCATCACATATGTGACAGTTGTATTTCACTCACTCACTCAGTACATATAACTGACTGTCTGCCTGTCTCATGCACTCACTCAGTGCAAATAACTGTCTGTCTGCCTTTTTCACGCACTCACTCATCACATATGTGACAGTTATATTTCACTCACTCAATAAAATTGACTGTCTGTCTGCCTGTCTCACTCACTCACTCCAACTAACTGTCTGCCTGTCTCACGCACTCACTCAGTACAAATGACTGTCTGTCTGCCTGTCTCACGTACTCACTCATCACATATGTGACAGTTGTATTTCACTCACTCACTCAGTACAAATGACAGTCTGTCTGCCTGTCTCACTCATCACATATGCGTAAGTTGTATTTCACTCACTCACTCAGTACAAATAACTGTCTGTCTGCCTGTCTCACGCACTCACTCATCACATATGTGACAGTTATATTTCACTCACTCAGTAAAAATGACTGTCTGTCTGCCTGTCTCACTCATCACATATGTGACAGTTGTATTTCACTCACTCACTCAGTACATATAACTGTCTGTCTGCCTGTCTCACGCACTCACTCAGTACAAATGACTGTCTGTCTGCCTGTCTCACTCATCACATATGTGACAGTTGTATTTCACTCACTCACTCAGTACATATAACTGTCTGTCTGCCTGTCTCACGCACTCACTCAGTACAAATGACTGTCTGTCTGCCTGTCTCACTCATCACATATGTGACAGTTGTATTTCACTCACTCAGTCAGTACAAATGACTGTCTGTCTGCCTGTCTCACGCACTCACTCAGTACAAATAACTGTCTGTCTGCCTGTCTCACGTACTCACTCATCACATATGTGACAGTTATATTTCACTCACTCAGTACAAATGACTGTCTTTCTGCCTGTCTCACTCATCACATATGTGACAGTTATATTTCACTCACTCACAGAACATATAACTGTCTTCCTGTCTCACTCACTCACTCCATCTAATTGTCTCTCTGCCTGTCTCACTCACTCGATCAGTACAAATGACCGTCTGTCTGCCTGTCTCACTCATCACATATGTGACAGTTGTATTTCACTCACTCACTCAGTACATATAACTGTCTGTCTGCCTGTCTCACACACTCACTCAGTACAAATAACTGTCTGTCTGCCTGTCTCACGTACTCACTCATCACACATGTGACAGTTATATTTCACTCACTCAGTACAAATGACTGTCTTTCTGCCTGTCTCACTCATCACATATGTGACAGTTATATTTCACTCACTCACAGAACATATAACTGTCTTCCTGTCTCACTCACTCACTCCATCTAATTGTCTCTCTGCCTGTCTCACTCACTCGATCAGTACAAATGACCGTCTGTCTGCCTGTCTCACTCATCACATATGTGACAGTTGTATTTCACTCACTCACTCAGTACAAATGACTCTGTCTGCCTGTCTCACTCATCACATATGTGACAGTTGTATTTCACTCACTCACTCAGTACATAAAACTGTCTGTCTGCCTGTCTCACGCACTCACACATCACATATGTGACAGTTATGTTTAACTCACTCAGTACATAACTGTCTGCCTGTTTCACTCACTCACTCCATCTAATTGTCTCTCTGCCTGTCTCACTCACTCGATCAGTACAAATGACCGTCTGCCTGTCTCACTCATCACATATGTGACAGTTGTATTTCACTCACTCACTCAGTACAAATGACTGTCGGTCTGCCTGTCTCACTCATCACATATGTGACAGTTGTATTTCACTCACTCAGTACATATAACTGTCTGTCTGCTTGTCTCAAGCACTCACTCAGTACAAATGACTGTCTGTCTGCCTGTCTCACTCACTCACTCAGTACAAATGACAGTCTGTCTGCCTGTCTCCCTCATCACATATGTGACAGTTATATTTCACTCACTCACTCAGTACTTATAACTGTCTGCGTGTCTCACTCAATCAGTCCACCTAACTGTTTGCCTGTCTCACGCACTCACTCAGTACAAATGACAGTCTGTCTGCCTGTCTCACTCATCACATATGTGACAGTTGTATTTCACTCACTCACTCAGTACATATAACTGTCTGTCTGCCTGTCTCACGCACTCACTCAGTACAAATAACTGTCTGTCTGCCTGTCTCACGTACTCACTCATCACATATGTGACAGTTGTATTTCACTCACTCACTCAGTACAAATGACTGTCTGTCTGCCTGTCTCACTCATCACATATGTGACAGTTGTATTTCACTCACTCACTCAGTACATATAACTGTCTGTCTGCCTGTCTCACTCACTCACTCAGTACATATAACTGTCTGTCTGCCTGTCTCACACACTCACTCAGTACAAATGACCATATGTCTTCCTGTCTCACTCACTCACTCACTCCACCTAACTGTCTGCTTGTCTCAAGCACTCACTCAGTACAAATAACTGTCTGTCTGCCTGTCTCACGCACTCACTCATCACATATGTGACAGTTATATTTCACTCACTCAGTACAAATGACAGTCTGTCTGCCTGTCTCACTCATCACATATGTGACAGTTGTATTTCACTCACTCACTCAGTACAAATGACTGTCTGTCTGCCTGTCTCACTCATCACATATGTGACAGTTGTATTTCACTCACTCACTCAGTACATATAACTGTCTGTCTGCCTGTCTCACACACTCACTCAGTACAAATAACTGTCTGTCTGCCTGTCTCACTCATCACATATGTGACAGTTATATTTCACTCACTCACTCAGAACATATAACTGTTTGCCTGTCTCACTCACTCAGTACAAATGACCATATGTCTGCCTGTCTCACTCACTCACTCCATCTAACTGTCTGCTTGTCTCACGCACTCACTCAGTACAAATGACAGTCTGTCTGCCTGTCTCACTCATCACATATGTGACAGTTGTATTTCACTCACTCACTCAGTACAAATGACTGTCTGTCTGCCTGTCTCACTCATCACATATGTGACAGTTGTATTTGACTCACTCACTCAGTACATACAACTGTCTGTCTGCTTGTCTCAAGCCCTCACTCAGTACAAATAACTGTCTGTCTGCCTGTCTCACGCACTCACTCAGTACAAATAACTGTCTGTCTGCCTGTCTCACGTACTCACTCATCACATATGTGACAGTTGTATTTCACTCACTCACTCAGGACAAATGACAGTCTGTCTGCCTGTCTCACTCATCACATATGCGTAAGTTGTATTTCACTCACTCACTCAGTACAAATAACTGTCTGTCTGCCTGTCTCACGCACTCACTCATCACATATGTGACAGTTATATTTCACTCACTCAGTAAAAATGACTGTCTGTCTGCCTGTCTCACTCATCACATATGTGACAGTTGTATTTCACTCACTCACTCAGTACAAATGACTGTCTGTCTGCCTGTCTCACTCATCACATATGTGACAGTTGTATTTCACTCACTCAGTCAGTACAAATGACTGTCTGTCTGCCTGTCTCACGCACTCACTCAGTACAAATAACTGTCTGTCTGCCTGTCTCACGTACTCACTCATCACATATGTGACAGTTATATTTCACTCACTCAGTACAAATGACTGTCTTTCTGCCTGTCTCACTCATCACATATGTGACAGTTATATTTCACTCACTCACAGAACATATAACTGTCTTCCTGTCTCACTCACTCACTCCATCTAATTGTCTCTCTGCCTGTCTCACTCACTCAATCAGTACAAATGACCGTCTGTCTGCCTGTCTCACTCATCACATATGTGACAGTTGTATTTCACTCACTCACTCAGTACATATAACTGTCTGTCTGCCTGTCTCACACACTCACTCAGTACAAATAACTGTCTGTCTGCCTGTCTCACGTACTCACTCATCACACATGTGACAGTTATATTTCACTCACTCAGTACAAATGACTGTCTTTCTGCCTGTCTCACTCATCACATATGTGACAGTTATATTTCACTCACTCACAGAACATATAACTGTCTTCCTGTCTCACTCACTCACTCCATCTAATTGTCTCTCTGCCTGTCTCACTCACTCGATCAGTACAAATGACCGTCTGTCTGCCTGTCTCACTCATCACATATGTGACAGTTGTATTTCACTCACTCACTCAGTACAAATGACTCTGTCTGCCTGTCTCACTCATCACATATGTGACAGTTGTATTTCACTCACTCACTCAGTACATAAAACTGTCTGTCTGCCTGTCTCACGCACTCACACATCACATATGTGACAGTTATGTTTAACTCACTCAGTACATAACTGTCTGCCTGTTTCACTCACTCACTCCATCTAATTGTCTCTCTGCCTGTCTCACTCACTCGATCAGTACAAATGACCGTCTGCCTGTCTCACTCATCACATATGTGACAGTTGTATTTCACTCACTCACTCAGTACAAATGACTGTCGGTCTGCCTGTCTCACTCATCACATATGTGACAGTTGTATTTGATTCACTCACTCAGTACATATAACTGTCTGTCTGCTTGTCTCAAGCACTCACTCAGTACAAATGACTGTCTGTCTGCCTGTCTCACTCACTCACTCAGTACAAATGACAGTCTGTCTGCCTGTCTCCCTCATCACATATGTGACAGTTATATTTCACTCACTCACTCAGTACTTATAACTGTCTGCGTGTCTCACTCAATCAGTCCACCTAACTGTTTGCCTGTCTCACGCACTCACTCAGTACAAATGACAGTCTGTCTGCCTGTCTCACTCATCACATATGTGACAGTTGTATTTCACTCACTCACTCAGTACAAATGACTGTCTGTCTGCCTGTCTCACTCATCACATATGTGACAGTTGTATTTGATTCACTCACTCAGTACATATAACTGTCTGTCTGCTTGTCTCAAGCACTCACTCAGTACAAATGACTGTCTGTCTGCCTGTCTCACTCACTCACTCAGTACAAATGACAGTCTGTCTGCCTGTCTCCCTCATCACATATGTGACAGTTATATTTCACTCACTCACTCAGTACTTATAACTGTCTGCGTGTCTCACTCAATCAGTCCACCTAACTGTTTGCCTGTCTCACGCACTCACTCAGTACAAATGACAGTCTGTCTGCCTGTCTCACTCATCACATATGTGACAGTTGTATTTCACTCACTCACTCAGTACAAATGACTGTCTGTCTGCCTGTCTCACTCATCACATATGTGACAGTTGTATTTCACTCACTCACTCAGTACATATAACTGTCTGTCTGCCTGTCTCACACACTCACTCAGTACAAATAACTGTCTGTCTGCCTGTCTCACTCATCACATATGTGACAGTTATATTTCACTCACTCACTCAGAACATATAACTGTTTGCCTGTCTCACTCACTCAGTACAAATGACCATATGTCTGCCTGTCTCACTCACTCACTCACTCCATCTAACTGTCTGCTTGTCTCACGCACTCACTCAGTACAAATGACAGTCTGTCTGCCTGTCTCACTCATCACATATGTGACAGTTATATTTCACTCACTCACTCAGTACAAATGACCGTCTGTCTGCCTGTCTCACTCATCACATATGTGACAGTTGTATTTGACTCACTCACTCAGTACATACAACTGTCTGTCTGCTTGTCTCAAGCCCTCACTCAGTACAAATAACTGTCTGTCTGCCTGTCTCACGCACTCACTCAGTACAAATAACTGTCTGTCTGCCTGTCTCACGTACTCACTCATCACATATGTGACAGTTGTATTTCACTCACTCACTCAGGACAAATGACAGTCTGTCTGCCTGTCTCACTCATCACATATGCGTAAGTTGTATTTCACTCACTCACTCAGTACAAATAACTGTCTGTCTGCCTGTCTCACGCACTCACTCATCACATATGTGACAGTTATATTTCACTCACTCAGTAAAAATGACTGTCTGTCTGCCTGTCTCACTCATCACATATGTGACAGTTGTATTTCACTCACTCACTCAGTACAAATGACTGTCTGTCTGCCTGTCTCACTCATCACATATGTGACAGTTGTATTTCACTCACTCACTCAGTACAAATGACTGTCTGTCTGCCTGTCTCACGCACTCACTCAGTACAAATAACTGTCTGTCTGCCTGTCTCACGCACTCACTCATCACATATGTGACAGTTATATTTCACTCACTCAGTACAAATGACTGTCTGTCTGCCTGTCTCACTCATCACATATGTGACAGTTATATTTCACTCACTCACAGAACATATAACTGTCTTCCTGTCTCACTCACTCACTCCATCTAATTGTCTCTCTGCCTGTCTCACTCACTCGATCAGTACAAATGACCGTCTGTCTGCCTGTCTCACTCATCACATATGTGACAGTTGTATTTCACTCACTCACTCAGTACATATAACTGTCTGTCTGCCTGTCTCACTCACTCACTCAGTACAAATAACTGTCTGTCTGCCTGTCTCACGTACTCACTCATCACACATGTGACAGTTATATTTCACTCACTCAGTACAAATGACTGTCTGTCTGCCTGTCTCACTCATCACATATGTGACAGTTATATTTCACTCACTCACAGAACATATAACTGTCTTCCTGTCTCACTCACTCACTCCATCTAATTGTCTCTCTGCCTGTCTCACTCACTCGATCAGTACAAATGACCGTCTGTCTGCCTGTCTCACTCATCACATATGTGACAGTTATATTTCACTCACTCACTCAGTACAAATGACTCTGTCTGCCTGTCTCACTCATCACATATGTGACAGTTGTATTTCACTCACTCACTCAGTACATAAAACTGTCTGTCTGCCTGTCTCACGCACTCACACATCACATATGTGACAGTTATGTTTAACTCACTCAGTACATAACTGTCTGCCTGTTTCACTCACTCACTCCATCTAATTGTCTCTCTGCCTGTCTCACTCACTCGATCAGTACAAATGACCGTCTGCCTGTCTCACTCATCACATATGTGACAGTTGTATTTCACTCACTCACTCAGTACAAATGACTGTCGGTCTGCCTGTCTCACTCATCACATATGTGACAGTTGTATTTGATTCACTCACTCAGTACATATAACTGTCTGTCTGCTTGTCTCAAGCACTCACTCAGTACAAATGACTGTCTGTCTGCCTGTCTCACTCACTCACTCAGTACAAATGACAGTCTGTCTGCCTGTCTCCCTCATCACATATGTGACAGTTATATTTCACTCACTCACTCAGTACTTATAACTGTCTGCGTGTCTCACTCAATCAGTCCACCTAACTGTTTGCCTGTCTCACGCACTCACTCAGTACAAATGACTGTCTGTCTGCCTGTCTCACTCATCACATATGTGACAGTTGTATTTCACTCACTCACTCAGTACAAATGACTGTCTGTCTGCCTGTCTCACTCATCACATATGTGACAGTTGTATTTGATTCACTCACTCAGTACATATAACTGTCTGTCTGCTTGTCTCAAGCACTCACTCAGTACAAATGACTGTCTGTCTGCCTGTCTCACTCACTCACTCAGTACAAATGACAGTCTGTCTGCCTGTCTCCCTCATCACATATGTGACAGTTATATTTCACTCACTCACTCAGTACTTATAACTGTCTGCGTGTCTCACTCAATCAGTCCACCTAACTGTTTGCCTGTCTCACGCACTCACTCAGTACAAATGACAGTCTGTGTGCCTGTCTCACTCATCACATATGTGACAGTTGTATTTCACTCACTCACTCAGTACAAATGACTGTCTGTCTGCCTGTCTCACTCATCACATATGTGACAGTTGTATTTCACTCACTCACTCAGTACATATAACTGTCTGTCTGCCTGTCTCACACACTCACTCAGTACAAATAACTGTCTGTCTGCCTGTCTCACTCATCACATATGTGACAGTTATATTTCACTCACTCACTCAGAACATATAACTGTTTGCCTGTCTCACTCACTCAGTACAAATGACCATATGTCTGCCTGTCTCACTCACTCACTCACTCCATCTAACTGTCTGCTTGTCTCACGCACTCACTCAGTACAAATGACAGTCTGTCTGCCTGTCTCACTCATCACATATGTGACAGTTGTATTTCACTCACTCACTCAGTACAAATGACTGTCTGTCTGCCTGTCTCACTCATCACATATGTGACAGTTGTATTTGACTCACTCACTCAGTACATACAACTGTCTGTCTGCTTGTCTCAAGCCCTCACTCAGTACAAATAACTGTCTGTCTGCCTGTCTCACGCACTCACTCAGTACAAATAACTGTCTGTCTGCCTGTCTCACGTACTCACTCATCACATATGTGACAGTTGTATTTCACTCACTCACTCAGGACAAATGACAGTCTGTCTGCCTGTCTCACTCATCACATATGCGTAAGTTGTATTTCACTCACTCACTCAGTACAAATAACTGTCTGTCTGCCTGTCTCACGCACTCACTCATCACATATGTGACAGTTATATTTCACTCACTCAGTAAAAATGACTGTCTGTCTGCCTGTCTCACTCATCACATATGTGACAGTTGTATTTCACTCACTCACTCAGTACAAATGACTGTCTGTCTGCCTGTCTCACTCATCACATATGTGACAGTTATATTTCACTCACTCACTCAGTACAAATGACTGTCTGTCTGCCTGTCTCACGCACTCACTCAGTACAAATAACTGTCTGTCTGCCTGTCTCACGTACTCACTCATCACATATGTGACAGTTATATTTCACTCACTCAGTACAAATGACTGTCTTTCTGCCTGTCTCACTCATCACATATGTGACAGTTATATTTCACTCACTCACAGAACATATAACTGTCTTCCTGTCTCACTCACTCACTCCATCTAATTGTCTCTCTGCCTGTCTCACTCACTCGATCAGTACAAATGACCGTCTGTCTGCCTGTCTCACTCATCACATATGTGACAGTTGTATTTCACTCACTCACTCAGTACATATAACTGTCTGTCTGCCTGTCTCACACACTCACTCAGTACAAATAACTGTCTGTCTGCCTGTCTCACGTACTCACTCATCACACATGTGACAGTTATATTTCACTCACTCAGTACAAATGACTGTCTTTCTGCCTGTCTCACTCATCACATATGTGACAGTTATATTTCACTCACTCACAGAACATATAACTGTCTTCCTGTCTCACTCACTCACTCCATCTAATTGTCTCTCTGCCTGTCTCACTCACTCGATCAGTACAAATGACCGTCTGTCTGCCTGTCTCACTCATCACATATGTGACAGTTGTATTTCACTCACTCACTCAGTACAAATGACTCTGTCTGCCTGTCTCACTCATCACATATGTGACAGTTGTATTTCACTCACTCACTCAGTACATAAAACTGTCTGTCTGCCTGTCTCACTCACTCACACATCACATATGTGACAGTTATGTTTAACTCACTCAGTACATAACTGTCTGCCTGTTTCACTCACTCACTCCATCTAATTGTCTCTCTGCCTGTCTCACGTACTCACTCATCACATATGTGACAGTTGTATTTCACTCACTCACTCAGTACAAATGACTGTCGGTCTGCCTGTCTCACTCATCACATATGTGACAGTTGTATTTGACTCACTCACTCAGTACATATAACTGTCTGTCTGCTTGTCTCAAGCACTCACTCAGTACAAATGACTGTCTGTCTGCCTGTCTCACTCACTCACTCAGTACAAATGACAGTCTGTCTGCCTGTCTCCCTCATCACATATGTGACAGTTATATTTCACTCACTCACTCAGTACTTATAACTGTCTGCGTGTCTCACTCAATCAGTCCACCTAACTGTTTGCCTGTCTCACGCACTCACTCAGTACAAATGACAGTCTGTCTGCCTGTCTCACTCATCACATATGTGACAGTTGTATTTCACTCACTCACTCAGTACATATAACTGTCTGTCTGCCTGTCTCACGCACTCACTCAGTACAAATAACTGTCTGTCTGCCTGTCTCACGTACTCACTCATCACATATGTGACAGTTGTATTTCACTCACTCACTCAGTACAAATGACTGTCTGTCTGCCTGTCTCACTCATCACATATGTGACAGTTGTATTTCACTCACTCACTCAGTACATATAACTGTCTGTCTGCCTGTCTCACTCACTCACTCAGTACATATAACTGTCTGTCTGCCTGTCTCACGCACTCACTCAGTACAAATGACCGTCTGTCTGCCTGTCTCACTCACTCACTCCACCTAACTGTCTGCCTGTCTCAAGCACTCACTCAGTACAAATAACTGTCTGTCTGCCTGTCTCACGCACTCACTCATCACATATGTGACAGTTATATTTCACTCACTCAGTACAAATGACAGTCTGTCTGCCTGTCTCACTCATCACATATGTGACAGTTGTATTTCACTCACTCACTCAGTACAAATGACTGTCTGTCTGCCTGTCTCACTCATCACATATGTGACAGTTGTATTTCACTCACTCACTCAGTACATATAACTGTCTGTCTGCCTGTCTCACACACTCACTCAGTACAAATAACTGTCTGTCTGCCTGTCTCACTCATCACATATGTGACAGTTATATTTCACTCACTCACTCAGAACATATAACTGTTTGCCTGTCTCACTCACTCAGTACAAATGACCATATGTCTGCCTGTCTCACTCACTCACTCACTCCATCTAACTGTCTGCTTGTCTCACGCACTCACTCAGTACAAATGACAGTCTGTCTGCCTGTCTCACTCATCACATATGTGACAGTTGTATTTCACTCACTCACTCAGTACAAATGACTGTCTGTCTGCCTGTCTCACTCATCACATATGTGACAGTTGTATTTGACTCACTCACTCAGTACATACAACTGTCTGTCTGCTTGTCTCAAGCCCTCACTCAGTACAAATAACTGTCTGTCTGCCTGTCTCACGCACTCACTCAGTACAAATAACTGTCTGTCTGCCTGTCTCACGTACTCACTCATCACATATGTGACAGTTGTATTTCACTCACTCACTCAGGACAAATGACAGTCTGTCTGCCTGTCTCACTCATCACATATGCGTAAGTTGTATTTCACTCACTCACTCAGTACAAATAACTGTCTGTCTGCCTGTCTCACGCACTCACTCATCACATATGTGACAGTTATATTTCACTCACTCAGTAAAAATGACTGTCTGTCTGCCTGTCTCACTCATCACATATGTGACAGTTATATTTCACTCACTCACAGAACATATAACTGTCTTCCTGTCTCACTCACTCACTCCATCTAATTGTCTCTCTGCCTGTCTCACTCACTCGATCAGTACAAATGACCGTCTGTCTGCCTGTCTCACTCATCACATATGTGACAGTTGTATTTCACTCACTCACTCAGTACAAATGACTCTGTCTGCCTGTCTCACTCATCACATATGTGACAGTTGTATTTCACTCACTCACTCAGTACATAAAACTGTCTGTCTGCCTGTCTCACGCACTCACACATCACATATGTGACAGTTATGTTTAACTCACTCAGTACATAACTGTCTGCCTGTTTCACTCACTCACTCCATCTAATTGTCTCTCTGCCTGTCTCACTCACTCGATCAGTACAAATGACCGTCTGCCTGTCTCACTCATCACATATGTGACAGTTGTATTTCACTCACTCACTCAGTACAAATGACTGTCGGTCTGCCTGTCTCACTCATCACATATGTGACAGTTGTATTTGATTCACTCACTCAGTACATATAACTGTCTGTCTGCTTGTCTCAAGCACTCACTCAGTACAAATGACTGTCTGTCTGCCTGTCTCACTCACTCACTCAGTACAAATGACAGTCTGTCTGCCTGTCTCCCTCATCACATATGTGACAGTTATATTTCACTCACTCACTCAGTACTTATAACTGTCTGCGTGTCTCACTCAATCAGTCCACCTAACTGTTTGCCTGTCTCACGCACTCACTCAGTACAAATGACAGTCTGTCTGCCTGTCTCACTCATCACATATGTGACAGTTGTATTTCACTCACTCACTCAGTACATATAACTGTCTGTCTGCCTGTCTCACGCACTCACTCATTACAAATAACTGTCTGTCTGCCTGTCTCACGTACTCACTCATCACATATGTGACAGTTGTATTTCACTCACTCACTCAGTACAAATGACTGTCTGTCTGCCTGTCTCACTCATCACATATGTGACAGTTGTATTTCACTCACTCACTCAGTACATATAACTGTCTGTCTGCCTGTCTCACTCACTCACTCAGTACATATAACTGTCTGTCTGCCTGTCTCACACACTCACTCAGTACAAATGACCATATGTCTTCCTGTCTCACTCACTCACTCACTCCACCTAACTGTCTGCTTGTCTCAAGCACTCACTCAGTACAAATAACTGTCTGTCTGCCTGTCTCACGCACTCACTCATCACATATGTGACAGTTATATTTCACTCACTCAGTACAAATGACAGTCTGTCTGCCTGTCTCACTCATCACATATGTGACAGTTGTATTTCACTCACTCACTCAGTACAAATGACTGTCTGTCTGCCTGTCTCACTCATCACATATGTGACAGTTGTATTTCACTCACTCACTCAGTACATATAACTGTCTGTCTGCCTGTCTCACTCACTCACTCAGTACAAATAACTGTCTGTCTGCCTGTCTCACTCATCACATATGTGACAGTTATATTTCACTCACTCACTCAGAACATATAACTGTTTGCCTGTCTCACTCACTCAGTACAAATGACCATATGTCTGCCTGTCTCACTCACTCACTCACTCCATCTAACTGTCTGCTTGTCTCACGCACTCACTCAGTACAAATGACAGTCTGTCTGCCTGTCTCACTCATCACATATGTGACAGTTGTATTTCACTCACTCACTCAGTACAAATGACTGTCTGTCTGCCTGTCTCACTCATCACATATGTGACAGTTGTATTTGACTCACTCACTCAGTACATACAACTGTCTGTCTGCTTGTCTCAAGCACTCACTCAGTACAAATAACTGTCTGTCTGCCTGTCTCACGCACTCACTCAGTACAAATAACTGTCTGTCTGCCTGTCTCACGTACTCACTCATCACATATGTGACAGTTGTATTTCACTCACTCACTCAGGACAAATGACAGTCTGTCTGCCTGTCTCACTCATCACATATGCGTAAGTTGTATTTCACTCACTCACTCAGTACAAATGACTGTCTGTCTGCCTGTCTCACGCACTCACTCATCACATATGTGACAGTTATATTTCACTCACTCAGTACAAATGACTGTCTGTCTGCCTGTCTCACTCATCACATATGTGACAGTTGTATTTCACTCACTCACTCAGTACAAATGACTGTCTGTCTGCCTGTCTCACTCATCACATATGTGACAGTTGTATTTCACTCACTCAGTCAGTACAAATGACTGTCTGTCTGCCTGTCTCACGCACTCACTCAGTACAAATAACTGTCTGTCTGCCTGTCTCACGTACTCACTCATCACATATGTGACAGTTATATTTCACTCACTCAGTACAAATGACTGTCTGTCTGCCTGTCTCACTCATCACATATGTGACAGTTATATTTCACTCACTCACAGAACATATAACTGTCTTCCTGTCTCACTCACTCACTCCATCTAATTGTCTCTCTGCCTGTCTCACTCACTCGATCAGTACAAATGACCGTCTGTCTGCCTGTCTCACTCATCACATATGTGACAGTTGTATTTCACTCACTCACTCAGTACATATAACTGTCTGTCTGCCTGTCTCACACACTCACTCAGTACAAATAACTGTCTGTCTGCCTGTCTCACGTACTCACTCATCACACATGTGACAGTTATATTTCACTCACTCAGTACAAATGACTGTCTTTCTGCCTGTCTCACTCATCACATATGTGACAGTTATATTTCACTCACTCACAGAACATATAACTGTCTTCCTGTCTCACTCACTCACTCCATCTAATTGTCTCTCTGCCTGTCTCACTCACTCGATCAGTACAAATGACCGTCTGTCTGCCTGTCTCACTCATCACATATGTGACAGTTGCATTTCACTCACTCACTCAGTACAAATGACTCTGTCTGCCTGTCTCACTCATCACATATGTGACAGTTGTATTTCACTCACTCACTCAGTACATAAAACTGTCTGTCTGCCTGTCTCACGCACTCACACATCACATATGTGACAGTTATGTTTAACTCACTCAGTACATAACTGTCTGCCTGTTTCACTCACTCACTCCATCTAATTGTCTCTCTGCCTGTCTCACTCACTCGATCAGTACAAATGACCGTCTGCCTGTCTCACTCATCACATATGTGACAGTTGTATTTCACTCACTCACTCAGTACAAATGACTGTCGGTCTGCCTGTCTCACTCATCACATATGTGACAGTTGTATTTGATTCACTCACTCAGTACATATAACTGTCTGTCTGCTTGTCTCAAGCACTCACTCAGTACAAATGACTGTCTGTCTGCCTGTCTCACTCACTCACTCAGTACAAATGACAGTCTGTCTGCCTGTCTCCCTCATCACATATGTGACAGTTATATTTCACTCACTCACTCAGTACTTATAACTGTCTGCGTGTCTCACTCAATCAGTCCACCTAACTGTTTGCCTGTCTCACGCACTCACTCAGTACAAATGACAGTCTGTCTGCCTGTCTCACTCATCACATATGTGACAGTTGTATTTCACTCACTCACTCAGTACAAATGACTGTCTGTCTGCCTGTCTCACTCATCACATATGTGACAGTTGTATTTGATTCACTCACTCAGTACATATAACTGTCTGTCTGCCTGTCTCAAGCACTCACTCAGTACAAATGACTGTCTGTCTGCCTGTCTCACTCACTCACTCAGTACAAATGACAGTCTGTCTGCCTGTCTCCCTCATCACATATGTGACAGTTATATTTCACTCACTCACTCAGTACTTATAACTGTCTGCGTGTCTCACTCAATCAGTCCACCTAACTGTTTGCCTGTCTCACGCACTCACTCAGTACAAATGACAGTCTGTCTGCCTGTCTCACTCATCACATATGTGACAGTTGTATTTCACTCACTCACTCAGTACAAATGACTGTCTGTCTGCCTGTCTCACTCATCACATATGTGACAGTTGTATTTCACTCACTCACTCAGTACATATAGCTGTCTGTCTGCCTGTCTCACACACTCACTCAGTACAAATAACTGTCTGTCTGCCTGTCTCACTCATCACATATGTGACAGTTATATTTCACTCACTCACTCAGAACATATAACTGTTTGCCTGTCTCACTCACTCAGTACAAATGACCATATGTCTGCCTGTCTCACTCACTCACACTCCATCTAACTGTCTGCTTGTCTCACGCACTCACTCAGTACAAATGACAGTCTGTCTGCCTGTCTCACTCATCACATATGTGACAGTTGTATTTCACTCACTCACTCAGTACAAATGACTGTCTGTCTGCCTGTCTCACTCATCAAATATGTGACAGTTGTATTTGACTCACTCACTCAGTACATACAACTGTCTGTCTGCTTGTCTCAAGCACTCACTCAGTACAAATAACTGTCTGTCTGCCTGTCTCACGCACTCACTCAGTACAAATAACTGTCTGTCTGCCTGTCTCACGTACTCACTCATCACATATATGACAGTTGTATTTCACTCACTCACTCAGTACAAATGACAGTCTGTCTGCCTGTCTCACTCATCACATATGCGTAAGTTGTATTTCACTCACTCACTCAGTACAAATAACTGTCTGTCTGCCCGTCTCACGCACTCACTCAGTACATATAACTGTCTGTCTGCCTGTCTCACGTACTCACTCATCACATATGTGACAGTTGTATTTCACTCACTCACTCAGTACAAATGACAGTCTGTCTGCCTGTCTCACTCATCACATATGCGTAAGTTGTATTTCACTCACTCACTCAGTACAAATAACTGTCTGTCTGCCTGTCTCACGCACTCACTCATCACATATGTGACAGTTATATTTCACTCACTCAGTCAGTACAAATGACTGTCTGTCTGCCTGTCTCACTCATCACATATGTGACAGTTGTATTTCACTCACTCACTCAGTACATATAACTGTCTGCCTGCCTGTCTCACGCACTCACTCAGTACAAATGACTGTCTGTCTGCCTGTCTCACTCATCACATATGTGACAGTTGTATTTCACTCACTCACTCAGTACATATAACTGTCTGTCTGCCTGTCTCACACACTCACTCAGTACAAATAACTGTCTGTCTGCCTGTCTCACGTACTCACTCATCACATATGTGACAGTTATATTTCACTCACTCACTCAGTACTTATAACTGTCTGCCTGTCTCACTCAATCACTCCACCTAACTGTCTGCCTGTCTCACTCATCACATATGTGACAGTTGTATTTCACTCACTCACTCAGTACATATAACTGACTGTCAGCCTGTCTCATATACTCACTCAGTGCATATAACTGTCTGTCTGCCTTTCTCACGCACTCACTCATCACATATGTGACAGTTATATTTCACTCACTCAATAAAATTGACTGTCTGTCTGCCTGTCTCACTCACTCACTCCAACTAACTGTCTGCCTGTCTCACGCACTCACTCAGTACAAATGACTGTCTGTCTGCCTGTCTCACGTACTCACTCATCACATATGTGACAGTTGTATTTCACTCACTCACTCAGTACAAATGACAGTCTGTCTGCCTGTCTCACTCATCACATATGCGTAAGTTGTATTTCACTCACTCACTCAGTACAAATAACTGTCTGTCTGCCTGTCTCACGCACTCACTCAGTACAAATAACTGTCTGTCTGCCTGTCTCACGTACTCACTCATCACATATGTGACAGTTGTATTTCACTCACTCACTCAGTACAAATGACAGTCTGTCTGCCTGTCTCACTCATCACATATGCGTAAGTTGTATTTCACTCACTCACTCAGTACAAATAACTGTCTGTCTGCCTGTCTCACGCACTCACTCATCACATATGTGACAGTTATATTTCACTCACTCAGTAAAAATGACTGTCTGTCTGCCTGTCTCACTCATCACATATGTGACAGTTGTATTTCACTCACTCACTCAGTACAAATGACTGTCTGTCTGCCTGTCTCACTCATCACATATGTGACAGTTGTATTTCACTCACTCAGTCAGTACAAATGACTGTCTGTCTGCCTGTCTCACTCATCACATATGTGACAGTTGTATTTCACTCACTCACTCAGTACATATAACTGTCTGTCTGCCTGTCTCACGCACTCACTCAGTACAAATGACTGTCTGTCTGCCTGTCTCACTCATCACATATGTGACAGTTGTATTTCACTCACTCACTCAGTACATATAACTGTCTGTCTGCCTGTCTCACACACTCACTCAGTACAAATAACTGTCTGTCTGCCTGTCTCACGTACTCACTCATCACATATGTGACAGTTATATTTCACTCACTCAGTACAAATGACTGTCTTTCTGCCTGTCTCACTCATCACATATGTGACAGTTATATTTCACTCACTCACAGAACATATAACTGTCTGCCTGTCTCACTCACTCACTCCATCTAATTGTCTCTCTGCCTGTCTCACTCACTCGATCAGTACAAATGACCGTCTGTCTGCCTGTCTCACTCATCACATATGTGACAGTTATATTTCACTCACTCAGTACAAATGACCGTCTGTCTGCCTGTCTCACTCATCACATATGTGACAGTTGTATTTCACTCACTCACTCAGTACAAATGACTCTGTCTGCCTGTCTCACTCATCACATATGTGACAGTTGTATTTCACTCACTCACTCAGTACATAAAACTGTCTGTCTGCCTGTCTCACGCACTCACACATCACATATGTGACAGTTATGTTTAACTCACTCAGTACATAACTGTCTGCCTGTTTCACTCACTCACTCCATCTAATTGTCTCTCTGCCTGTCTCACTCACTCGATCAGTACAAATGACCGTCTGTCTGCCTGTCTCACTCATCACATATGTGACAGTTGTATTTGACTCATTCACTCAGTACAAATGAATGTCTGTCTGCCTGTCTGCCTGTCTCACGTACTCACTCAG
This sequence comes from Pholis gunnellus, assembly GCF_910591455.1. Classification (NCBI taxonomy): domain Eukaryota; kingdom Metazoa; phylum Chordata; class Actinopteri; order Perciformes; family Pholidae; genus Pholis; species Pholis gunnellus. The sequence goes on along the minus strand of NC_136535.1, from coordinate 3,295,928 downwards.
TACAAATAACTGTCTGTCTGCCTGTCTCACGCACTCACTCATCACATATGTGACAGTCATATTTCACTCACTCAGTAAAAATGACTGTCATTCTGCCTGTCTCACTCATCACATATGTGACAGTTGTATTTCACTCACTCACTCAGTACAAATGACTGTCTGTCTGCCTATCTCACTCATCACATATGTGACAGTTGTATTTCACTCACTCACTCAGTACATATAACTGTCTGTCTGCCTGTCTCACGCACTCACTCAGTACAAATGACAGTCTGTCTGCCTGTCTCACTCATCACATATGTGACAGTTGTATTTCACTCACTCACTCAGTACAAATGACTGTCTGTCTGCCTGTCTCACTCATCACATATGTGACAGTTGTATTTGATTCACTCACTCAGTACATATAACTGTCTGTCTGCTTGTCTCAAGCACTCACTCAGTACAAATGACTGTCTGTCTGCCTGTCTCACTCACTCACTCAGTACAAATGACAGTCTGTCTGCCTGTCTCCCTCATCACATATGTGACAGTTATATTTCACTCACTCACTCAGTACTTATAACTGTCTGCGTGTCTCACTCAATCAGTCCACCTAACTGTTTGCCTGTCTCACGCACTCACTCAGTACAAATGACAGTCTGTCTGCCTGTCTCACTCATCACATATGTGACAGTTGTATTTCACTCACTCACTCAGTACAAATGACTGTCTGTCTGCCTGTCTCACTCATCACATATGTGACAGTTGTATTTCACTCACTCACTCAGTACATATAACTGTCTGTCTGCCTGTCTCACACACTCACACAGTACAAATAACTGTCTGTCTGCCTGTCTCACTCATCACATATGTGACAGTTATATTTCACTCACTCACTCAGAACATATAACTGTTTGCCTGTCTCACTCACTCAGTACAAATGACCATATGTCTGCCTGTCTCACTCACTCACTCCATCTAACTGTCTGCTTGTCTCACGCACTCACTCAGTACAAATGACAGTCTGTCTGCCTGTCTCACTCATCACATATGTGACAGTTGTATTTCACTCACTCACTCAGTACAAATGACTGTCTGTCTGCCTGTCTCACTCATCACATATGTGACAGTTGTATTTGACTCACTCACTCAGTACATACAACTGTCTGTCTGCTTGTCTCAAGCACTCACTCAGTACAAATAACTGTCTGTCTGCCTGTCTCACGCACTCACTCAGTACAAATAACTGTCTGTCTGCCTGTCTCACGTACTCACTCATCACATATATGACAGTTGTATTTCACTCACTCACTCAGTACAAATGACAGTCTGTCTGCCTGTCTCACTCATCACATATGCGTAAGTTGTATTTCACTCACTCACTCAGTACAAATAACTGTCTGTCTGCCTGTCTCACGCACTCACTCAGTACATATAACTGTCTGTCTGCCTGTCTCACGTACTCACTCATCACATATGTGACAGTTGTATTTCACTCACTCACTCAGTACAAATGACAGTCTGTCTGCCTGTCTCACTCATCACATATGCGTAAGTTGTATTTCACTCACTCACTCAGTACAAATAACTGTCTGTCTGCCTGTCTCACGCACTCACTCATCACATATGTGACAGTTATATTTCACTCACTCAGTCAGTACAAATGACTGTCTGTCTGCCTGTCTCACTCATCACATATGTGACAGTTGTATTTCACTCACTCACTCAGTACATATAACTGTCTGCCTGCCTGTCTCACGCACTCACTTAGTACAAATGACTGTCTGTCTGCCTGTCTCACTCATCACATATGTGACAGTTGTATTTCACTCACTCACTCAGTACATATAACTGTCTGTCTGCCTGTCTCACACACTCACTCAGTACAAATAACTGTCTGTCTGCCTGTCTCACGTACTCACTCATCACATATGTGACAGTTATATTTCACTCACTCACTCAGTACTTATAACTGTCTGCCTGTCTCACTCAATCACTCCACCTAACTGTCTGCCTGTCTCACTCATCACATATGTGACAGTTGTATTTCACTCACTCACTCAGTACATATAACTGACTGTCAGCCTGTCTCATGCACTCACTCAGTGCAAATAACTGTCTGTCTGCCTTTCTCACGCACTCACTCATCACATATGTGACAGTTATATTTCACTCACTCAATAAAATTGACTGTCTGTCTGCCTGTCTCACTCACTCACTCCATCTAACTGTCTGCTTGTCTCACGCACTCACTCAGTACAAATGACAGTCTGTCTGCCTGTCTCACTCATCACATATGTGACAGTTGTATTTCACTCACTCACTCAGTACAAATGACTGTCTGTCTGCCTGTCTCACTCATCAAATATGTGACAGTTGTATTTGACTCACTCACTCAGTACATACAACTGTCTGTCTGCTTGTCTCAAGCACTCACTCAGTACAAATAACTGTCTGTCTGCCTGTCTCACGCACTCACTCAGTACAAATAACTGTCTGTCTGCCTGTCTCACGTACTCACTCATCACATATATGACAGTTGTATTTCACTCACTCACTCAGTACAAATAACTGTCTGTCTGCCTGTCTCACGCACTCACTCAGTACATATAACTGTCTGTCTGCCTGTCTCACGTACTCACTCATCACATATGTGACAGTTGTATTTCACTCACTCACTCAGTACAAATGACAGTCTGTCTGCCTGTCTCACTCATCACATATGCGTAAGTTGTATTTCACTCACTCACTCAGTACAAATAACTGTCTGTCTGCCTGTCTCACGCACTCACTCATCACATATGTGACAGTTATTTTTCACTCACTCAGTCAGTACAAATGACTGTCTGTCTGCCTGTCTCACTCATCACATATGTGACAGTTGTATTTCACTCACTCACTCAGTACATATAACTGTCTGCCTGCCTGTCTCACGCACTCACTTAGTACAAATGACTGTCTGTCTGCCTGTCTCACGCATCACATATGTGACAGTTGTATTTCACTCACTCACTCAGTACATATAACTGTCTGTCTGCCTGTCTCACACACTCACTCAGTACAAATAACTGTCTGTCTGCCTGTCTCACGTACTCACTCATCACATATGTGACAGTTATATTTCACTCACTCACTCAGTACTTATAACTGTCTGCCTGTCTCACTCAATCACTCCACCTAACTGTCTGCCTGTCTCACTCATCACATATGTGACAGTTGTATTTCACTCACTCACTCAGTACATATAACTGACTGTCAGCCTGTCTCATGCACTCACTCAGTGCAAATAACTGTCTGTCTGCCTTTCTCACACACTCACTCATCACATATGTGACAGTTATATTTCACTCACTCAATAAAATTGACTGTCTGTCTGCCTGTCTCACTCACTCACTCCAACTAACTGTCTGCCTGTCTCACGCACTCACTCAGTACAAATGACTGTCTGTCTGCCTGTCTCACGTACTCACTCATCACATATGTGACAGTTGTATTTCACTCACTCACTCAGTACAAATGACAGTCTGTCTGCCTGTCTCACTCATCACATATGCGTAAGTTGTATTTCACTCACTCACTCAGTACAAATAACTGTCTGTCTGCCTGTCTCACGCACTCACTCAGTACAAATAACTGTCTGTCTGCCTGTCTCACGTACTCACTCATCACATATGTGACAGTTGTATTTCACTCACTCACTCAGTACAAATGACAGTCTGTCTGCCTGTCTCACTCATCACATATGCGTAAGTTGTATTTCACTCACTCACTCAGTACAAATAACTGTCTGTCTGCCTGTCTCACGCACTCACTCATCACATATGTGACAGTTATATTTCACTCACTCAGTAAAAATGACTGTCTGTCTGCCTGTCTCACTCATCACATATGTGACAGTTGTATTTCACTCACTCACTCAGTACAAATGACTGTCTGTCTGCCTGTCTCACTCATCACATATGTGACAGTTGTATTTCACTCACTCAGTCAGTACAAATGACTGTCTGTCTGCCTGTCTCACTCATCACATATGTGACAGTTGTATTTCACTCACTCACTCAGTACATATAACTGTCTGTCTGCCTGTCTCACACACTCACTCAGTACAAATAACTGTCTGTCTGCCTGTCTCACGTACTCACTCATCACATATGTGACAGTTATATTTCACTCACTCAGTACAAATGACTGTCTTTCTGCCTGTCTCACTCATCACATATGTGACAGTTATATTTCACTCACTCACAGAACATATAACTGTCTTCCTGTCTCACTCACTCACTCCATCTAATTGTCTCTCTGCCTGTCTCACTCACTCGATCAGTACAAATGACCGTCTGTCTGCCTGTCTCACTCATCACATATGTGACAGTTATATTTCACTCACTCAGTACAAATGACCGTCTGTCTGCCTGTCTCACTCATCACATATGTGACAGTTGTATTTCACTCACTCACTCAGTACAAATGACTCTGTCTGCCTGTCTCACTCATCACATATGTGACAGTTGTATTTCACTCACTCACTCAGTACATAAAACTGTCTGTCTGCCTGTCTCACGCACTCACACATCACATATGTGACAGTTATGTTTAACTCACTCAGTACATAACTGTCTGCCTGTTTCACTCACTCACTCCATCTAATTGTCTCTCTGCCTGTCTCACTCACTCGATCAGTACAAATGACCGTCTGTCTGCCTGTCTCACTCATCACATATGTGACAGTTGTATTTGACTCATTCACTCAGTACAAATGAATGTCTGTCTGCCTGTCTGCCTGTCTCACGTACTCACTCAGTACTAATAACTGTCTGTCTGCCTGTCTCACGCACTCACTCATCACATATGTGACAGTTATATTTCACTCACTCAGTAAAAATGACTGTCATTCTGCCTGTCTCACTCATCACATATGTGACAGTTGTATTTCACTCACTCACTCAGTACAAATGACTGTCTGTCTGCCTGTCTCACTCATCACATATGTGACAGTTGTATTTCACTCACTCACTCAGTACATATAACTGTCTGTCTGCCTGTCTCACGCACTCACTCAGTACAAATAACTGTCTGTCTGCCTGTCTCACGTACTCACTCATCACATATGTGACAGTTGTATTTCACTCACTCACTCAGTACAAATGACTGTCTGTCTGCCTGTCTCACTCATCACATATGTGACAGTTGTATTTCACTCACTCACTCAGTACATATAACTGTCTGTCTGCCTGTCTCACTCACTCACTCAGTACATATAACTGTCTGTCTGCCTGTCTCACACACTCACTCAGTACAAATGACCATATGTCTTCCTGTCTCACTCACTCACTCACTCCACCTAACTGTCTGCTTGTCTCAAGCACTCACTCAGTACAAATAACTGTCTGTCTGCCTGTCTCACGCACTCACTCATCACATATGTGACAGTTATATTTCACTCACTCAGTACAAATGACAGTCTGTCTGCCTGTCTACCTCATCACATATGTGACAGTTATATTTCACTCACTCACTCAGTACTTATAACTGTCTGCGTGTCTCACTCAATCAGTCCACCTAACTGTTTGCCTGTCTCACGCACTGACTCAGTACAAATGACAGTCTGTCTGCCTGTCTCACTCATCACATATGTGACAGTTGTATTTCACTCACTCAGTCAGTACAAATGACTGTCTGTCTGCCTGTCTCACTCATCACATATGTGACAGTTGTATTTCACTCACTCACTCAGTACATATAACTGTCTGTCTGCCTTTCTCACGCACTCACTCAGTACAAATAACTGTCTGTCTGCCTGTCTCACTCATCACATATGTGACAGTTGTATTTCACTCACTCACTCAGTACATATAACTGTCTGTCTGCCTGTCTCACACACTCACTCAGTACAAATAACTGTCTGTCTGCCTGTCTCACGTACTCACTCATCACATATGTGACAGTTATATTTCACTCACTCAATAAAATTGACTGTCTGTCTGCCTGTCTCACTCACTCACTCCAACTAACTGTCTGCCTGTCTCACGCACTCACTCAGTACAAATGACTGTCTGTCTGCCTGTCTCACGTACTCACTCATCACATATGTGACAGTTGTATTTCACTCACTCACTCAGTACAAATGACAGTCTGTCTGCCTGTCTCACTCATCACATATGCGTAAGTTGTATTTCACTCACTCACTCAGTACAAATAACTGTCTGTCTGCCTGTCTCACGCACTCACTCAGTACAAATAACTGTCTGTCTGCCTGTCTCACGTACTCACTCATCACATATGTGACAGTTGTATTTCACTCACTCACTCAGTACAAATGACAGTCTGTCTGCCTGTCTCACTCATCACATATGCGTAAGTTGTATTTCACTCACTCACTCAGTACAAATAACTGTCTGTCTGCCTGTCTCACGCACTCACTCATCACATATGTGACAGTTATATTTCACTCACTCAGTACAAATGACTGTCTGTCTGCCTGTCTCACTCATCACATATGTGACAGTTGTATTTCACTCACTCACTCAGTACAAATGACTGTCTGTCTGCCTGTCTCACTCATCACATATGTGACAGTTGTATTTCACTCACTCAGTCAGTACAAATGACTGTCTGTCTGCCTGTCTCACTCATCACATATGTGACAGTTGTATTTCACTCACTCACTCAGTACATATAACTGTCTGTCTGCCTGTCTCACGCACTCACTCAGTACAAATGACTGTCTGTCTGCCTGTCTCACTCATCACATATGTGACAGTTGTATTTCACTCACTCACTCAGTACATATAACTGTCTGTCTGCCTGTCTCACACACTCACTCAGTACAAATAACTGTCTGTCTGCCTGTCTCACGTACTCACTCATCACATATGTGACAGTTATATTTCACTCACTCAGTACAAATGACTGTCTTTCTGCCTGTCTCACTCATCACATATGTGACAGTTATATTTCACTCACTCACAGAACATATAACTGTCTTCCTGTCTCACTCACTCACTCCATCTAATTGTCTCTCTGCCTGTCTCACTCACTCGATCAGTACAAATGACCGTCTGTCTGCCTGTCTCACTCATCACATATGTGACAGTTATATTTCACTCACTCAGTACAAATGACCGTCTGTCTGCCTGTCTCACTCATCACATATGTGACAGTTATATTTCACTCACTCACTCAGTACAAATGACTCTGTCTGCCTGTCTCACTCATCACATATGTGACAGTTGTATTTCACTCACTCACTCAGTACATAAAACTGTCTGTCTGCCTGTCTCACGCACTCACACATCACATATGTGACAGTTATGTTTAACTCACTCAGTACATAACTGTCTGCCTGTTTCACTCACTCACTCCATCTAATTGTCTCTCTGCCTGTCTCACTCACTCGATCAGTACAAATGACCGTCTGTCTGCCTGTCTCACTCATCACATATGTGACAGTTGTATTTGACTCATTCACTCAGTACAAATGAATGTCTGTCTGCCTGTCTGCCTGTCTCACGTACTCACTCAGTACAAATAACTGTCTGTCTGCCTGTCTCACGCACTCACTCATCACATATGTGACAGTTATATTTCACTCACTCAGTAAAAATGACTGTCATTCTGCCTGTCTCACTCATCACATATGTGACAGTTGTATTTCACTCACTCACTCAGTACAAATGACTGTCTGTCTGCCTGTCTCACTCATCACATATGTGACAGTTGTATTTCACTCACTCACTCAGTACATATAACTGTCTGTCTGCCTGTCTCACTCACTCGATCAGTACAAATGACCGTCTGTCTGCCTGTCTCACTCATCACATATGTGACAGTTATATTTCACTCACTCAGTACAAATGACCGTCTGTCTGCCTGTCTCACTCATCACATATGTGACAGTTGTATTTCACTCACTCACTCAGTACAAATGACTCTGTCTGCCTGTCTCACTCATCACATATGTGACAGTTGTATTTCACTCACTCACTCAGTACATAAAACTGTCTGTCTGCCTGTCTCACGCACTCACACATCACATATGTGACAGTTATGTTTAACTCACTCAGTACATAACTGTCTGCCTGTTTCACTCACTCACTCCATCTAATTGTCTCTCTGCCTGTCTCACTCACTCGATCAGTACAAATGACCGTCTGTCTGCCTGTCTCACTCATCACATATGTGACAGTTGTATTTGACTCATTCACTCAGTACAAATGAATGTCTGTCTGCCTGTCTGCCTGTCTCACGTACTCACTCAGTACAAATAACTGTCTGTCTGCCTGTCTCACGCACTCACTCATCACATATGTGACAGTTATATTTCACTCACTCAGTAAAAATGACTGTCATTCTGCCTGTCTCACTCATCACATATGTGACAGTTGTATTTCACTCACTCACTCAGTACAAATGACTGTCTGTCTGCCTGTCTCACTCATCACATATGTGACAGTTGTATTTCACTCACTCACTCAGTACATATAACTGTCTGTCTGCCTGTCTCACGCACTCACTCAGTACAAATGACAGTCTGTCTGCCTGTCTCACTCATCACATATGTGACAGTTGTATTTCACTCACTCACTCAGTACAAATGACTGTCTGTCTGCCTGTCTCACTCATCACATATGTGACAGTTGTATTTCACTCACTCACTCAGTACATATAACTGTCTGTCTGCTTGTCTCAAGCACTCACTCAGTACAAATGACTGTCTGTCTGCCTGTCTCACTCACTCACTCAGTACAAATGACAGTCTGTCTGCCTGTCTCCCTCATCACATATGTGACAGTTATATTTCACTCACTCACTCAGTACTTATAACTGTCTGCGTGTCTCACTCAATCAGTCCACCTAACTGTTTGCCTGTCTCACGCACTCACTCAGTACAAATGACAGTCTGTCTGCCTGTCTCACTCATCACATATGTGACAGTTGTATTTCACTCACTCACTCAGTACAAATGACTGTCTGTCTGCCTGTCTCACTCATCACATATGTGACAGTTGTATTTCACTCACTCACTCAGTACATATAACTGTCTGTCTGCCTGTCTCACACACTCACACAGTACAAATAACTGTCTGTCTGCCTGTCTCACTCATCACATATGTGACAGTTATATTTCACTCACTCACTCAGAACATATAACTGTTTGCCTGTCTCACTCACTCAGTACAAATGACCATATGTCTGCCTGTCTCACTCACTCACTCCATCTAACTGTCTGCTTGTCTCACGCACTCACTCAGTACAAATGACAGTCTGTCTGCCTGTCTCACTCATCACATATGTGACAGTTGTATTTCACTCACTCACTCAGTACAAATAACTGTCTGTCTGCCTGTCTCACTCATCAAATATGTGACAGTTGTATTTGACTCACTCACTCAGTACATACAACTGTCTGTCTGCTTGTCTCAAGCACTCACTCAGTACAAATAACTGTCTGTCTGCCTGTCTCACGCACTCACTCAGTACAAATGACAGTCTGTCTGCCTGTCTCACTCATCACATATGCGTAAGTTGTATTTCACTCACTCACTCAGTACAAATAACTGTCTGTCTGCCTGTCTCACGCACTCACTCAGTACATATAACTGTCTGTCTGCCTGTCTCACGTACTCACTCATCACATATGTAACAGTTGTATTTCACTCACTCACTCAGTACAAATGACAGTCTGTCTGCCTGTCTCACTCATCACATATGCGTAAGTTGTATTTCACTCACTCACTCAGTACAAATAACTGTCTGTCTGCCTGTCTCACGCACTCACTCATCACATATGTGACAGTTATATTTCACTCACTCAGTAAAAATGACTGTCTGTCTGCCTGTCTCACTCATCACATATGTGACAGTTGTATTTCACTCACTCACTCAGTACAAATGACTGTCTGTCTGCCTGTCTCACTCATCACATATGTGACAGTTGTATTTCACTCACTCAGTCAGTACAAATGACTGTCTGTCTGCCTGTCTCACTCATCACATATGTGACAGTTGTATTTCACTCACTCACTCAGTACATATAACTGTCTGTCTGCCTGTCTCACGCACTCACTCAGTACAAATGACTGTCTGTCTGCCTGTCTCACTCATCACATATGTGACAGTTGTATTTCACTCACTCACTCAGTACATATAACTGTCTGTCTGCCTGTCTCACACACTCACTCAGTACAAATAACTGTCTGTCTGCCTGTCTCACGTACTCACTCATCACATATGTGACAGTTATATTTCACTCACTCAGTACAAATGACTGTCTTTCTGCCTGTCTCACTCATCACATATGTGACAGTTATATTTCACTCACTCACAGAACATATAACTGTCTTCCTGTCTCACTCACTCACTCCATCTAATTGTCTCTCTGCCTGTCTCACTCACTCGATCAGTACAAATGACCGTCTGTCTGCCTGTCTCACTCATCACATATGTGACAGTTATATTTCACTCACTCGGTACAAATGACCGTCTGTCTGCCTGTCTCACTCATCACATATGTGACAGTTGTATTTCACTCACTCACTCAGTACAAATGACTCTGTCTGCCTGTCTCTCTCATCATATATGTGACAGTTGTATTTCACTCACTCACTCAGTACATAAAACTGTCTGTCTGCCTGTCTCACGCACTCACACATCACATATGTGACAGTTATGTTTAACTCACTCAGTACATAACTGTCTGCCTGTTTCACTCACTCACTCCATCTAATTGTCTCTCTGCCTGTCTCACTCACTCGATCAGTACAAATGACCGTCTGTCTGCCTGTCTCACTCATCACATATGTGACAGTTGTATTTGACTCATTCACTCAGTACAAATGAATGTCTGTCTGCCTGTCTGCCTGTCTCACGTACTCACTCAGTACAAATAACTGTCTGTCTGCCTGTCTCACGCACTCACTCATCACATATGTGACAGTTATATTTCACTCACTCAGTAAAAATGACTGTCATTCTGCCTGTCTCACTCATCACATATGTGACAGTTGTATTTCACTCACTCACTCAGTACAAATGACTGTCTGTCTGCCTGTCTCACTCATCACATATGTGACAGTTGTATTTCACTCACTCACTCAGTACATATAACTGTCTGTCTGCCTGTCTCACGCACTCACTCAGTACAAATGACAGTCTGTCTGCCTGTCTCACTCATCACATATGTGACAGTTGTATTTCACTCACTCACTCAGTACAAATGACTGTCTGTCTGCCTGTCTCACTCATCACATATGTGACAGTTGTATTTGATTCACTCACTCAGTACATATAACTGTCTGTCTGCTTGTCTCAAGCACTCACTCAGTACAAATGACTGTCTGTCTGCCTGTCTCACTCACTCACTCAGTACAAATGACACTCTGTCTGCCTGTCTCCCTCATCACATATGTGACAGTTATATTTCACTCACTCACTCAGTACTTATAACTGTCTGCGTGTCTCACTCAATCAGTCCACCTAACTGTTTGCCTGTCTCACGCACTCACTCAGTACAAATGACAGTCTGTCTGCCTGTCTCACTCATCACATATGTGACAGTTGTATTTCACTCACTCACTCAGTACAAATGACTGTCTGTCTGCCTGTCTCACTCATCACATATGTGACAGTTGTATTTCACTCACTCACTCAGTACATATAACTGTCTGTCTGCCTGTCTCACACACTCACTCAGTACAAATAACTGTCTGTCTGCCTGTCTCACTCATCACATATGTGACAGTTATATTTCACTCACTCACTCAGAACATATAACTGTTTGCCTGTCTCACTCACTCAGTACAAATGACCAGATGTCTGCCTGTCTCACTCACTCACTCCATCTAACTGTCTGCTTGTCTCACGCACTCACTCAGTACAAATGACAGTCTGTCTGCCTGTCTCACTCATCACATATGTGACAGTTGTATTTCACTCACTCACTCAGTACAAATAACTGTCTGTCTGCCTGTCTCAGTCATCAAATATGTGACAGTTGTATTTGACTCACTCACTCAGTACATACAACTGTCTGTCTGCTTGTCTCAAGCACTCACTCAGTACAAATAACTGTCTGTCTGCCTGTCTCACGCACTCACTCTGTACAAATAACTGTCTGTCTGCCTGTCTCACGTACTCACTCATCACATATATGACAGTTGTGTTTCACTCACTCACTCAGTACAAATGACAGTCTGTCTGCCTGTCTCACTCATCACATATTTGTAAGTTGTATTTCACTCACTCACTCAGTACAAATAACTGTCTGTCTGCTTTTCTCACGCACTCACTCAGTACATATAACTGTCTGTCTGCCTGTCTCACGTACTCACTCATCACATATGTGACAGTTGTATTTCACTCACTCACTCAGTACAAATGACAGTCTGTCTGCCTGTCTCACTCATCACATATGCGTAAGTTGTATTTCACTCACTCACTCAGTACAAATAACTGTCTGTCTGCCTGTCTCACGCACTCACTCATCACATATGTGACAGTTATATTTCACTCACTCAGTCAGTACAAATGACTCTCTGTCTGCCTGTCTCACTCATCACATATGTGACAGTTGTATTTCACTCACTCACTCAGTACATATAACTGTCTGCCTGCCTGTCTCACGCACTCACTTAGTACAAATGACTGTCTGTCTGCCTGTCTCACTCATCACATATGTGACAGTTGTGTTTCACTCACTCACTCAGTACATATAACTGTCTGTCTGCCTGTCTCACACACTCACTCAGTACAAATAACTGTCTGTCTGCCTGTCTCACGTACTCACTCATCATATATGTGACAGTTGTATTTCACTCACTCACTCAGTACATATAACTGACTGTCAGCCTGTCTCATGCACTCACTCAGTGCAAATAACTGTCTGTCTGTCTCACGCACTCACTCAGTACAAATGACTGTCTGTCTGCCTGTCTCACGTACTCACTCATCACATATGTGACAGTTGTATTTCACTCACTCACTCAGTACAAATGACAGTCTGTCTGCCTGTCTCACTCATCACTTATGCGTAAGTTGTATTTCACTCACTCACTCAGTACAAATAACTGTCTGTCTGCCTGTCTCACGCACTCACTCAGTACAAATAACTGTCTGTCTGCCTGTCTCAAGCACTCACTCAGTACAAATAACTGTCTGTCTGCCTGTCTCACGTACTCACTCATCACATATGTGACAGTTATATTTCACTCACTCAGTACAAATGACTGTCTTTCTGCCTGTCTCACTCATCACATATGTGACAGTTATATTTCACTCACTCACAGAACATATAACTGTCTTCCTGTCTCACTCACTCACTCCATCTAATTGTCTCTCTGCCTGTCTCACTCACTCGATCAGTACAAATGACCGTCTGTCTGCCTGTCTCACTCATCACATATGTGACAGTTATATTTCACTCACTCAGTACAAATGACCGTCTGTCTGCCTGTCTCACTCATCACATATGTGACAGTTGTATTTAACTCACTCACTCAGTACAAATGACTCTGTCTGCCTGTCTCACTCATCACATATGTGACAGTTGTATTTCACTCACTCACTCAGTACATAAAACTGTCTGTCTGCCTGTCTCACGCACTCACACATCACATATGTGACAGTTATGTTTAACTCACTCAGTACATAACTGTCTGCCTGTTTCACTCACTCACTCCATCTAATTGTCTCTCTGCCTGTCTCACTCACTCGATCAGTACAAATGACCGTCTGTCTGCCTGTCTCACTCATCACATATGTGACAGTTGTATTTGACTCATTCACTCAGTACAAATGAATGTCTGTCTGCCTGTCTGCCTGTCTCACGTACTCACTCAGTACAAATAACTGTCTGTCTGCCTGTCTCACGCACTCACTCATCACATATGTGACAGTTATATTTCACTCACTCAGTAAAAATGACTGTCATTCTGCCTGTCTCACTCATCACATATGTGACAGTTGTATTTCACTCACTCACTCAGTACAAATGACTGTCTGTCTGCCTGTCTCACTCATCACATATGTGACAGTTGTATTTCACTCACTCACTCAGTACATATAACTGTCTGTCTGCCTGTCTCACGCACTCACTCAGTACAAATGACAGTCTGTCTGCCTGTCTCACTCATCACATATGTGACAGTTGTATTTCACTCACTCACTCAGTACATATAACTGTCTGTCTGCCTGTCTCACTCACTCACTCAGTACATATAACTGTCTGTCTGCCTGTCTCACACACTCACTCAGTACAAATGACCATATGTCTTCCTGTCTCACTCACTCACTCACTCCACCTAACTGTCTGCTTGTCTCAAGCACTCACTCAGTACAAATAACTGTCTGTCTGCCTGTCTCACGCACTCACTCATCACATATGTGACAGTTATATTTCACTCACTCAGTACAAATGACAGTCTGTCTGCCTGTCTCCCTCATCACATATGTGACAGTTATATTTCACTCACTCACTCAGTACTTATAACTGTCTGCGTGTCTCACTCAATCAGTCCACCTAACTGTTTGCCTGTCTCACGCACTGACTCAGTACAAATGACAGTCTGTCTGCCTGTCTCACTCATCACATATGTGACAGTTGTATTTCACTCACTCAGTCAGTACAAATGACTGTCTGTCTGCCTGTCTCACTCATCACATATGTGACAGTTGTATTTCACTCACTCACTCAGTACATATAACTGTCTGTCTGCCTTTCTCACGCACTCACTCAGTACAAATAACTGTCTGTCTGCCTGTCTCACTCATCACATATGTGACAGTTGTATTTCACTCACTCACTCAGTACATATAACTGTCTGTCTGCCTGTCTCACACACTCACTCAGTACAAATAACTGTCTGTCTGCCTGTCTCACGTACTCACTCATCACATATGTGACAGTTATATTTCACTCACTCAATAAAATTGACTGTCTGTCTGCCTGTCTCACTCACTCACTCCAACTAACTGTCTGCCTGTCTCACGCACTCACTCAGTACAAATGACTGTCTGTCTGCCTGTCTCACGTACTCACTCATCACATATGTGACAGTTGTATTTCACTCACTCACTCAGTACAAATGACAGTCTGTCTGCCTGTCTCACTCATCACATATGCGTAAGTTGTATTTCACTCACTCACTCAGTACAAATAACTGTCTGTCTGCCTGTCTCACGCACTCACTCAGTACAAATAACTGTCTGTCTGCCTGTCTCACGTACTCACTCATCACATATGTGACAGTTGTATTTCACTCACTCACTCAGTACAAATGACAGTCTGTCTGCCTGTCTCACTCATCACATATGCGTAAGTTGTATTTCACTCACTCACTCAGTACAAATAACTGTCTGTCTGCCTGTCTCACGCACTCACTCATCACATATGTGACAGTTATATTTCACTCACTCAGTACAAATGACTGTCTGTCTGCCTGTCTCACTCATCACATATGTGACAGTTGTATTTCACTCACTCACTCAGTACATAAAACTGTCTGTCTGCCTGTCTCACTCATCACATATGTGACAGTTGTATTTCACTCACTCACTCAGTACAAATGACTGTCTGTCTGCCTGTCTCACTCATCACATATGTGACAGTTGTATTTCACTCACTCACTCAGTACATATAACTGTCTGTCTGCCTGTCTCACGCACTCACTCAGTACAAATGACTGTCTGTCTGCCTGTCTCACTCATCACATATGTGACAGTTGTATTTCACTCACTCACTCAGTACATATAACTGTCTGTCTGCCTGTCTCACACACTCACTCAGTACAAATAACTGTCTGTCTGCCTGTCTCACGTACTCACTCATCACATATGTGACAGTTATATTTCACTCACTCAGTACAAATGACTGTCTTTCTGCCTGTCTCACTCATCACATATGTGACAGTTATATTTCACTCACTCACAGAACATATAACTGTCTTCCTGTCTCACTCACTCACTCCATCTAATTGTCTCTCTGCCTGTCTCACTCACTCGATCAGTACAAATGACCGTCTGTCTGCCTGTCTCACTCATCACATATGTGACAGTTATATTTCACTCACTCAGTACAAATGACCGTCTGTCTGCCTGTCTCACTCATCACATATGTGACAGTTGTATTTCACTCACTCACTCAGTACAAATGACTCTGTCTGCCTGTCTCACTCATCACATATGTGACAGTTGTATTTCACTCACTCACTCAGTACATAAAACTGTCTGTCTGCCTGTCTCACGCACTCACACATCACATATGTGACAGTTATGTTTAACTCACTCAGTACATAACTGTCTGCCTGTTTCACTCACTCACTCCATCTAATTGTCTCTCTGCCTGTCTCACTCACTCGATCAGTACAAATGACCGTCTGTCTGCCTGTCTCACTCATCACATATGTGACAGTTGTATTTGACTCATTCACTCAGTACAAATGAATGTCTGTCTGCCTGTCTGCCTGTCTCACGTACTCACTCAGTACTAATAACTGTCTGTCTGCCTGTCTCACGCACTCACTCATCACATATGTGACAGTTATATTTCACTCACTCAGTAAAAATGACTGTCATTCTGCCTGTCTCACTCATCACATATGTGACAGTTGTATTTCACTCACTCACTCAGTACAAATGACTGTCTGTCTGCCTGTCTCACTCATCACATATGTGACAGTTGTATTTCACTCACTCACTCAGTACATATAACTGTCTGTCTGCCTGTCTCACTCACTCGATCAGTACAAATGACCGTCTGTCTGCCTGTCTCACTCATCACATATGTGACAGTTATATTTCACTCACTCAGTACAAATGACCGTCTGTCTGCCTGTCTCACTCATCACATATGTGACAGTTGTATTTCACTCACTCACTCAGTACAAATGACTCTGTCTGCCTGTCTCACTCATCACATATGTGACAGTTGTATTTCACTCACTCACTCAGTACATAAAACTGTCTGTCTGCCTGTCTCACGCACTCACACATCACATATGTGACAGTTATGTTTAACTCACTCAGTACATAACTGTCTGCCTGTTTCACTCACTCACTCCATCTAATTGTCTCTCTGCCTGTCTCACTCACTCGATCAGTACAAATGACCGTCTGTCTGCCTGTCTCACTCATCACATATGTGACAGTTGTATTTGACTCATTCACTCAGTACAAATGAATGTCTGTCTGCCTGTCTGCCTGTCTCACGTACTCACTCAGTACAAATAACTGTCTGTCTGCCTGTCTCACGCACTCACTCATCACATATGTGACAGTTATATTTCACTCACTCAGTAAAAATGACTGTCATTCTGCCTGTCTCACTCATCACATATGTGACAGTTGTATTTCACTCACTCACTCAGTACAAATGACTGTCTGTCTGCCTGTCTCACTCATCACATATGTGACAGTTGTATTTCACTCACTCACTCAGTACATATAACTGTCTGTCTGCCTGTCTCACGCACTCACTCAGTACAAATGACAGTCTGTCTGCCTGTCTCACTCATCACATATGTGACAGTTGTATTTCACTCACTCACTCAGTACAAATGACTGTCTGTCTGCCTGTCTCACTCATCACATATGTGACAGTTGTATTTGATTCACTCACTCAGTACATATAACTGTCTGTCTGCTTGTCTCAAGCACTCACTCAGTACAAATGACTGTCTGTCTGCCTGTCTCACTCACTCACTCAGTACAAATGACAGTCTGTCTGCCTGTCTCCCTCATCACATATGTGACAGTTATATTTCACTCACTCACTCAGTACTTATAACTGTCTGCGTGTCTCACTCAATCAGTCCACCTAACTGTTTGCCTGTCTCACGCACTCACTCAGTACAAATGACAGTCTGTCTGCCTGTCTCACTCATCACATATGTGACAGTTGTATTTCACTCACTCACTCAGTACAAATGACTGTCTGTCTGCCTGTCTCACTCATCACATATGTGACAGTTGTATTTCACTCACTCACTCAGTACATATAACTGTCTGTCTGCCTGTCTCACACACTCACACAGTACAAATAACTGTCTGTCTGCCTGTCTCACTCATCACATATGTGACAGTTATATTTCACTCACTCACTCAGAACATATAACTGTTTGCCTGTCTCACTCACTCAGTACAAATGACCATATGTCTGCCTGTCTCACTCACTCACTCCATCTAACTGTCTGCTTGTCTCACGCACTCACTCAGTACAAATGACAGTCTGTCTGCCTGTCTCACTCATCACATATGTGACAGTTGTATTTCACTCACTCACTCAGTACAAATAACTGTCTGTCTGCCTGTCTCACTCATCAAATATGTGACAGTTGTATTTGACTCACTCACTCAGTACATACAACTGTCTGTCTGCTTGTCTCAAGCACTCACTCAGTACAAATAACTGTCTGTCTGCCTGTCTCACGCACTCACTCAGTACAAATAACTGTCTGTCTGCCTGTCTCACGTACTCACTCATCACATATATGACAGTTGTATTTCACTCACTCACTCAGTACAAATGACAGTCTGTCTGCCTGTCTCACTCATCACATATGCGTAAGTTGTATTTCACTCACTCACTCAGTACAAATAACTGTCTGTCTGCCTGTCTCACGCACTCACTCAGTACATATAACTGTCTGTCTGCCTGTCTCACGTACTCACTCATCACATATGTAACAGTTGTATTTCACTCACTCACTCAGTACAAATGACAGTCTGTCTGCCTGTCTCACTCATCACATATGCGTAAGTTGTATTTCACTCACTCACTCAGTACAAATAACTGTCTGTCTGCCTGTCTCACGCACTCACTCATCACATATGTGACAGTTATATTTCACTCACTCAGTAAAAATGACTGTCTGTCTGCCTGTCTCACTCATCACATATGTGACAGTTGTATTTCACTCACTCACTCAGTACAAATGACTGTCTGTCTGCCTGTCTCACTCATCACATATGTGACAGTTGTATTTCACTCACTCAGTCAGTACAAATGACTGTCTGTCTGCCTGTCTCACTCATCACATATGTGACAGTTGTATTTCACTCACTCACTCAGTACATATAACTGTCTGTCTGCCTGTCTCACGCACTCACTCAGTACAAATGACTGTCTGTCTGCCTGTCTCACTCATCACATATGTGACAGTTGTATTTCACTCACTCACTCAGTACATATAACTGTCTGTCTGCCTGTCTCACACACTCACTCAGTACAAATAACTGTCTGTCTGCCTGTCTCACGTACTCACTCATCACATATGTGACAGTTATATTTCACTCACTCAGTACAAATGACTGTCTGTCTGCCTGTCTCACTCATCACATATGTGACAGTTATATTTCACTCACTCACAGAACATATAACTGTCTTCCTGTCTCACTCACTCACTCCATCTAATTGTCTCTCTGCCTGTCTCACTCACTCGATCAGTACAAATGACCGTCTGTCTGCCTGTCTCACTCATCACATATGTGACAGTTATATTTCACTCACTCGGTACAAATGACCGTCTGTCTGCCTGTCTCACTCATCACATATGTGACAGTTGTATTTCACTCACTCACTCAGTACAAATGACTCTGTCTGCCTGTCTCTCTCATCATATATGTGACAGTTGTATTTCACTCACTCACTCAGTACATAAAACTGTCTGTCTGCCTGTCTCACGCACTCACACATCACATATGTGACAGTTATGTTTAACTCACTCAGTACATAACTGTCTGCCTGTTTCACTCACTCACTCCATCTAATTGTCTCTCTGCCTGTCTCACTCACTCGATCAGTACAAATGACCGTCTGTCTGCCTGTCTCACTCATCACATATGTGACAGTTGTATTTGACTCATTCACTCAGTACAAATGAATGTCTGTCTGCCTGTCTGCCTGTCTCACGTACTCACTCAGTACAAATAACTGTCTGTCTGCCTGTCTCACGCACTCACTCATCACATATGTGACAGTTATATTTCACTCACTCAGTAAAAATGACTGTCATTCTGCCTGTCTCACTCATCACATATGTGACAGTTGTATTTCACTCACTCACTCAGTACAAATGACTGTCTGTCTGCCTGTCTCACTCATCACATATGTGACAGTTGTATTTCACTCACTCACTCAGTACATATAACTGTCTGTCTGCCTGTCTCACGCACTCACTCAGTACAAATGACAGTCTGTCTGCCTGTCTCACTCATCACATATGTGACAGTTGTATTTCACTCACTCACTCAGTACAAATGACTGTCTGTCTGCCTGTCTCACTCATCACATATGTGACAGTTGTATTTGATTCACTCACTCAGTACATATAACTGTCTGTCTGCTTGTCTCAAGCACTCACTCAGTACAAATGACTGTCTGTCTGCCTGTCTCACGCACTCACTCAGTACAAATGACAGTCTGTCTGCCTGTCTCCCTCATCACATATGTGACAGTTATATTTCACTCACTCACTCAGTACTTATAACTGTCTGCGTGTCTCACTCAATCAGTCCACCTAACTGTTTGCCTGTCTCACGCACTCACTCAGTACAAATGACAGTCTGTCTGCCTGTCTCACTCATCACATATGTGACAGTTGTATTTCACTCACTCACTCAGTACAAATGACTGTCTGTCTGCCTGTCTCACTCATCACATATGTGACAGTTGTATTTCACTCACTCACTCAGTACATATAACTGTCTGTCTGCCTGTCTCACACACTCACTCAGTACAAATAACTGTCTGTCTGCCTGTCTCACTCATCACATATGTGACAGTTATATTTCACTCACTCACTCAGAACATATAACTGTTTGCCTGTCTCACTCACTCAGTACAAATGACCAGATGTCTGCCTGTCTCACTCACTCACTCCATCTAACTGTCTGCTTGTCTCACGCACTCACTCAGTACAAATAACAGTCTGTCTGCCTGTCTCACTCATCACATATGTGACAGTTGTATTTCACTCACTCACTCAGTACAAATAACTGTCTGTCTGCCTGTCTCAGTCATCAAATATGTGACAGTTGTATTTGACTCACTCACTCAGTACATACAACTGTCTGTCTGCTTGTCTCAAGCACTCACTCAGTACAAATAACTGTCTGTCTGCCTGTCTCACGCACTCACTCAGTACAAATAACTGTCTGTCTGCCTGTCTCACGTACTCACTCATCACATATATGACAGTTGTGTTTCACTCACTCACTCAGTACAAATGACAGTCTGTCTGCCTGTCTCACTCATCACATATTTGTAAGTTGTATTTCACTCACTCACTCAGTACAAATAACTGTCTGTCTGCTTTTCTCACGCACTCACTCAGTACATATAACTGTCTGTCTGCCTGTCTCACGTACTCACTCATCACATATGTGACAGTTGTATTTCACTCACTCACTCAGTACAAATGACAGTCTGTCTGCCTGTCTCACTCATCACATATGCGTAAGTTGTATTTCACTCACTCACTCAGTACAAATAACTGTCTGTCTGCCTGTCTCACGCACTCACTCATCACATATGTGACAGTTATATTTCACTCACTCAGTCAGTACAAATGACTCTCTGTCTGCCTGTCTCACTCATCACATATGTGACAGTTGTATTTCACTCACTCACTCAGTACATATAACTGTCTGCCTGCCTGTCTCACGCACTCACTCAGTACAAATGACTGTCTGTCTGCCTGTCTCACTCATCACATATGTGACAGTTGTGTTTCACTCACTCACTCAGTACATATAACTGTCTGTCTGCCTGTCTCACACACTCACTCAGTACAAATAACTGTCTGTCTGCCTGTCTCACGTACTCACTCATCATATATGTGACAGTTGTATTTCACTCACTCACTCAGTACATATAACTGACTGTCAGCCTGTCTCATGCACTCACTCAGTGCAAATAACTGTCTGTCTGTCTCACGCACTCACTCAGTACAAATGACTGTCTGTCTGCCTGTCTCACGTACTCACTCATCACATATGTGACAGTTGTATTTCACTCACTCACTCAGTACAAATGACAGTCTGTCTGCCTGTCTCACTCATCACTTATGCGTAAGTTGTATTTCACTCACTCACTCAGTACAAATAACTGTCTGTCTGCCTGTCTCACGCACTCACTCAGTACAAATAACTGTCTGTCTGCCTGTCTCACTCACTCACTCAGTACAAATAACTGTCTGTCTGCCTGTCTCACGTACTCACTCATCACATATGTGACAGTTATATTTCACTCACTCAGTACAAATGACTGTCTTTCTGCCTGTCTCACTCATCACATATGTGACAGTTATATTTCACTCACTCACAGAACATATAACTGTCTTCCTGTCTCACTCACTCACTCCATCTAATTGTCTCTCTGCCTGTCTCACTCACTCGATCAGTACAAATGACCGTCTGTCTGCCTGTCTCACTCATCACATATGTGACAGTTATATTTCACTCACTCAGTACAAATGACCGTCTGTCTGCCTGTCTCACTCATCACATATGTGACAGTTGTATTTAACTCACTCACTCAGTACAAATGACTCTGTCTGCCTGTCTCACTCATCACATATGTGACAGTTGTATTTCACTCACTCACTCAGTACATATAACTGTCTGTCTGCCTGTCTCACGCACTCACACATCACATATGTGACAGTTATGTTTAACTCACTCAGTACATAACTGTCTGCCTGTTTCACTCACTCACTCCATCTAATTGTCTCTCTGCCTGTCTCACTCACTCGATCAGTACAAATGACCGTCTGTCTGCCTGTCTCACTCATCACATATGTGACAGTTGTATTTGACTCATTCACTCAGTACAAATGAATGTCTGTCTGCCTGTCTGCCTGTCTCACGTACTCACTCAGTACAAATAACTGTCTGTCTGCCTGTCTCACGCACTCACTCATCACATATGTGACAGTTATATTTCACTCACTCAGTAAAAATGACTGTCATTCTGCCTGTCTCACTCATCACATATGTGACAGTTGTATTTCACTCACTCACTCAGTACAAATGACTGTCTGTCTGCCTGTCTCACTCATCACATATGTGACAGTTGTATTTCACTCACTCACTCAGTACATATAACTGTCTGTCTGCCTGTCTCACGCACTCACTCAGTACAAATGACAGTCTGTCTGCCTGTCTCACTCATCACATATGTGACAGTTGTATTTCACTCACTCACTCAGTACAAATGACTGTCTGTCTGCCTGTCTCACTCATCACATATGTGACAGTTGTATTTGATTCACTCACTCAGTACATATAACTGTCTGTCTGCCTGTCTCAAGCACTCACTCAGTACAAATGACTGTCTGTCTGCCTGTCTCACTCACTCACTCAGTACAAATGACAGTCTGTCTGCCTGTCTCACTCATCACATATGTGACAGTTATATTTCACTCACTCACTCAGTACTTATAACTGTCTGCGTGTCTCACTCAATCAGTCCACCTAACTGTTTGCCTGTCTCACGCACTCACTCAGTACAAATGACAGTCTGTCTGCCTGTCTCACTCATCACATATGTGACAGTTGTATTTCACTCACTCACTCAGTACAAATGACTGTCTGTCTGCCTGTCTCACTCATCACATATGTGACAGTTATATTTCACTCACTCACTCAGTACATATAACTGTCTGTCTGCCTGTCTCACACACTCACACAGTACAAATAACTGTCTGTCTGCCTGTCTCACTCATCACATATGTGACAGTTATATTTCACTCACTCACTCAGAACATATAACTGTTTGCCTGTCTCACTCACTCAGTACAAATGACCAGATGTCTGCCTGTCTCACTCACTCACTCCATCTAACTGTCTGCTTGTCTCACGCACTCACTCAGTACAAATGACAGTCTGTCTGCCTGTCTCACTCATCACATATGTGACAGTTGTATTTCACTCACTCACTCAGTACAAATAACTGTCTGTCTGCCTGTCTCAGTCATCAAATATGTGATAGTTGTATTTGACTCACTCACTCAGTACATACAACTGTCTGTCTGCTTGTCTCAAGCACTCACTCAGTACAAATAACTGTCTGTCTGCCTGTCTCACGCACTCACTCAGTACAAATAACTGTCTGTCTGCCTGTCTCACGTACTCACTCATCACATATATGACAGTTGTGTTTCACTCACTCACTCAGTACAAATGACAGTCTGTCTGCCTGTCTCACTCATCACATATTTGTAAGTTGTATTTCACTCACTCACTCAGTACAAATAACTGTCTGTCTGCTTTTCTCACGCACTCACTCAGTACATATAACTGTCTGTCTGCCTGTCTCACGTACTCACTCATCACATATGTGACAGTTGTATTTCACTCACTCACTCAGTACAAATGACAGTCTGTCTGCCTGTCTCACTCATCACATATGCGTAAGTTGTATTTCACTCACTCACTCAGTACAAATAACTGTCTGTCTGCCTGTCTCACGCACTCACTCATCACATATGTGACAGTTATATTTCACTCACTCAGTAAAAATGACTGTCATTCTGCCTGTCTCACTCATCACATATGTGACAGTTGTATTTCACTCACTCACTCAGTACAAATGACTGTCTGTCTGCCTGTCTCACTCATCACATATGTGACAGTTGTATTTCACTCACTCACTCAGTACATATAACTGTCTGTCTGCCTGTCTCACGCACTCACTCAGTACAAATGACAGTCTGTCTGCCTGTCTCACTCATCACATATGTGACAGTTGTATTTCACTCACTCACTCAGTACAAATGACTGTCTGTCTGCCTGTCTCACTCATCACATATGTGACAGTTGTATTTGATTCACTCACTCAGTACATATAACTGTCTGTCTGCTTGTCTCAAGCACTCACTCAGTACAAATGACTGTCTGTCTGCCTGTCTCACTCACTCACTCAGTACAAATGACAGTCTGTCTGCCTGTCTCCCTCATCACATATGTGACAGTTATATTTCACTCACTCACTCAGTACTTATAACTGTCTGCGTGTCTCACTCAATCAGTCCACCTAACTGTTTGCCTGTCTCACGCACTCACTCAGTACAAATGACAGTCTGTCTGCCTGTCTCACTCATCACATATGTGACAGTTGTATTTCACTCACTCACTCAGTACAAATGACTGTCTGTCTGCCTGTCTCACTCATCACATATGTGACAGTTGTATTTCACTCACTCACTCAGTACATATAACTGTCTGTCTGCCTGTCTCACACACTCACACAGTACAAATAACTGTCTGTCTGCCTGTCTCACTCATCACATATGTGACAGTTATATTTCACTCACTCACTCAGAACATATAACTGTTTGCCTGTCTCACTCACTCAGTACAAATGACCAGATGTCTGCCTGTCTCACTCACTCACTCCATCTAACTGTCTGCTTGTCTCACGCACTCACTCAGTACAAATGACAGTCTGTCTGCCTGTCTCACTCATCACATATGTGACAGTTGTATTTCACTCACTCACTCAGTACAAATAACTGTCTGTCTGCCTGTCTCAGTCATCAAATATGTGACAGTTGTATTTGACTCACTCACTCAGTACATACAACTGTCTGTCTGCTTGTCTCAAGCACTCACTCAGTACAAATAACTGTCTGTCTGCCTGTCTCACGCACTCACTCAGTACAAATAACTGTCTGTCTGCCTGTCTCACGTACTCACTCATCACATATATGACAGTTGTGTTTCACTCACTCACTCAGTACAAATGACAGTCTGTCTGCCTGTCTCACTCATCACATATTTGTAAGTTGTATTTCACTCACTCACTCAGTACAAATAACTGTCTGTCTGCTTTTCTCACGCACTCACTCAGTACATATAACTGTCTGTCTGCCTGTCTCACGTACTCACTCATCACATATGTGACAGTTGTATTTCACTCACTCACTCAGTACAAATGACAGTCTGTCTGCCTGTCTCACTCATCACATATGCGTAAGTTGTATTTCACTCACTCACTCAGTACAAATAACTGTCTGTCTGCCTGTCTCACGCACTCACTCATCACATATGTGACAGTTATATTTCACTCACTCAGTCAGTACAAATGACTCTCTGTCTGCCTGTCTCACTCATCACATATGTGACAGTTGTATTTCACTCACTCACTCAGTACATATAACTGTCTGCCTGCCTGTCTCACGCACTCACTTAGTACAAATGACTGTCTGTCTGCCTGTCTCACTCATCACATATGTGACAGTTGTGTTTCACTCACTCACTCAGTACATATAACTGTCTGTCTGCCTGTCTCACACACTCACTCAGTACAAATAACTGTCTGTCTGCCTGTCTCACGTACTCACTCATCATATATGTGACAGTTGTATTTCACTCACTCACTCAGTACATATAACTGACTGTCAGCCTGTCTCATGCACT
This sequence comes from Pholis gunnellus, assembly GCF_910591455.1. NCBI lineage: Eukaryota > Metazoa > Chordata > Actinopteri > Perciformes > Pholidae > Pholis > Pholis gunnellus. The sequence goes on along the minus strand of NC_136535.1, from coordinate 3,269,534 downwards.
CACTCAGTGCAAATAACTGTCTGTCTGTCTCACGCACTCACTCAGTACAAATGACTGTCTGTCTGCCTGTCTCACGTACTCACTCATCACATATGTGACAGTTGTATTTCACTCACTCACTCAGTACAAATGACAGTCTGTCTGCCTGTCTCACTCATCACTTATGCGTAAGTTGTATTTCACTCACTCACTCAGTACAAATAACTGTCTGTCTGCCTGTCTCACGCACTCACTCAGTACAAATAACTGTCTGTCTGCCTGTCTCACACACTCACTCAGTACAAATAACTGTCTGTCTGCCTGTCTCACGTACTCACTCATCACATATGTGACAGTTATATTTCACTCACTCAGTACAAATGACTGTCTTTCTGCCTGTCTCACTCATCACATATGTGACAGTTATATTTCACTCACTCACAGAACATATAACTGTCTTCCTGTCTCACTCACTCACTCCATCTAATTGTCTCTCTGCCTGTCTCACTCACTCGATCAGTACAAATGACCGTCTGTCTGCCTGTCTCACTCATCACATATGTGACAGTTATATTTCACTCACTCAGTACAAATGACCGTCTGTCTGCCTGTCTCACTCATCACATATGTGACAGTTGTATTTAACTCACTCACTCAGTACAAATGTCCGTCTGTCTGCCTGTCTCACTCATCACATATGTGACAGTTGTATTTCACTCACTCACTCAGTACATAAAACTGTCTGTCTGCCTGTCTCACGCACTCACACATCACATATGTGACAGTTATGTTTAACTCACTCAGTACATAACTGTCTGCCTGTTTCACTCACTCACTCCATCTAATTGTCTCTCTGCCTGTCTCACTCACTCGATCAGTACAAATGACCGTCTGTCTGCCTGTCTCACTCATCACATATGTGACAGTTGTATTTGACTCATTCACTCAGTACAAATGAATGTCTGTCTGCCTGTCTGCCTGTCTCACGTACTCACTCAGTACAAATAACTGTCTGTCTGCCTGTCTCACGCACTCACTCATCACATATGTGACAGTTATATTTCACTCACTCAGTAAAAATGACTGTCATTCTGCCTGTCTCACTCATCACATATGTGACAGTTGTATTTCACTCACTCACTCAGTACAAATGACTGTCTGTCTGCCTGTCTCACTCATCACATATGTGACAGTTGTATTTCACTCACTCACTCAGTACATATAACTGTCTGTCTGCCTGTCTCACGCACTCACTCAGTACAAATGACTGTCTGTCTGCCTGTCTCACTCATCACATATGTGACAGTTGTATTTCACTCACTCACTCAGTACAAATGACTGTCTGTCTGCCTGTCTCACTCATCACATATGTGACAGTTGTATTTGATTCACTCACTCAGTACATATAACTGTCTGTCTGCTTGTCTCAAGCACTCACTCAGTACAAATGACTGTCTGTCTGCCTGTCTCACTCACTCACTCAGTACAAATGACAGTCTGTCTGCCTGTCTCCCTCATCACATATGTGACAGTTATATTTCACTCACTCACTCAGTACTTATAACTGTCTGCGTGTCTCACTCAATCAGTCCACCTAACTGTCTGCCTGTCTCACGCACTCACTCAGTACAAATGACAGTCTGTCTGCCTGTCTCACTCATCACATATGTGACAGTTGTATTTCACTCACTCACTCAGTACAAATGACTGTCTGTCTGCCTGTCTCACTCATCACATATGTGACAGTTGTATTTCACTCACTCACTCAGTACATATAACTGTCTGTCTGCCTGTCTCACACACTCACTCAGTACAAATAACTGTCTGTCTGCCTGTCTCACTCATCACATATGTGACAGTTATATTTCACTCACTCACTCAGAACATATAACTGTTTGCCTGTCTCACTCACTCAGTACAAATGACCAGATGTCTGCCTGTCTCACTCACTCACTCCATCTAACTGTCTGCTTGTCTCACGCACTCACTCAGTACAAATGACAGTCTGTCTGCCTGTCTCACTCATCACATATGTGACAGTTGTATTTCACTCACTCACTCAGTACAAATAACTGTCTGTCTGCCTGTCTCAGTCATCAAATATGTGATAGTTGTATTTGACTCACTCACTCAGTACATACAACTGTCTGTCTGCTTGTCTCAAGCACTCACTCAGTACAAATAACTGTCTGTCTGCCTGTCTCACGCACTCACTCAGTACAAATAACTGTCTGTCTGCCTGTCTCACGTACTCACTCATCACATATATGACAGTTGTGTTTCACTCACTCACTCAGTACAAATGACAGTCTGTCTGCCTGTCTCACTCATCACATATTTGTAAGTTGTATTTCACTCACTCACTCAGTACAAATAACTGTCTGTCTGCTTGTCTCACGCACTCACTCAGTACATATAACTGTCTGTCTGCCTGTCTCACGTACTCACTCATCACATATGTGACAGTTGTATTTCACTCACTCACTCAGTACAAATGACAGTCTGTCTGCCTGTCTCACTCATCACATATGCGTAAGTTGTATTTCACTCACTCACTCAGTACAAATAACTGTCTGTCTGCCTGTCTCACGCACTCACTCATCACATATGTGACAGTTATATTTCACTCACTCAGTCAGTACAAATGACTCTCTGTCTGCCTGTCTCACTCATCACATATGTGACAGTTGTATTTCACTCACTCACTCAGTACATATAACTGTCTGCCTGCCTGTCTCACGCACTCACTTAGTACAAATGACTGTCTGTCTGCCTGTCTCACTCATCACATATGTGACAGTTGTGTTTCACTCACTCACTCAGTACATATAACTGTCTGTCTGCCTGTCTCACACACTCACTCAGTACAAATAACTGTCTGTCTGCCTGTCTCACGTACTCACTCATCACATATGTGACAGTTGTATTTCACTCACTCACTCAGTACATATAACTGACTGTCAGCCTGTCTCATGCACTCACTCAGTGCAAATAACTGTCTGTCTGTCTCACGCACTCACTCAGTACAAATGACTGTCTGTCTGCCTGTCTCACGTACTCACTCATCACATATGTGACAGTTGTATTTCACTCACTCACTCAGTACAAATGACAGTCTGTCTGCCTGTCTCACTCATCACTTATGCGTAAGTTGTATTTCACTCACTCACTCAGTACAAATAACTGTCTGTCTGCCTGTCTCACGCACTCACTCAGTACAAATAACTGTCTGTCTGCCTGTCTCACGCACTCACTCAGTACAAATAACTGTCTGTCTGCCTGTCTCACGTACTCACTCATCACATATGTGACAGTTATATTTCACTCACTCAGTACAAATGACTGTCTTTCTGCCTGTCTCACTCATCACATATGTGACAGTTATATTTCACTCACTCACAGAACATATAACTGTCTTCCTGTCTCACTCACTCACTCCATCTAATTGTCTCTCTGCCTGTCTCACTCACTCGATCAGTACAAATGACCGTCTGTCTGCCTGTCTCACTCATCACATATGTGACAGTTATATTTCACTCACTCAGTACAAATGACCGTCTGTCTGCCTGTCTCACTCATCACATATGTGACAGTTGTATTTAACTCACTCACTCAGTACAAATGACTCTGTCTGCCTGTCTCACTCATCACATATGTGACAGTTGTATTTCACTCACTCACTCAGTACATAAAACTGTCTGTCTGCCTGTCTCACGCACTCACACATCACATATGTGACAGTTATGTTTAACTCACTCAGTACATAACTGTCTGCCGTTTTCACTCACTCACTCCATCTAATTGTCTCTCTGCCTGTCTCACTCACTCGATCAGTACAAATGACCGTCTGTCTGCCTGTCTCACTCATCACATATGTGACAGTTGTATTTGACTCATTCACTCAGTACAAATGAATGTCTGTCTGCCTGTCTGCTTGTCTCACGTACTCACTCAGTACAAATAACTGTCTGTCTGCCTGTCTCACGCACTCACTCATCACATATGTGACAGTTATATTTCACTCACTCAGTAAAAATGACTGTCATTCTGCCTGTCTCACTCATCACATATGTGACAGTTGTATTTCACTCACTCACTCAGTACAAATGACTGTCTGTCTGCCTGTCTCACTCATCACATATGTGACAGTTGTATTTCACTCACTCACTCAGTACATATAACTGTCTGTCTGCCTGTCTCACGCACTCACTCAGTACAAATAACTGTCTGTCTGCCTGTCTCACGTACTCACTCATCACATATGTGACAGTTGTATTTCACTCACTCACTCAGTACAAATGACTGTCTGTCTGCCTGTCTCACTCATCACATATGTGACAGTTGTATTTCACTCACTCACTCAGTACAAATAACTGTCTGTCTGCCTGTCTCACTCACTCACTCAGTACATATAACTGTCTGTCTGCCTGTCTCACACACTCACTCAGTACAAATGACCATATGTCTTCCTGTCTCACTCACTCACTCACTCCACCTAACTGTCTGCTTGTCTCAAGCACTCACTCAGTACAAATAACTGTCTGTCTGCCTGTCTCACGCACTCACTCATCACATATGTGACAGTTATATTTCACTCACTCAGTACAAATGACAGTCTGTCTGCCTGTCTCCCTCATCACATATGTGACAGTTATATTTCACTCACTCACTCAGTACTTATAACTGTCTGCGTGTCTCACTCAATCAGTCCACCTAACTGTTTGCCTGTCTCACGCACTCACTCAGTACAAATGACAGTCTGTCTGCCTGTCTCACTCATCACATATGTGTCAGTTGTATTTCACTCACTCACTCAGTACAAATGACTGTCTGTCTGCCTGTCTCACTCATCACATATGTGACAGTTGTATTTCACTCACTCACTCAGTACATATAACTGTCTGTCTGCCTGTCTCACACACTCACTCAGTACAAATAACTGTCTGTCTGCCTGTCTCACTCATCACATATGTGACAGTTAAATTTCACTCACTCACTCAGAACATATAACTGTTTGCCTGTCTCACTCACTCAGTACAAATGACCATATGTCTGCCTGTCTCACTCACTCACTCACTCCATCTAACTGTCTGCTTGTCTCACGCACTCACTCAGTACAAATGACAGTCTGTCTGCCTGTCTCACGCACTCACTCATCACATATGTGACAGTTATATTTCACTCACTCAGTACAAATGACAGTCTGTCTGCCTGTCTCCCTCATCACATATGTGACAGTTATATTTCACTCACTCACTCAGTACTTATAACTGTCTGCGTGTCTCACTCAATCAGTCCACCTAACTGTTTGCCTGTCTCACGCACTCACTCAGTACAAATGACAGTCTGTCTGCCTGTCTCACTCATCACATATGTGACAGTTGTATTTCACTCACTCACTCAGTACAAATGACTGTCTGTCTGCCTGTCTCACTCATCACATATGTGACAGTTGTATTTCACTCACTCACTCAGTACATATAACTGTCTGTCTGCCTGTCTCACACACTCACTCAGTACAAATAACTGTCTGTCTGCCTGTCTCACTCATCACATATGTGACAGTTATATTTCACTCACTCACTCAGAACATATAACTGTTTGCCTGTCTCACTCACTCAGTACAAATGACCATATGTCTGCCTGTCTCACTCACTCACTCACTCCATCTAACTGTCTGCTTGTCTCACTCACTCACTCAGTACAAATGACAGTCTGTCTGCCTGTCTCACTCATCACATATGTGACAGTTGTATTTCACTCACTCACTCAGTACAAATGACTGTCTGTCTGCCTGTCTCACTCATCACATATGTGACAGTTGTATTTGACTCACTCACTCAGTACATACAACTGTCTGTCTGCTTGTCTCAAGCCCTCACTCAGTACAAATAACTGTCTGTCTGCCTGTCTCACGCACTCACTCAGTACAAATAACTGTCTGTCTGCCTGTCTCACTCATCACATATGTGACAGTTGTATTTCACTCACTCACTCAGTACAAATGACAGTCTGTCTGCCTGTCTCACTCATCACATATGCGTAAGTTGTATTTCACTCACTCACTCAGTACAAATAACTGTCTGTCTGCCTGTCTCACGCACTCACTCAGTACAAATAACTGTCTGTCTGCCTGTCTCACGTACTCACTCATCACATATGTGACAGTTGTATTTCACTCACTCACTCAGTACAAATGACAGTCTGTCTGCCTGTCTCACTCATCACATATGCGTAAGTTGTATTTCACTCACTCACTCAGTACAAATAACTGTCTGTCTGCCTGTCTCACGCACTCACTCATCACATATGTGACAGTTATATTTCACTCACTCAGTAAAAATGACTGTCTGTCTGCCTGTCTCACTCATCACATATGTGACAGTTGTATTTCACTCACTCACTCAGTACATATAACTGTCTGTCTGCCTGTCTCACTCACTCACTCAGTACATATAACTGTCTGTCTGCCTGTCTCACTCACTCACTCAGTACATATAACTGTCTGTCTGCCTGTCTCACGCACTCACTCATCACATATGTGACAGTTATATTTCACTCACTCAGTAAAAATGACTGTCTGTCTGCCTGTCTCACTCATCACATATGTGACAGTTGTATTTCACTCACTCACTCAGTACATATAACTGTCTGTCTGCCTGTCTCACTCACTCACTCAGTACAAATAACTGTCTGTCTGCCTGTCTCACGCACTCACTCAGTACAAATAACTGTCTGTCTGCCTGTCTCACACACTCACTCAGTACAAATAACTGTCTGTCTGCCTGTCTCACGTACTCACTCATCACATATGTGACAGTTATATTTCACTCACTCAGTACAAATGACTGTCTTTCTGCCTGTCTCACTCATCACATATGTGACAGTTATATTTCACTCACTCACAGAACATATAACTGTCTTCCTGTCTCACTCACTCACTCCATCTAATTGTCTCTCTGCCTGTCTCACTCACTCGATCAGTACAAATGACCGTCTGTCTGCCTGTCTCACTCATCACATATGTGACAGTTATATTTCACTCACTCAGTACAAATGACCGTCTGTCTGCCTGTCTCACTCATCACATATGTGACAGTTGTATTTAACTCACTCACTCAGTACAAATGACTCTGTCTGCCTGTCTCACTCATCACATATGTGACAGTTGTATTTCACTCACTCACTCAGTACATAAAACTGTCTGTCTGCCTGTCTCACGCACTCACACATCACATATGTGACAGTTATGTTTAACTCACTCAGTACATAACTGTCTGCCTGTTTCACTCACTCACTCCATCTAATTGTCTCTCTGCCTGTCTCACTCACTCGATCAGTACAAATGACCGTCTGTCTGCCTGTCTCACTCATCACATATGTGACAGTTGTATTTGACTCACTCACTCAGTACAAATGAATGTCTGTCTGCCTGTCTGCCTGTCTCACGTACTCACTCAGTACAAATAACTGTCTGTCTGCCTGTCTCACGCACTCACTCATCACATATGTGACAGTTATATTTCACTCACTCAGTAAAAATGACTGTCATTCTGCCTGTCTCACTCATCACATATGTGACAGTTGTATTTCACTCACTCACTCAGTACAAATGACTGTCTGTCTGCCTGTCTCACTCATCACATATGTGACAGTTGTATTTCACTCACTCACTCAGTACATATAACTGTCTGTCTGCCTGTCTCACGCACTCACTCAGTACAAATGACAGTCTGTCTGCCTGTCTCACTCATCACATATGTGACAGTTGTATTTCACTCACTCACTCAGTACAAATGACTGTCTGTCTGCCTGTCTCACTCATCACATATGTGACAGTTGTATTTGATTCACTCACTCAGTACATATAACTGTCTGTCTGCTTGTCTCAATCACTCACTCAGTACAAATGACTGTCTGTCTGCCTGTCTCACTCACTCACTCAGTACAAATGACAGTCTGTCTGCCTGTCTCCCTCATCACATATGTGACAGTTATATTTCACTCACTCACTCAGTACTTATAACTGTCTGCGTGTCTCACTCAATCAGTCCACCTAACTGTTTGCCTGTCTCACGCACTCACTCAGTACAAATGACAGTCTGTCTGCCTGTCTCACTCATCACATATGTGACAGTTGTATTTCACTCACTCACTCAGTACAAATGACTGTCTGTCTGCCTGTCTCACTCATCACATATGTGACAGTTGTATTTCACTCACTCACTCAGTACATATAACTGTCTGTCTGCCTGTCTCACACACTCACACAGTACAAATAACTGTCTGTCTGCCTGTCTCACTCATCACATATGTGACAGTTATATTTCACTCACTCACTCAGAACATATAACTGTTTGCCTGTCTCACTCACTCAGTACAAATGACCAGATGTCTGCCTGTCTCACTCACTCACTCCATCTAACTGTCTGCCTGTCTCACGCACTCACTCAGTACAAATGACAGTCTGTCTGCCTGTCTCACTCATCACATATGTGACAGTTGTATTTCACTCACTCACTCAGTACAAATAACTGTCTGTCTGCCTGTCTCAGTCATCAAATATGTGATAGTTGTATTTGACTCACTCACTCAGTACATACAACTGT